>NC_045595.1:21326695-21629726 GCF_009762305.2 Zalophus californianus | reverse complement strand
AGGTGTGACACAGTCCCCCACACCCTCCTCCGGTGTCATCTGCACCGCATCCAGCTGTCTGTCCTGAGCGGAAGGGCTGACACAGAGTCCAGAGAACCTGGGAAGACCGGGTTCTCCCTGAGGAGGTAAGCGGGGAACCCTGCGCACAGTGGTAAGGGGCCGCCAAGGTCCTGTATGGGCAGAGAGCCCGGAAGGGTCTGGAGGGTGGTTCCTGGCTGGGCCTGAGAGTGGTGCAGGTATAAGCCGCTCCCCAGCATGCAGGCCCCTTGGACTCCAAACCCTTTGGGCAGAGGCGGCCCTAGCCCCTGTTAGACATGGGAAAATGTGGCTAAAAGGGGTCAGGCACTTGCCCAGGCACATGGGGCCTAACTGCAGACCCTGGGCCAGCTTCTCTGTGCCACACGCCCCCCTCTGGCCCACCTGCCCACGTGGACTTGGGGCAAATGAGGACATGCAGTGCTGTGTGGGAGAAGGTACATGGCTCTGGAACCTTCCAGGGAGGGGACAGATGTCGAGGAGAGGACTCTGGGGTATTGTCACCACCTGGCATGGATGCCTCAGGTGTTAGTGCCAAGTAGGGTCTGGAAACCTCAAAGCTTCTGGGGGCCTATAAGGGGGCTGGGTGCTATGTGGGAGAGTCAGTCCTCAGCTTTGCCTGGGCTGAGATGACCTCGGTGGGGGGGGGGCGGTTCTTAAGCCTTGCTGGTCCCGACACAGCAAGGCAGCGTGGTGAGGGATGCTCCTGGATGCCATTCTGCACACCAGTGCACTGGGGGACCTGGGTAGTGGTCACCCTGCCCTGGGCCTCAGCTTCCCCTCTAACAGCTAGGCTCCCTCCTGACCGGCCCATTCAACAAATTGAGCAGGATTTCTGCAGCAGGTCCCTCCCTGCAGGTGGGGAGGTGGTGCAGAGGCTCATGCGTGCCGCTCCCCCCACACACACTTGACTGAGCCAGCTCCTGGAGACCTAGCAGCTGTTCGGTGGGTGCCGAGCACGCGGACTCCTGGTCACCCAACCAGGGTCACCCAACACGGGGCTCTTCACGGCATTCCTACCCTGGCTGAGGCCTCCTGACTTGCCCTCAGCTGTTGGAGAGTCAGCCCCACAGAGCGGTTTCCTGGTCCTTGGGAGCTACGGTCTTAACCAGGCCCTCTCCCCTCCTCTGTCCCCACAGGGATAGAGGATAAGGAGGCTTGGCATGGGAAGCCCCTCCCCAAAAACATGGCTGATCAGATTGTCCAGGAAATCTACAACCAGATCCAGAGCAAAAAGAAGATCCTCGTGACTCCCCCGCAAGAAGATGCCCCTTCAGTGAACATCACCAATATCCGCATGCCCAGCCCACCCAGCTACAAAGTTGGGGAGAAGGTACGGAGTTGGGCCTTGCTTTTCTGGTCTGGCTGGGGTGGCCATGATTCTCTGGTTCCCTGAGGCTGGGGCCGAGATGTGTCTTTGGGGGGCTGGGAAAGGGAGAGAGGAGAGATTAGTTCAGAGCGAGGAGGAATCCTAGGTGTTGATCCTGCCATCTCCTCCGTGGGGACAGCCAACTGTGAAATTACTTACCTGCAGAGGCTCAGGGCAAGAGACTGGCCCACAGTCACACAGCAAGCTACTGGCAGCACTGGGATCAAAGCCCACAGCACCTGATCTTATCCCCTTATCTCTGGCCCTTCAGCCTGAGTCCCTAGGTCTGAGCTCAGGACTCCCCCGTGTCTGGCCTAGCAGAGCCTAGGCAGGCCTGTCCTGCTCCAGGGCCCTCCTGCATATGAACCCACACCAGGCTTCCCGACTGCCTGGCCCCCTGTGTATCCCTGTACAGAGCGGGGTAAGCTCAGACCTCTGTCACAGGGTGCTGGAGCATCTTCTGCAGCTCCAGTGGCTCACAGCTGGGCTGGGAATCAGGGCCTCTAGGGACTTCGGAGACCTCCAGTGTAGAAGTTCCCACTGGCAACCTTACAGAACTTACATTTCCACGGGACTGTGTGTCGTTGGACTTCCCTTTTCCACCCTCATTTTAATGCTTTTCCTCCCTAAAAGCTGTGACCTCCAGGGGCTGACCCAGGCTTCTGGCCACATGCCTACCCCAGTGCTCAGGGCACTTCCCATGCTCTCCTCCTCACAGGTAGCCACCCGCAAGGCCTATGGACAGGCCCTGGCCAAGCTGGGCCGTGCCCACGACCGCATCATCGCCCTCGATGGGGACACCAAGAATTCCACCTTCTCAGAGATCTTCAGAAAGGAGCACCCAGACCGCTTCATTGAGTGCTACATTGCTGAGCAGAACATGGTGGGTGCCCGGGGTGGGCGGGTGGGCATAGGGCCAGCCACAGCCTGGGGCTGAGGTTGGATGGGTGTGGGGCAGGGCTGAAGTCCTCCTGCTCCTCTGGACTGTGGTGGCAGTGCTAGGAGCCTGCTGGAGGTGAGCCCAGCTAGACCCCAGGAACAGCTAGGACCTGCTATTGACCTCAAGTAACTGCAGCGGCGAGGGAGAGGAATGCATGTGTGATGCTCGGGAGCAAACGTACTGGATGAGCGTACAGACAGGAGAGCTAAATGGGCTGCAGGTGCACACCTGGACTGCTGTCTGTAGGCCACGTGTGGCGGTCAGGGGGCTGTCTCTTGGGGTAAAGGCCTTCCAGGTGGTAGGGCAGCCCCAGTCACAAGGTTGGAACATAATGGGTCCAGCAGCCATGGCCGTCTCGCCGAGGAGCCCAGCTTGGCCTGCAGGCCCCTAGCACCTAGAGCTTCCTCTCTCTGAAGGCTGCCAGGCCCTACCATATCCAGAGTTCCTTCTCTAGCCATACTTGAACTTGTCTCTCTGGGGCTTCTGGTCTTGGCAGCTGGAGGGTTCAGACTAAACTGGCACGGTGTGTGGGCTAGGGAGGCCACAGCAGGTGGCTCACGTCAAGTGGCAGGTTCCAGAGCTGATTTGGAGCCACAGCCTGCCGGGATTTGGGTCTGGAGCTTCCTCAGGCATAGAAGTGCAGAGGGAGGACTGGTCTCCACAGAGGGCTGGGGTTGGCGAGGACGACGGAGACAGGGTTTGCAGAAGCCTGGGAAGGATGGAACCTCTATGTCCGAGCCTCCTAGCCTACTCTGTGAAAGGCCTTCCTTGTTTGCTAGGAAAAAAATGATCCCCAGGAATATAATTTTAAGGAGAATTTTTGAAGTGGTCATTTCAAATCAAAGGAGTTGATATCAGACAGACTGTGGAATCCATGCGTACACAGGAATCTCTTGCATGGGAAGAGGAGAACTTAGTTACTATGGTGACTAAATCCCCCAACCTTCAAGAGGGGCGTGAGCTCCTGGGCTCCCCGGCCACCCTCCCCCTCCTCTTTGGGGCTGACGCTGTCCCCGTCTGCTCCCCAGGTCAGTGTCGCGGTGGGCTGTGCCACACGCAATAGGACGGTGCCCTTCTGCAGCGCTTTTGGGGCCTTCTTCACACGGACCTTCGATCAGATTCGCATGGCGGCCATCTCTGAGAGCAACATCAACTTCTGTGGTTCGCACTGCGGTGTGTCCATCGGTGAGTTGAACGGGGCCAGGAGGCTTGCACCTGTAACTTCTCTGGACTTCTGGACCAGGAGTTTGGGGGCGGGGGCGGGCAGGATTCCGTTCCATGGGTGAGGGGCTGACTTCCGCTGTGTCCTGTCCCGCACCCCAGGGGAAGATGGGCCCTCTCAGATGGCTCTGGAAGATCTGGCCATGTTTCGGTCAATCCCCACTGCAACGGTCTTTTACCCAAGTGACGGGGTGTCTACAGAGAAGGCGGTGGAATTAGCAGCCAATACAAAGGTTGGTCACATGGCCGTTCGCGACGTGGGGGTGGGGGTCAGCATGCCGGCGCAGCGCTGGCCATTCACTGCCCCGCGGAGTGTCTCCTGACCTCGCCACTGGTGTCTGGGGCTTGTAGAAGTTAGACCAGGAAACACAAAATACACGCCACCCTTTCTGCTGAGTGGCAGACGTTGCTGACTGGTCACTGAGCCCATGAGAATCCTGGCAGCCCGTGTCTGTCTGGCTGTTGATGCCTATCTCCTCCCCAAGTTGGGCTCTCCAAGACAGAGAATGAGCTGGGTAACATGAGCCACAATGTCATAGACCAGAGCACCCTGCAGGTCCCCTTCCTCTGCCAGACGCACCGTGCGGGGCGCAGCCCCACTCAGAGACCAGCCTACCTGAAAGAAAAGCTGTTTTCCATGTGGGGCTTGGGGCTGGCAAAGCCGCGGGGCTGCTCTCACTCAGGATGAGTGTCTGGAGGGGTGCATGCTGCAGAGGACAAGACTGTCCCTTTTCCTGGGGGCGAGGGTCGGGGTAGCCTGCATGAGGTGGCTTCACACACACCCGTGGGGACGCCGGGGTGGTGGAAGTTTGCGAGTGAGAAGCAGTGGTCTTTCTAGAAAGAATCCACTCCCCAGGGCTGCCCACGCATGCCATGTCCTGTCATCCTTTGTCACTGTTTCATTCTAGGGCATCTGCTTCATCCGGACCAGCCGCCCAGAAAACGCCATCATCTATAACAACAATGAGGACTTCCAAATCAAGCAAGCCAAGGTCAGTCCTGCTCACGCCCCAGTGAGACCCCAAAGCACGCCTGAAGCCAGGGCCCGCCCCTGGCCACCAGTCCGTGAGCCTCATTGGCCCCGGTGTCCTCCCCAGGTGGTCCTGAAGAGCAAGGATGACCAGGTGACTGTGATTGGGGCCGGAGTGACCCTGCACGAGGCCTTGGCTGCTGCCGACCTGCTGAAGAAAGGTGAGGGGGCACCCAGCCAGTCTTAGATCAGGCGCCGACGGTTTACACGGTCTTGGGGGTAAGAAGGAATTTCATTCGATTAAATGCTGATAGTAATAAAAGGCACCTTGTATAAACACAGGGCTTGAACTCACGACTCTGCGATCAAGAGTTGGACGCTTAACTGACTGAGCCACTCAGGCACCCCACCGAAGCCACCTTTTGTTGAGCACTTACGACTATGCAGCCAGTGTGATGGGGAGAGCCGGGGCTGTGGTGGCCACAGGCCCTACCCCTGCCCCATGGCCCTGGAGTTGAGGTGCCCCAGCACGGTGGTCCGATCAGCGGTCCTAGAGCCTGCCAGTAGGCCTGAACTGATTATTCAGCATCTCCATGCCTCAGTTTCCCCATCCATAAAGTGGAGATAATGTCACCTTCCCGGGAGGGCTGTCCTGAGGATTTAATACTGTGACCTAGCGTTATTATTATTATTATCATCACCATTGCAGGCTCACAAATGTTAGCTACTGGCATGGTAGGGGACATAGGAGCTCCACAGAATCACAGCGGATGCCATGGTGTAGCCGTGCTGAGCAGAAAGGATAAGGCAGACAGGGTGTCCTTAGGAAAATGACCTCAGATGTGAGTAGGAACTGAGAAGCAGAGGCCCGGGCAGAAGGAACAACGTGTCCAGAGCTCCAGGGAGCTGTAGAGAAGCCCGGGGAGGCCCAGCCCTGTCAGGGATGGAGATCCCGAGGAGGGCTTGAAGAGGCATGGCGGGGCCTGACTCGTCCTTCTGAGGCCATTCGGCTGGGTCCCCGCCTGACCTGTGCCTGCAGCCGCAGCTCCCCTCCCCTCCCCCGGCGAGCCCCTGGCCCTGTCTCACATCAGACACTGGGAACTGTCCTCCGGCTTCCCCTGCATCTTCAAAGGCGTCCGGGAAGATGAAGCAAAGCTGTGTGGGCACCTGCCAGGCCACGCGGTGTTCTCTGATGGTCCAAAGGCTGAGATCCTCTGGCCCAGGATGTGAGGCGAGAGAGAAGGGCATTTCTCTTCCCTGAGACCAGATGCTCCGAAATCAGGGGGTGCAGGATGCTAGGGGACATGGGTATCACAGATAAGCAGAGGGAGGGGGCAAGCCACTGGGGGCGCTAGCAGACACCGCCCAGATCACGGGAACAGAACGACAGCTTGCCTCCCCAGGATAGGGACAGGCCCAGGCCTTTAACTGTGTGACAACTCTTGGGACACCCGCACTGACCTCACCCATGCAAGGACACACCCACAGCACCCAGCGCCCCCCCCCAGCCATGCCCCTGTGTTTTCTCCTCTCACAGAGAAGATCAACATTCGTGTGTTGGACCCGTTCACCATCAAGCCCCTGGACAGGAATCTCATCCTTGAAAGCGCCCGTGCTACCAAGGGCAGGATCCTCACCGTGGAGGACCATTACTATGAAGGTAACAGGCCGTGTGCCAGAGCCAGGGGCGGACGGGTCAGGGAAGGGCTGGGGGCACAGGGCCACAGGCAAAGGGCCGCAGAGGGCTGGACGTCCCTCCTTCATCCTACCCCAGGACGGCAGCTGGGACTCGGCCTCCTGTTGGCCCCAGGCTTGGCCAGGGACCCAGCAAACTTGGCTGCTGGTATGGCTCCTTGGAGCCCCTGCTGCCCAGGTTGCCCAGAAGGATCTTGACTTTGCTACTAAGAAGAGAAATGTGGCTTGTGTGCCTGACATAGTTGAGCGTTCAGTCTGTGGTGCAGAATTTCTGCCTTCTACGGGTCCTTTGCAAAGCAGCCCTCCACAAGCACACACCACCCCTCCTCCAGGGCAGGATCCGGGGAAAGAGATGGACTTAGACTCTGGGGTCAGGTACAAATGCTCATTCATCCAGGACAGCTGCCCGGAGCATGGTGTTCAAAACGATTCAGAGGCCACATTTGGGCTTAGGAGGACACATAAGTATCATGATCGATTGATGATGTCTGCTCTGGCTACGGGTATGGGGGAGGGTGGTGGATGTGCTGTCTCCGTCTTCTTTGGGCAAGGGAAGAAACTCGGGTCGGCCAAGGGCCGAGAACGCCGCACTCACTGCTCACCCTGAAGCCACACCCCTGACTCGTCTCCTTTCCTTTACACAGGTGGCATAGGCGAGGCAGTGTGCTCTGCCGTAGTGGGCGAGCCTGGCATCACTGTCTCCCGCCTCGCTGTGGGCGAGGTACCAAGGAGCGGGAAGCCGGCCGAGCTGCTGAAGATGTTTGGCATTGACAGGGACGCCATCACACAGGCCGTGAGGGACCTTGTCGCCAAGGCCTAGGGGGAGGGTAGGGGGATTGAGAGAGGGGTTCTCCACATTCCTGAAATTCTGGCAAAGGTGCTCAAAGATGTACGGAGAGGAGTGATAAAATATATGTTTTGAGAAAAATGAATTGGCCTGGAAGCGTTTATTTGAGAACGCAGCCGGTGCTGGTAGAGGGCAGAGGTGAGACGTCTGAGTCTTGGGCAGTCACCCTCCCCTGGGCCCAGCGTCTGCCCTCAACCACCAGAACTGCGGCTCCCCCCAAGCACCACCAGCAGACCTTCGACCGCGGAGGCTGGAACCCACTCTGGCCTCACCCTCAGCCGGCTGGCCCCCGCCTCCCCTTGCTCAAGGCCCCACAGCCCTGCGGTCAGAGGTCTCCCCGGGCAGGGAAGTGCATTTGCTTATAGGCCCAGCTCCTCCCCATATGCCCCCCGAACCAGGAACCTCAGAGGAGCAGAGGGAAACGCAGTCCCTGTCCTGGGGGAGGGGACCCTAAGGTTGGGTGGCAGCAGAGCGGCAGGGGGCAAGGGAAACCGGGAGGCCCGGCTCTCACCCAGCACCACTACCCAGAAGTTCTCAATCCCGTGTGCAGAACTGCCTCCCCTCGATTTGCGAAAGCGCGGGTTCCCGGGCCTTGCCTCTGCTGCCTGGGATCCCATCTGACAGCTGGCCCAGGAGCTTGTCAAACTTAGAGGGGCGGACGCCGCTGGGTCTCTCATTCCCGTGACCGCAGGATTATAGCGCCCTCTGCTGGTCGCGCTCCGCCGCCGGAGGCCTCGCTTGTGGCCAGACGCGCAGAACCCGGCCCAGGACGCACTAACGCTGGGGAGAGACTGGATGCTCCCGGCCACTGGTGGGGGCCCCAGGAAATTCTCATCGCCCCTGGGGAGGAGGAGACGCATTTGTAGACATGTCCGCTTGCCCGTGGAGCTATCTGCTCCAGCAATATGAAATAGTCAAACCCACAGAGGGTGAACAGCCCCTCACAGAGCCCCTCAGCCTGGTGTGGCTGTACTGGGGGCCGTGTGCCCGCCTTCAACACCACCAGTTCCAGAAGGAGCCAAGAGCAGGGCTGGCCTGTTGTCCACCTCGGGGCCAGGGCTTCCCAGCCTGCTAGCACTAGCTGGAGGTGACCAGCACTAGGCAGGGATGTCGAGGCAAGCACCAGGCGGGCCGAGGGTGCCAGGTGCTGCACAAGGCCCACATGGGGCTGGGGGGCAGCTGTCAAGCCCGCTCTTCTTGCATGGGAAAGTGAGGTAGAGGGGAGGACAGTTCGCAGCCAGAGCTCTGGGTCCTGACACAATTCTAATACCCCTTATTGTATAATCCAAATAAGAACAGTAAAACCATAGAACAAGGAAATACACAGCCGTGGTGGGTGTGCCACCTGGTGGCCATGCCTGGTACCGCACTGCCTGGTACCGCACTGCCCAGTACTGGCTGAGGTCAGCCGGCCCCACACCTGCTACAGGACACACTCCTGGTCCCAGTGAAAGGCCCTCCCAGCCCAGCTGGCGGAGACAGGAGGCGGGGGTCCTCGTTACCTCACACTGCACAGTCACCGCGTGACATGGCTGGGGGGGGCATGGGGGGGGTCCTTTCTACAGTCCCCAAGCCGCTCAAAGGAGGCTGCAACTCACAGAGCCTGACCAAGGGTGACAAAGCCCGGCCGAAGCCCTGCCAGTGTGCTGCTCCCCCCGGCACCCCCTAGGGCTCATCTCCCCAAACCTCAGTTTCCTCATCTGTGAAATGGGGCTGGCAGAGCCCCAGAGGGCTGCCGTGAGGATGCAGGAAGGGGCACAGGAATAACCCCGTTGGCCCTGGGCCAGGGAGCTGGGTTCCGGAACTGGCCTCCGCGGCCACGGACGCGGACCCGGGAAGCACAGGCTCTGCCTGCAGCAGCCCGGGCCTCAGGCTAGAATTCACCCACCTCTGTGCACCGTTCGTGGGCCCTTCGCACATCGACAGAGTTGTGCGGCCATCACCACGATGAACTGCAGGACACGTCCATCCCAAAAGAAACTCCGTGCCCTTACCGGGCAGCTCCACACCGGCCTCCTCCATTCCTGGCCACTCTCATCGGCTCTCAGTGGCTAATCCGTCCGCCTATTCTGGACGTGTCCGTAAGCACGAGAATACACTGTGTGGCCTTCTGCTCTGGCTTCTTTCAGTTGGCGTGCATGCCAGCGTCCCCCGTGTGTCATTGCCAAATAAAACTCTGTCGTCTGGCTAGGCCAGATTTTATTGATCCATCCATCAGTTAGTGGACGCGTGAGTTGCTTCCCCCTTTCGGCTATTATAAATAATGTTACTGTAAATATTTGTGGTGGGGGGCCTAGGTTTTCACTTCTCTGACTATATAACGGTAGATTTATATATAAGCTAGATTCTATATACTTAGGAGTGGAATTGCTGGTGACCCTCTCTTTAACTTTTTGAGGACCGGTTTGGTGGCTGCACCCTTTTGTATTCCCGCCGGTAACGCCTGAGGGGCCCACTTAGTCTACATCCTCACCACCAACATTTGTGGGTCACTTTTCATTATTCAGTTGATTGTGTCCCCTCAAAATACGTATGTTGAAACTCTGATAATCCCCAGGGTGACGGTATTTGGAGGTGGGGAATTTTAGAGGTAATTATAACTCAATAAGGTCATGAGGGTCGGGCTCTCAGGACGGGATTAATGCCCTTTTAAAAGAGGAAGGGCTGACGTCACCCTCCTGCAAGCACCTGTCAGGAAAAGGCAATGTGAAGATATAACTAGAGAGCCACATGCAACGTGGAGGACACTCACCAGATACCAAATCTGCCAACACCCCCATCTTGGACTTCCCAGAACCAGGAGAAAGAAATGTTTGTTCAAACGAGCCAGTCTATGGTCCTATGTTACAGTACCCCAAACTGGCAAATCGTAGGAGCTCTATATATATTCGGGATACAGGTCTCTTATTAGATTTATGGTCTGCAAATATTTTATCCCATCCTCTGGGTCTGTCATTTTTAAAAATCTTTTTTGCTTTTGGATTACAGACTTACAAGAAGTTACAAGGAAAGCGTAGTGGTCTCTCGACCCGTCGCCTCGCTTCCCCCAGTGGTGGCAGCTTACAGAACTAGCCCATTTCCAAACCGGGAAATAGACATTTTCACAATGTCTCAGGTGACAGCAGACTTACTCAGCTTTCACCAGTGTTCATGCCTTTCTCATCCGTGGGGCCTGAAGCTTTTCCCTTCTCCTCTCTGCTGTGAGGAGGGTGGGGAGACAGGGCTGGGAGGTGCATCGCGGCAGCTGGGGGGGCCGAATGCTCCTTCCCCCCAGTGAAGACCCTGTGCTTCCTGGGCCTAAGATCCACACAGACACCTTTTGCTGCAGAGCTGGGGTGATAGCGGTACCCCCGGACCCCACCGAAGATTCCCTCCCAGATGGCGTGTTGTAGGTAGGGACTCAGGTCCCATTACAAGGAAAACCACCACCTCAAACAGCCTGTCCTGCTTCCCAGGCTCCAGGCTCCAGGGTTTTGGAAGGTATTACTTTAATAACGGAAGCATTTCAGAGGCAGGCTCCAGCTACGCGCGCCCCCCTCCCCCCCGCCCAGAGGATGGCCTGCCTGGGGCTCCCTTGTGCCCTCTCCGTCCCCCTCTGGGAAGGGAGAGAGGTAATAGGAGATCAAGGGGACACTGGGCAAGTGCCCTGGGCAGGATTCCAGAAATCACTGACCCTTGGGAATCGGGGGGTTATGGATCTGTGGATTGGAAGTATAGATCACAGAAAATAACTAAGCATAGGAAGCGGGAAGAAGAAGGTACAATCCTAAGGCTCCTTCCCCTGCCCCAAGTGGCAGCTCAGTGGGGCCCCCCACAGGCCTCCCGCTCCCACTGTCCACTCCAGAGAAAGGGCGTCACCCAGACACGGCCCCTAGGGCAAGAGGAAGAAAGTTTCCCCCGTTGGGTGCTGCAAAGAGGCTGAGGCAGTGGCTGCTCGTGGCCCAGGCGGGGCACGCAGGGTGTGCGTCTGTGCTGGTCCCTGCTGACACGCTCTGGGCCAGGCACAGTCGTGAGAAGAATGAGCCTTGGGTCCAGCAGGAAAGGCTGGGGGAGTTTTCCAGGGCTGTCCTCAGCGTTGAGCGTCCTACAGCTGGCCCTATGGCCTGGGCCTGACCCAGGAGGTGTCCTGCTCCCAGCCCCTCTGGGACCTGAGAGGGACAGTGTCAGCAGGAGGGAGTGGGCCCAGGCCCCTCTGTGTCAGTCAGCTCGGGCCGCCACCACAAGATGCCTCAGGCTGGGGGCTTAAACAACAGAAGCTGGGGGCGCCTGGGTGGCTCAGTTAAGCGGCTGCCTTCGGCTCAGGTCATGATCCCAGGGTCCTGGGATCGAGCCCCACATCGGGCTCCCTGCTTGGCGGGAGGCCTGCTTCTCCCTCTCCCACTCCCCCTGCTTGTGTTCCCTCTCTCGTTGTGTCTCTCTGTCAAATAAATAAATATTTAAAAAAAAAAAAAAAAAACAGAAACTAAGTTCTCACGGTTCTGGAGCCTGGGAGCCCCAAGATGGACGTGCCAGCCAGTTTCTGTGAAGGGCGATATCCTGGCCTGTAGATGTGGCCTGCTTCCCTCCGCGAGCGTGCACCTGCGGTCTCTTCTCTAAGGGCACTAATCCTGTGGGGTCAGGGTCCCATGCTTCTAGCCTCACTTAACCTCACTCACCTTCTTGGAGGCTCCATCCCCAAATCCAGCCACACTGGGGGGTTAGGGCTTCAACCTAGGAGTGTAGGAGAGACATGGTTCAGTGCATAACAGCCTCCACATCGGCCAAGTTCACGGCGTACCAGCTGCTTCGGCCTGAGTCTCCATCCCTGCACTGAGGGGGAGTTTATCGGTTCACGAGTTATACGTGACCGGTCTGTGTGCTCCCACTGGGGACTCCAGATCTGAGCATTTGATAAATATGCTTGTCACATCTTTTTGTGGCAGGGGTGGCGGGTGGGGGGCAGCTGACCAGAGTTTTAAAACACTTCCTGTCCTTATGCCATGCCTTAAATTCAGGAGGCTTCTACCACTACTGCTCCGTGCTCAAAAGGCTGACGGAACCACCACCCAACTCAGAACTGGATGAGAAGCTTCATCCCCAGGAGAGACTATTTGGAGACAAGCCAGGGTCCATGAGGGCAAGAGTTGGGGTGGAGGGGGGGTCTAAAGTTTGGACCCAACCTGGAATTTCAAGCTAGCTGGCTCGGCAGCTAGCCAGTCTGGCCGTCTGCAGAGGTCTGGGTTGCGTTGCGAGGGGAGGAACCTGCGCCCCACCTGCAGGGCCAGGGAGGGATGGACTCATGGACCAGAGACCCTGGGCTGCAGCAATGCCTCCTGGCAGTCACACAGCACCGAAACTGCAAGAGACATGCTGGAACAAAGAGGAAGCTTTCAGGCAGCAACCCCCATCCCCTCTTCCCGTGAGACTGCAGAGGGCTCTCCCCCACTAACTCCAGGTCTTGAGTTTACTTCCTAAGTGACCCCAATGTGCCACCTCCTGCCTCATCCTGCCAGACCTCCATTACCTCTCCCTGCCCAGGTGACAGTCAGCAGCCTCCAGCTGCCTCTTGACCTCCTTCCATGCCCCCAGCTCATTCTCTGTGTGGCAGCCCAAGGAACCTTCTAGAACCTGGCACAAGCACTCTCTTGTTCAATGACCCCCTTCCCACGGCTCCCACTGGATGAGGCCCAGATGCTGGCTGAGGCCCTGAATGGCCTCCTCTTGCCCCCCTTCCAGCCTCATTTGAAACCATCTCCCTGGCACTGTCCAAGCCCCAGCTCCAGCCTAGCTTCTCTTGGTTCTCTCCCACTTCCTCTTCTGCTTCCTACCCCTCCCCCGCCTGGGCGGGTGCCTGAACACTTAAGGGCTGAGGAAAACACAAGTCAGTCTGGCCCAGGAAGAGAACAGGGACCAAAGAGGAAGAAGCCAGAGCTTGGTGGGGGTGGGCGGGGGGTGCAACCAGAAGAGACTTCCGGGAGGAGGCGGCATCTATGAGACAGACTGGATTCTGACAGAGTGAGCTGTGTGTAACCTGGGGGTGGGTGAGGGCCTTCCAAGAGGAGGGCACAGCCCGTCTGGGCAACAGTAAACATCAAGTTTGACTAGAGGCCTCACGGAGGGGGTGCAGTGACATGCCCTTGAATGCTCACGTCATTATGCTTGAAAAGACTTCCAGTTTTACTTTTGCAGGAAGAAGAACGTCTTCCTTTCCTTCTCCAGCGTTTTACTGAATGCCTTCTGTTGCCCAGGTTCTGTGCAAAGAGGAATCCAAAGGGGAGCCAGCCCCAGTCCTCACCTTCCAGGCGCAGGGCTTCCGGAAGCTGGCTAGTGAACAGATGGGAGATCTCCACAGACATCGAGCCCTAGGCCCCAAGCCGCTCCCGTGTGGTTTTCCTTCGCAAAGACAACGCAGGCTAGAAGTCTCCGAAAGGAGTTAGCTAGACCAAGATGAAATAAACGCAGAGAGCACCGGAAGTCTGAGATTAAATCCAATCTGGAGTCATCAGACTTTCCACAGGGTCCTGAACCTCCACACTGGAGAGTCCTCCGACTTTCTGCCGGCATCCCCCACACACCGAGAAGGCTGCACAGAGGCCGAAGCACCATCATCATTTCCAGGGCCGCTCGCCCTCTCACCAGGCACCTCTGGAGATAGCTAATCTCCGTACCCTGGTGGTGCACATGGTCTGCCCCCGCTCTGCTGCTTCTCCAGCCCTTATCGCTCCTCCCTTCTGCCTCAAACACAGTGGAGTAACAGAAGGGGGGGCGAAGCTGAAAGAGAAATTTTAATATTTCACCAGAAATTTAATATTTTCATCAGGAGTTGTCAACAAACGACAAATCAGATGCAGCCTTTCTTAATGAGATATTTCTGAATTCTCATGCTTCTGAGAGTTACCTAGAAAATGGCCTTCCTTAGATCTCTGGCTAGGAGAAATCTCTTCCTCCCCCACCCCCTCTATATTTCTTCCTTTCATAAGGGAATTATATTTATTGCTTTCTCTCTTGGTGATGTGTTCTGGATTGCGAAATCCTTAAATCCTGTGTAATCTTCTGGTTCATCCTTATTTATTTATTTTTTTAGACAGTGGGAGAGAGAGAATCTTAAGCCCCCTCCATGACCAATGAAAAGCCTGACCCGGGGCTCAGTCTCATGACCCTGAGATCATGACATGAGCCAAAATCAAGAGCCAGATGCTTAACCGACTGAGCCCACCTAGGGGCCCCTGAATTTTACCTGATTGAGCACTGGCTATTTTTTTTAATTCCCATAAAAATTATCAGGCTTTGTTCTAAGATGTACTTTCTGGTTACTCTATGTAGTAAACCCCAAATCATGAGGTTCTCCATTCTGGGCTTCTAGGAACAGGCCCTATTCCTAACCTGTGTGAGTTCTGAGGATCGTTAGCTCTAATCCACGCAGAGGGTTCTTTCCCCCAGCCCTGGGTCTTTTCCCTACACGCCTGTAGCGATGGGCACTCAGCTGAGTACGCGGAGAAGATCCTCAGCAGCTCTACAGGCTTTTCTCTCTCTCATCTTCCGTGGGCTACACTGTGAATTCTAGCCACCTTGGCTTCCCTGAACTTCCAGCTTCTTCTTCTCAACTTGGGGAGCTCCCTGGGCCCCACCTGTGTTCACCCTCTCTATCCTCAGCCTGGAGACTGTCTCCGGGCAATAAAGCGACGGCAATCACAGGGTTCACCTCCTTTGTTCCCCATCTCCCAGGGAGTACTAACCTTCATTGCTTGATGCCCAGCATCGTGAGAACTGTTGCTTCATTGATTTTATCTTGTTTTTTAAGGTTTTTTTCAGGCAGGAAGGTAAATCCAGTCCCTTTACTCTATCTTGGCTGAAAGCAGGATTCCATATCATTTATGTGGATAAATAAATGGTGGTAAGTTTGTATGATGGAATATACAACCACGAAAAGGAATGCTTTAACCAGAAGATTATATATTGCATGATTCTATTTATTTGAAATGTCCTGAATAGGCAAATCGATAGTCAGAAAGTAGATTAGTAGCTGTCTAGAGTTGGGGTATGGGGGAATTGGGGGTAGTGGTTAAAGGGTATGGGGTATCTTTTTGGGTGATGAAACGGTTCTAACACGGATCGTGGTGATGGTCACACAGCTCCATGAACACACTGAAAACCACTAAATTGTACACCTTAAGTGGGTGGGTTGTATGGTATGTGAATTTCAAAGCGCTCACAGAAAGAAAAAATGCACCTGAGCTACAGGACTTGGCAAAAATCAATTTTGAAAGCATGCCAAGGGGATATCCAGGGGCAGAAGGGTCCTCGGTACACAGATACTGTTCATATGAAGCTTAAAAACAACTCCCCAGACTATGTTCAGGGACGCAGAGAAGTGCTCCTCACTCTGAAAGCAGGTTCTGGTCCCTCCAGAAGAACACAGACAAAAGGAAGAAGCTGTGTGCTCGGGAGGGAGGTCTGAGGGGGGCAATTTTATCTGTCATGTTTTATTTCTCAGTCTGGGGCAGAATCCTCTATACTTTCCTCTATGTCTGAGAATTTTTTTAATAGGATTACTTGTCAGATCAATCACTGCACATCCGGCTGATGTCAGTCAGGGGCACCGGCTCCCCTGTGTTGTCCCCGCCCTGCACCCAGGCTCTGACTTCCCATCACAGATGCAGAAAGAACACCAAATTTTAAGAACCCAACCTTTGCCGCTTGCAGCTTGTTTTTTGCTTCCTCCAGAGTAATGCAATTTTGCTATCACCCTTGCACGTGCTGGGTCTCCCCCAACCTTCCGAAAGTCCGGGAAAACCTACCGAGCTCCTAAAGACAGCCACCAGTGAAACCGTGTGGAGTGTTCCTCTGCGCCTCCGCCCCAGGGCCGCTCTGCCCTCTCCTGCCTGCCCTTGCCCATTAGCACAGCCACACCCCACACCCCACTCCAAGACATGCCAGGCTCCTAGTGACCCCCACCTGCAGGCCACACACCCAGCAGATGCTGGTTGAACCACTTCTCGAAGCCATCCCCTTACCTCCAGCTGGTGTCCCTCTCGGAGAGCTCACCTTCTAGCCAGCCTCTTACAGGCTTGGGGCTGAATCAGGTCTGGCCCCGTTGCCAGGTGGGGAGCAGAGGGCCCCACCACAGGTAGGCGGGGGCTGGGAGCAGGGCTGCCACTCAGGAGACCAAATAGCCCTGGGCCCTGCATATACAGAGCTCTGCCCAGCTCCCAGGCCTCGGCTCTTTCCCATCCCTCTGCCGGGGACTGCTTCTCCGAACCTAGCATCTCACCCGCTCATTCTTCTTAACTTTTAAAAACTGAGTTGTCACCTCCATCAAGAAAAGCACATAGGACAGATATACAGTGTTAACAAATCATTCTAAAGAGATACCTGGTCACAGCAGTCAGGTCAAGAGACAGAACGCCTAGCTGTTCTTTAAAAAACACCTCTAGGGGTGCCTCAGTGGCTCAGTCGGTTGAGCGTCTGACTCTTGATTTCCACTCAGGTCAGGGTCTCAGGGTCTTGAGATCAGCCTGGGGCAGGCCCCGTGCTCAGCGGGGAGTCTGCTTCTCCCCCTCTGCCCCTCCTCCCTCTCGCGTTCTCTTTCTCTCTCTCAAATAAATAACCTTTAGAAAACACCTTTAAACATTATGAAACGTTCTGAACGTCAAGATAGGCACAGAGATTAAAATAGCATCCACAGACCCTCCACTGAGTTCTATGAACCTCTAAAGGTTTTCCTTACATACATAAAACATTTGCTTTAAGAGGCAAAACATTACAGCCCTTGGGGTACCCTCCAGCCCTTCCTCACCCTCCAGTGGTGGCCAGGGTCCTGGCCCAACATGCCCACCACTGCTCTGTGAACTTGCACTTCACACAGAAGTGCCGCCTGAGCTCGGGCTGCATGATTTCATCACCCTGCACACTTGTCCTTCCCCATTGTGCTTTGCCTGCAACGGGGATTTGAGATTTTATCAGCATTGACGCAGGTGGCTTTCTCCCACAGAGAAAGTAGACGAGCCAGTATTCTGCTGCCCAAATTCACCTGCAGCTCCTGATCTTGTCTCCTGCCGAGGACATTCGGGCTACATCCAACTCAGTATTTCATAGACTACGAGCCAATGCACATTCTTGCACCCGTGACTCTCAATGTCACCACCATGACTTTCGCCAGCACAAAAACTCTGGGTCTTCAGTACGCCCAAAGAGTGCCAAATTGCCTTCCAGGGGGAGGGGGGCCAATGTACATCCCCAGCCTCGCTAACAAGGACCCACAGCTTCTTCACATTTCAGCAATTAGCAGACTGTAGGTGTTGCAGGGACCTACTTGTTCTATAGGTCTCTAGATTAGATGTCTCTCTCTGCCTCCAGAAGGCCTTTCCTGGTCCCTGCTGCTCTCCCAGGAAGAGCCAGCATGTCCTCTGTGTACCCACAGCCCAGTGAGCGCCCCACCCCAAGCCCCGGTCATTGTCTCCTTCTGCACCTGCCTCCCCCAAGAGACCATGAGGCCTGTTCCTTGCTCCCAGCATCCTGCAGAGGCCCCAAGATGCAGTCAGCAGTTACTGAATGCTCACAGAATGAATCGAGTCCAGCCTTCATCTCCGATCAGGACCACAAATGTACTAGGAAAGCCCCCAGCGCAGGATCTGACCTCAGTAGCTACTCTAGAAACATCAGTGCAACCAGCCTGTCCACAGCCCCTATGCCACCTGCAGCGCAAGCATTTGGGAGCCTCCGGCAGGGCCTCCAGCTCTGCCTTGGAACATGCTGGGGAGGGGCATGAGGGCTGAGGGGAGACTTTAGTGTGGGCTGTAAGACCCAACAAGAGGGGGCAGCGAAGTCCCTGGTCGCTGGCTGTTCTTTCTGCGGCAGTCTTAACTTCCCATGGAATTTCACGACAGTGATAATTACTGCCTTTCATATCATTTGGCTTTAATTTGAGCCAAGAATGGTGGCATTTGACATTCAAATTTTCTTTTTCATAATTTAAATCTACACGAGACCCACTCGCCATTCATACCCTTCTTAGACACTCATTTTCCTGCTGTCGAGCTGGCTCCCAGCTCAGAGCCCACAGCGAGGGCCGGAGCGGAGCGAGGACTCTGCTGCCGGGTCTGGAGCCGACTCCTCACTCGCGGGCCGCAGCTCCTCGCTCTCAACCCAGGGAGACTCTGTTCCCTCCCTTTCTACACAATTCCTGGACACTATTATCCAGCGCCCAGCCATGCCTTGTACTCAGAGCATTGTTAGGAGACAAAACACGTACGGAGTAAAATGTTCACAAGCTCAGAGTAAGAACAATGGGCTTAGGTTTCCTGAGTAGCCACCACGTGCCAAGCTGCATGAAGAGTTTTCCACGCAGCAGCTTCACAGCCGTGTAGGGCAGGTTACACACAAGCTACAGGTGAAACACTGAGGCTCAGAGAGGCCAAGGAACAGCTGGGGATGGGCA
The DNA here is from genome assembly GCF_009762305.2 of Zalophus californianus. Lineage (NCBI taxonomy): Eukaryota > Metazoa > Chordata > Mammalia > Carnivora > Otariidae > Zalophus > Zalophus californianus. The sequence goes on along the minus strand of NC_045595.1, from coordinate 21,611,232 downwards.
GGCAGGTGTAGACCCAGCTGGGGCTCCACACATGTATCCTATGAATTGGTCATCAGCACTGTCACCTGCTCACCTGATCAAAACAGGGGCATTGGATACCCAGCTATCAACAAACATAACCAGGGTGTAAAGACAATCTTTTTTTTTTTTTGGAAACATACATTGTTTCCAAACGGAGCATTCGAGAATATTTAAGCTTAACAAGATCCATTTTCAATTCAGTGCAAGCCTTTTGTGAAGTGTGTTATTTTTAACTTATTATTGACGCAAAGTGCGCCTAATTCACTTAATTGTTTCTGAATTCATAATTTAAAACCCAGGAAGTTGCTTGGAGAGGCCTGGCCAGTATTTTGGATGGCAGGTTTGTACTGGACTCTGCCAGCCGCAGCTGCCTTGCTCTTGAACGGGGTCCCAACCCTCAGCTGAGGCTTTGGGCCTCTGCCACTCACCAGCTGGTGGACATTGTCTTCTGAGATCCCTGGACTTTGGTCACCCGCCGCTGCTAAGTCCACAAGGCAGGACTGGCAGCCTCCCCTGCTTGTGCCTACTCGTCACCCTGGGCCCCTCCCTGCACCAGAGCAGGGGCAGGGGAGCAGAGAGGGAGGCACAGGATGGTGTAAGGAAAATGAGTAAGGAAAATACCTTCCACAGAAGGCTTTGAGCTTTGCATGCTGCTTAATGTGGGCTGAGCGGCTAATGGCAGGGCTTTTGGAATATGTATTTCTCGGCAGGGAAAGAGAAGAAACTGGGGGGTCTTCTAAGGCTGCTGAAAATGCCTGATTTGGGGACTGGTATTAAAGTTCCAAAGGTTCAAATCACTGAGGCTACAGCGGGCGAGGGTTGGATTCGATCATATGAGAGATCCAGGGAGTAGCCCAGTGCCCCAACCTCACAGGTCTGGCCTCACCTGGGCTGTACTGACTCAGGCCTGGCTCCCACCTTTGGGGGTCTTCCTCTGCCCCTTCTTTGCCACCAGGTTCCGTTTTTCAGTTGTGTGCCTCTCCCCTTCGCCAGCATCAAGGAGATAAGGAGGTGCCTGGGAGGGTAGTCAGGACTCAGAGGAACCAAAACTGGATTTTCAGCCTCTAGCCTCACACAGGGCAACCTGAGGTCCCCTGCTGGGTACCGTCAGGGTGCAGGAGGGAGCCAGGTCCCAGCCAGCTTGGAGGGGCCAAGGAGAAGGCAGGTACGTGGTGGGTTGCAGAGGGGCAAACCCCCAGCCTGCTGACCAAGAGCATCAAAGGGAAGTCCTGGAGCCCACTAGCCCCTCCCACCTTGGCAAATGCGACACACCTCCTTATTTCCTGCTATTAAAACCTGCGATAAACCTCCCAGCTCATATCAGCTGTGCACACCTTAATAAAGAATAAATTGAGGAAATGTGACCCTAATGTTGGGATGAATGCCAGACTGGATTGGAGATATGGACTAGACCCAGGACCCTGTTAAAGGTCAGGGTAAACATCTAGATGTATAACGTTCGCATCCCTGAGCCTCTGCAAAATGGTCCTCCGACACCTGCTTGCTGGAACTTTTCCCCAGGGACTAATGACACAGAGGTGGGTTAAGAACACAACACAGTATGTAGTGCGGAGCCGGTCCTCCCTGGCCTGAGCCGGCAGCAGCGCCCGCCAGCCGGATGACCACCAGAGGGCGCTGTAAGCCCAGCCAGTCGGGGCCTTCTGCCCGGGGACCTCTGGGACCCTGGGTCTGGGAGGTACAGGCTGGTGACTTTGCCTTCCAGGGTGTGGCCTGTTCAGAGCAGCGTTTCCTGACTTCACTTGGATGACCGGGCAAAATGCAGATTCCTGGCTCTCGATCCTGATGCAGCTTGGACCCTCCGGGGAGCTCTGAAAATACTGAGGCCGGGTCCTCCTCCGGAGATCACCATTTTATTAGACCAGAGGCAGCCCAGGCATGGGGGTTCCAACGTGCCGCCAGCACTGAGACCTGCTGCTTGGAACTTGGCGTGGTGGCCATGTCTCCTCCGTACGCAAAGTACACCGGATTTGAGAGCCACTGCCTTAAAGGGACTTGCGCGGTCATTCGCTCACTCATTCACTCATTCACCCCTCTCTGTAGCCCCGCCCTGTGCTTCCAGACCTCTGGGTGCCTTCCTAAGCTGGCACATGGAACTACAGGGTGGAATCATTCTGAACCTTTCTCTCTAACTTGCTCGTTTTGCTCCCTTGGCCTTGCTGGTATCCAATCAGCTCCCCCACTGCTGGGCTTTCTGCTTACTTCCCAATTAGTCCATGCAATGCCAGGCATCCTGGGCCAGCCTCTTGGGGCCTGTGGGTGAGGGTCCTCTGCACAGCTCTGCCTAAGAAGGGGGATGGCTGGGACATGGGGCGGGTGCCTCGTAGGTTTTCATCCAAACTGCCAAGTGGCACCCCCCTGTAGTCTAGTGAGAAGCCCGGCTGGCAGGCCCTCTGTCCTGAGCACGTTTCATCCCATTGAGGGGATGGAGTCACAGTGGCTGCTGATCACAAAGCATATTTGTGTGTCCGTGGGGTACACTTACAGACCTCATCGTCTCCCACACACAGCGGCATGGTTATCCCCATTTGACAGAAAAGGAAGCTGAAGCTCTGGGAGGTTGTCACTCACTGAGGTCACCAACTAGGGACACGAGGGATTTGAACCCAGAGCCATCTGACAGGAGAGCCCCTGCCCCGGCCCCCCCCCCCCCCCCGCCAAGCCCTCCTGCATCCGTGTTACCCTGCCCAGCTCTGACGGTGGGGCCTGGTGTGCAGTGAGCACAGCGCTCCCCCTGGCCCTTGCCGTGGGGGCCAACGGCTCTGCTGTTTGCACACCTGCTTGGTAGGTGGAGGGGAGGAGGCTGCCTGCTTCTAGAGGACCTCCAGATTCCAGGGAAAATGTGGCTCGGGGCCCAGCCACAAGAGGCATTTCCTGAGGCCATTGGGTCAGGCCTGGCACCTCCCCAGCTCTGAGAACAGGCCTGGAGGCAACAGCCTCCAGCCTCCCAGGCAGCTGGGCAGCATCCGGAGGCTGCTTCCCCGTCGCCGTCCCCCAGCTGCTTGAGGTGGGCCTCACAGGCCCAGCCTCTGCCCTTTCTCGGGCTTTGCCTGGCACCGTGGGGTACCAGCATCCGTCCTTAAGGGGGTCCCCAGAACCAGGAGCTCCTCAGAGCAGCAGGATTGTCTCATTTTATAGATGAGGGAATGGAGTCCCAGTGAAAAACTTGAGGATGGCAGAGTGGAAACTCAAACTCCAGGCTCCTGACTCTGGGCACCATGTTCTCCCTGATGCCCTCCACTTACCCCTCTCCACACAGGAGGAAGCTGGGGTTCTCGGTGCGAGGCTCTGCCTTGGAGCTGACAGACAATGGGGAATTCAAACACCAACCAACCGTATTTTTGTTCTAAACCCACTCTGGACAGCCCCAGGGGAGCTCTTGGCGCCTGTGTGTATCGCAGCAGAGGTCGGGGACAGGGGTGCCCCAGCACAGCCCATGCCATGCTGGCTCCCCCACCTGACTGTGAGCCCAAGGGACCAAGCCTCACTTCCGGGCTTTTCCCTGCCCTAGGGCAGAGCAGGGATTCAATGAGGGTGTTTCCTGAAGCGGACGGCTGGTGGATGGAGAGGGGCGGGGGGCTTTATTCTCTCTAGGGAGTTTGCCCCGCCCACCCCCACAGCCCCCTCCCCTGGCCCGCACCAACCCCATCTCCTCCCACCTCTCCCCAGCCTTGGAAACTTGTACCTCAGCCCAGAAAAATGAACTTGCTGGAAGTCTGCTGCTGGCTGTCGGGGCCAGCCAATCAGGCGCCGGGGCACTTGGCCCACCTCTAGGGCTGGAGGGCCAGGGGCTGGCCCAGAAGGCCTGGACCCCGGAGAGCAGGAGAACAGAGACGGGGTGGCGGGGGAGCCAGAGAGTGGGAGACACTGAGGTGGTGGGAAGGGAGAGCTGCCCAGGCTCAGGGCTCAGGGCCGCCACCTCTTGAGTCGTGGAGCCCCTGTCCTTGGGGCACTGCGGGCACAAGGGGGCATGGCCCTCAGCCTCGATACGGCCACTCAGCCATTTCTCATCCTCTTCTCCCTCTGTGCTCCCCTCCCCTTCCCCAGGTAACAAGGACTCTGGAGAAGTAGCTTCTAGAACTAACACAGACCCTTCTGTGGCAGGGACAGGGATACGTAACAGTGAGATGTGGGGTCCCAGCTGGCATCCCGTTGCCTTGCCCCCTTTGACAGATGCGGAAGCTGAGGCTTAAGACGACTGACATGCCCACATCTTTTGGCTGCTCTGGGATTTGAATCCAGATGGGCCTGAGGCCTGAGCTCTATTTCCTTCCTCTTCCCCAGTCTGGGCCAGCCTCTGAGCCTCTGCTCACGCCTCTCCGCCCTCACTCTCCTGACACACTGTCTGCAGCTGGGCCCACCTCCTCCCAACCACTGCCCCACAGACACACTCAGGGGTCCCTTCAGCCACCCAGAAAAGCCTTCTGCTTCAGGCCCAGGGCCTCGGAGCCACAGGAAACCCATAAAAACAAACACATTTGCATGAAAACCCAGGGGTCTGTGTCTGTCGCTAACAGCTTACTCAGCTTCCAGGACAGAGCTGCCAGAGGTGGGAGCAGCTTCCTGGGACAGACGTGTCCCGACAGCCAGGTCAGTACCATTCGGTGTTTATTTAGACACACAGATAAAAGAACCTGGCGGTTCAAAGAGTTTGTGATCCTTTTTCATTTTTTTGTTCCTATATGTGTGTGTGTGTGTGTGTGTGTGTGTGTGTGTGTGTGTGTGTGTATGTGTGTATATATATATATATTTTTTTTTTTTTTAAATCAACACATCACCAGTCCCCCATACGTTTCTTCTCTACTGAGCAATATATACAGCCCTATTATATATATATGTGTGTGTGTGTATATATATATTTTTTCAATAGATAACTACATTCAAGTAATGAAACACAGGATTTACAATTTCCCTCTGATGGCAGAGGAAAAGCAAATTCACACACAGTTCACAGAAGTACCGTAAGAGCCCAGTCAGACAGGAGCTGAGGCCCCTCTTGGGGGCCAGGCGGCAGCAGCAGCAGAAGCCAATCACACTGTTGCTGATTGTGGGAGGCGGGCAGGTGCCGATGAATGGGGACACCGCCCAGCCTGCTCTGCCCAGGCTGTGTGAGCAGGCCATGCTGGCTGACCCAGGCTCCCTGGCTGGGGTGGGTTGGGGGGCATGTCTGGAAGCCTCACTTTTCCAGGAATCTCTCAAATTTGGGGTTCACGAAGGAGAAGCCAGCGAATGCTGTTTGGTCCATGGAGTCGATGAGGTTCTTGTCAGTGTAGGAGAGGCGTGCCTTCTCGTTCAGGAACTCCTGGTCAAAGTTGCTGTAGTCTCCAGGGGACTTCTGCGGGCAGAGGGAAGTGGCACATGAGCAGGACCCAAGGGGTGGCCCTCCAAAGGTCCCCAAGTTCCCAAGACTGCCTCCCACACACCTCAGAATCCCTGTGGTGCTGGGCTAGGCCAGAGCTGGCCTTATTAAGAACAGAAAGAGAGGCAAACCATAAGAGACTCAACTCTAGGTAACAAACTGAGGGTGCCTGGAGGGGAGGTGGGTGGGGGGCATGGAGTAACTGGGTGATGGGCATGAAGGAGGGCTCGTGATGTGAGGAGCACTGGCTGTTATATGCAACTGATGAATCACTAAACTCTACCCTGAAACTAATAATACACTATATGTTAACTAAGTTGCATTAAAAAAAAAAAGAGAGAGAGAGAGTGAGAACAGAAAGGGAGTCTCTCCCAACAGCCAAAGAGGAGCCCAGCTGGACAGTTTATCATCCCCCCAAGGGGATGAAGGAAGCCAACAAAGAGCCCTGGGCCTGGATAAGGAGAGGTGGGCATCGTCCTGAACGGGGCTCTAGCAAACGACAGCCCATGAGCAAACCCCACCCACCACCTGTTTTTATAGGCCCCAAGAGCTGTAAGAACAGATTTCACATTTTTAGTGCTTAGGGAAAAAAAATCAAAAAGGAGATTAATATTTTAAGACATGTAAACACGAGATGAAACCCAAATTCCAGTGTCCGTAACTGAAGTTTTATTCATACAAAACTATACCAATCCGTTGACATATTTTCTACGGCTGCTTTATTGAGACCGTCTGGCCTGCAAAGCCTAAAATATGTACCATCAGACTGTTCCAGGAAAAGTTTGCCAACTCTCCGCTTCTAAGGATACAATGAAATCGGAATAGAAGAGATCTCAGGCCGGTGGCCTTTAGGCCAAACTAAGCAGGCAGGTACAATCATTTTGACTGGCATTGGGTTTTAATGGGATTTGAGCCAGTCATTTTAAAATTGGGCAATTTGATGTAAAAATCCAGATTTCTGGCTTCTTTTGAAAACGGGCAGCCTTGGGCCCATTTCCCGGCGTGTGCACTCCTGGTGTGGAGGTCCCCTTGGACAGCTCGCCCTATGCCCCCAACCATTTCCCACGGACCCACACACCTGCCCTGTGCTTTCTGGTGCAGAGAAAGAAATCTACCCCTCTTTCTATCAAAGGCAAGAGACTGCGAGCAGACTGTGTGATTCTCCTCCAGCCAGCCTGGCCCAGTAATAAGGTGCCCGGCCCAGCAGGCCCCCGAATTTGAGCTCCCTGGAGCTGGGGAAGCTCTCCGGCCTCAAGGGACAATGCGGGGCACATTACACAAGCTGCCAGGGGGTCCTGACAGAGAGAAAGCCAGAGGGAAGAGCTGCGGTCAGAGAAGGGCCACGGAGTCCAACTCCTTATCTGAGAATTCTGGCCCCAACCTGCCTCTGCTCTCCTGCTGGCTCCTCTGTAGATCCCGGGCCTCTGTGGGAACATCCCTCCTCCGTCTGGAATGCCTCCCGGCTGCCCTCCCCGCCCCACCCATATCCCTGCTTCTTCTCAGACCCACTCTGTTCTTTGCATCTGGGCTCCTGCTGACAGACTCCTCTGGTGACAACTGATCATGTGTGGTCTTGTGACAGTTCTTGCATTGTTGTCTTATATCATAAACCATCATCAGTGAGCAAGCTTCTTATCTCTCCGAGGAGCTGCAGCTCCTCTGGCTCTGCGCCTCCCGCTCTGTGCTTTGCACCCAAGAGGCACTCAGCATTTCCAAGATGTATTGGAAGATGGATTGGGTGAATGGAGGGAGGGAGAAGCCTTAACTCTGATTCCCAAAGCATAGTCCCCTGCATACAGCGCCATTAAAGAAGGTCTACTGAAGGGTGGCTGGACCTACAGTTCCCACTGTTTGTTGACTGACTGACTGACTGACTGGGGGGGGGTGCGGTGAGAACACAAAGGTAGAGGCAGAGACAGAAGGTGCCGGGGCTGCCAAGGAAGCAGGCTTGCTGGAAGAATGGAGAGGAGGAAAACATGCAAGTGAAGAGAGAGGAGAGGCAGGGCCTGGAAGGCAGTGGAGAGCAACAGCAAGTGGGTGACCCCCACAGGAGCGGGATCACCTACCACTTTGGGCTTGAAGGGCGGCTCCATGGCCCGTTTCTCCAGCAGAGTCCAGTTGATGGTCTTGAAGAAGGGGTGGATTTTGATGTTCCCGTTCACTCCTAGCCTCTTGGTTGTATCCCTTTCAAGCAGCTGCAACCCAGCAGGGGCCCTGGTTAGCCCCGAGGACATTGGGAAATCCAGAGCCCCAGCGAACCCCAAGCAGGCCCAGGGGTGTCCAGGCGGGTCTAGCCCAGCCCTGTAGCCCAGCCCAGGGCCTCTGGACCCGAGAGGGTCCTCTCTGGCCTGCTACCCTCCTGGGTCCCCCAGACATAACAGGCCATGCAGGAGGCCTGCCAGGACTTTCTGCCCTGGGCCCGTGAGCAAAAGCAGTGGTGTTTACTGGGTGTTTAAGATCTGCCTGGCACAGACCCGAGCACCACATATTTATGTTCCCTTCCCCAAAACTCTGCGAGGCAGGTTCTCCCACAGCCTCCATTTGGCAGATAAGGAGACAGACTCAGAGTTCAGCTTCAGGTCTGTCTCCTGACCCTAAGCTCGTGCTCACTGTACCAGGCTGATTCGGTGCAGCGGACGCAGGAGCTCCTGGGAACGTGGAGAGCGAGCAATACCCCCAGCGTGTTAGGACCAGAGCAGCAGTGAGGCTGCCATTCCAGAGACGAGGGGCTCCTGGCCTACCTATGACCTGCATGTCTGCTGGTCCCTGCCCCAGCCAGCCTGGCCCAGAGTCTCCCACCTTCTCCAGGATGTCCTTGGACTCCTTGGTGATCCAGCGGGGATAATGTGGTGTGTCCACACGGATGGACTCAAAGAGTTCGTCCTCATCGTCACCATGGAAGGGGGACTGTCCGATGAGCATCTCATAGAGGAGGACTCCAAAGGACCACCAGTCCACGGAGAATGAGTACTTCAGGCCCTGCAAGATCTGGGGCAGGAGAGGGGGGCCGGAGCTGAGAGGAGCGCCCGAGCAGGAGGCCTGGCCAGGCTTCCTCGTCCTCCCACCCGTGGCCCGGGACGGTCTCCCAACCCTGCTGACGCAAGGGATCGGACCGGGCTGGTGGCCGGGAGCACGCCCGCTCACCTCAGGGGCGATGTAGTCCGGGGTGCCGCAGAAGGTGCTGGCCCGTTTGTCCCCAAATATGTTCTCTTTGCACATCCCAAAGTCGGCAATCTTGATGTGGCCGTCCTGGTCCAGCATCACGTTGTCCAGCTTGAGGTCCCTGAGAGGGGGCAGGAAAGGGAGTCACCGGGGGCCAGCTCCCCTCCTCTCCTCCCAGCCCCCGTGCCTCCATTTCCAACCCTGTGAGCCTAGGACCTCCCCCAGGGAGGTCGAGGGAACGAGAAAGAGAAAAGGAAGCCGAAGGAGAAAGAGGTGCTAAAAACAGGCGTTTCCTGCGAAACACCTGCTGGTGTGCCACGTGCTGGATACACACCACCTGACTTCCTAAAGCCCACACTGAAGCCCAGAGAGGCGACGTCACTCGCTCAGGGTCACCTAGCGGTCAGCCACGGATGTGGCCCTGGGCTCAGGTTTGCCTGACTCCATAAGGGCAGGGACCATGTCTGTTTTATACAGTTTGTGGTTTCAGTAGATAATAGATGCACATGGGGTACTAGAAAAGGGCAAACAGCAGAAGTCCATCTTCACTAACCTCGGTGACCAGGCCCGCCCCAGAGCGGTCCTAGGCACGGGCAAGCACACTACAGTTGCGGCTCCCCCCAGCATCTTGTCAAACCCGAGCCCCAACATTCGATCCACACTGTCCCGTGGGTTCCATTTCCCCTTGACCACGCATCTCGGCTTTGTCCCACATCAGTGCCCAGAGCTTAGCATCAGCCTTACTGATGGGGTCTGTACTCATCCACTGCGGGATGGGACTGTCATTTATTGGGCGAGAATTGATGGAAGCCGGCCCTACTGACGGCTCAGATGGGGCTTGGGAGCAAGATTGATTGCTCCCAGGAAGGGAGAAGGCGTCCCAGGCAGTTCCGCGCTCCCGCCAATGGCGCCAAGTATGGGCAACGAGCTCCCAGTCCCTGGCGCTGGGCCAGCCTCAGCAGAGGGGCCACAGGAATCCGAGCAATGGAGTAGGAGGCTTAGGCAAATACCCAACTAAAGCCTGACTCCGAGTGGAGATGGGGCCATGGCTGGGCTGGGCCTCACGCAGAGCATTTTGGGGGATACGATGGGGTTGGAGCTTTCCCTCCTAAAACCCCCCCATTCCCCGCCCCCCCGGCACCTGTAAATGATCCCTTTGCTGTGCAGAAACTGTAGTCCACAGACTATCTCGGCTGCATAAAACCTGGAGGACAGAGAGAGACAAAGTGTTCTGGGATTTCTGTGACCAGTTCCTGCTTCTCCCTGGGCCCCCATCCCTGCCCCCAGGGTCAGGAAATGCTGCAAATAACTCCATGGACAACCTGGGCCTGATTAAGCACATCTTGTATCAGGCAGGAACGGGCTGGCAAACAAGGCTAAAAAGAAAATGATGAAGGAAAAGCTCCAAATGAGACAACTCTCTGTCCTAAGAGTGTATACCTTTATACAGATGTACACACGTGCACACACACACACAGACACACACACACACACACACAGTTGGGGGGGTACATGCCAGTCTGGGGGCCACACACCAGGGGCCTGTGTTGTACAACATCACCATCTGCAAGGCTGCCCGGGCCCAGGCTACGGAGGGGACAGGACCCTGGAACGTCTGTGCTGTGCCACCAGCCACTCGCTCACCATCCATGGCTTCCCATATGCTGGGGACAGTCCCAGCTACCCCAAGTCTCCCAATCCCCAGCTCTAGCCCAGGCTGGCTTCTCTGGGGAGAGGGAAGAAGGAACAGATGGTAGACCAGCAGTGGGCTCCCCCCGCAACAGGGCCCTCACGTACGTGGCACGGTAGAGCTCGAAGCGGCCTTTGTCCTGGATGTGGTACATCAGGTCCCCCCCATTGAGGAACTCCATCACGAAGAACAGGTGGTCCTGCGGTGAGAAGAGGGGTGAACAGAGGCACGGTAAAGGGCAGAAGGCTGTCTACTGAGGGCCAGCGGGGGCAAGCCCCAACAGGAAGTAGGGGACACCTCTGCCCTGGAGGACCCGGGGGCGCGGAGGACGTGGCCCTGCCCCGGGGGGCTGAGGGAGAGGCTGTGGCTCCAGAGGCAATAACAATGGCAGAGCCGGGCACCTTGGTCTGGAACGTGCAGAAGAGGTGGGTGAGAAAGGGATTCTCCCAGGCGAGTGCCAGCACCCGCTTCTCCACCATGGTGCACTCCACATCATCGTCAATCAGAACCACATCCTTCTTGAGGGCCTTGATAGCAAAGAACTCCTTTTTGCTCTTCAGCTCTGCGAGCAGCACCTGATGGGTAGGCAGGATGGTGAGCAGGAGAAAGCCAGGCCAAAGGGCCAGGGCACCACAACCCCACCCCATCAGGAAGAAGCCAGGTAGGGTGGGGATACAGGTGCCCTTGCTGGGCCCAGGTCCCTTGAGCTGCCCCAGGGCCCAACGACCCCTTACCTTTCCAAAGCTGCCTTTGCCCAGGACCTTGTGGAAGGTGAAGTTCTCAATGTTGCACCTGGTGCTGCCCTCCCAGATCTTGCCGTAGGTCCCGCTGTCTGCCCAAGAGATGGTGCTTTAGACTCAGGTCTCTCTCTGCCGAGTCCCCTCCCTTAGGGCCAAGGGGTGGGGTGGGGTGAGGGGCCTCAGAGAAGAAAGGGCTCCCTCTCCAGGAGTGGTGCCTCCTGTCAGGTCTTGGCCACGGAGGGAGGTCAGGCCCCCATCTCGAGTCCTAGTGGGGAGTGGGGGCTTTCCTGGGGGAAATAGGCCCACCTTCACCTGGGACAATATCTCCAGAGACTCCTGGCTTCCTCTCAAAATTCTGGTAGATTCCAACAGTCTCTGTTTCTGATTTTCGGGAGGGTCTCTGGAGGAAGGGATAGAGGTTGGGGAGGCAGACAGTCAGTCATACCATCATCAGAACTCCCAGCCCAGAGGTAGGACCCCCACCATCCATAACTCTACTCTCAAAACCAATGGAGGCCAGCAGGGGCAAAGTCCAGGACCTCCAGGTAGTGCACGTGCGCGTGCATGGACACACACGCACACTTCCTGTGGCACAGGGACACCTTGATGGTCTCGAAGGCACCAGTTACAAACAAAAGTTTTGTACACTGAGCCCCACCCTCCCAACCACTTACTCAATAGATTATTTGTGTTGCCTTCGCTTGTAATTGATTCTAGAATTTTACCTTGAAGTTTTATGGCATTCCTCAAGCCCCACCCACACCTCTATAAACACTCCCCCCCCGCCCCCCCCGCCCCCCGGCCAGGGTTCCCATAGTGCCTGCCCACCTGGCTCACTTGGTTCAACGCCTCGGCCAAGAGCTTCTGGTTAATGCCGCAGAGGTTGGCCACCTTCTTCTGGCACTTATGGTGTACATTCATGCCACAGTCTGGGGGAAAGCAGACAGGGCCATCAGGGCCCCTGCCCAGGCAGGACCAGACAGGCCACCCGCAGGCTCCGGAAGAACCGTCCCCCTTCCCCCAGGCTCAGCCAAGGGCAGGGAGGAGGGGAGGAGGGAGTAGGAGGAAGCAGAGCTTTGGTGGGGTCTGCTGGGTTTCCCGTCTTTAGAAAAAAATGCATCTGAAGCACCATGAGCACTTCAAACTTTTCATTATTTAAAGAAGAAAAAACAAAAGCAGAAGCTATGAGACCTAATTCTAAACCCTTTAAAGAATGTCTAGGACAACCTAGACAAGTCACTTTCCCTCTAGGAGGTCTCCTGTTTCCGCCTCGCTAAAGCCTGGGGAGGGGGCAGGGGTCTGCGAGGCATGTTTGCTGAGCACCTGCTAGTGTGCGTCAGGCCTCAGCTGAACACCTTCTCTCTGCTTGCCCCTCACGGCTCTCTGGGCCCCACTCGACTCTGACCCTATCTTACCCATGAGGACACTGAGCTCGGAGGTGTGGGGCCTCCTGGTCACATAGCAGGTAACCGGGAGAGGCAGAGGTGGTGGGGCCAGTGGAGAGGGGCCACCGAGCCCCCCTCCTCCAGCCACGGAGCCACGGCTACATTAGTTAGTCGGAGTTTACGAGGTCTGGGTGGGTCGGCGCCAGCGGGGAGGGCCCTCCTGCCCTGCCCTAGCCCCCAGAGCTGGGGAGCACGCACCTTCACATTTTAATCCCTGCTTCACCAGCCCCCAGAGCAGGCTGCCACAGTGGTCACAGAAGGTGGGGCTCATGTAGTTGTAAACCTTGAATCGGTGCGGCATGTCAATGTTGAAACGTTCTTTCTGGAACTGGGGGGGGGTCACATGTTGAGGGTCACAGGCCAGCGTCAGCTCCTTCCTCAACCCCTAGCTCTCCCCCAACCCCATGCATGGCAAGCCCTAAAAGGGCTCCACTGGGGACTAGGCAATCCGAAAGTCCCAGGATGGACCAGGAAAAATGGGGAGAAGGGTGAGCTCCACAGGGAAAGGCTGGGGAGAGCCTGAATCCCTCCCAGGTGGCGAAGCCCCCCCCCCCCCCGCAGGCGCCCCCTCCGGGCCCAGCCTCACTATTGTGTCCCGGCTGTTGGCTGCGGTGCCTGTGCACCGACCGATGATCTTGTCGATGCATTTCTTGTGGATGGCCGCGTTGCATTCTTGAGGAGGCACAGGCCGGGGGGGGATGGGAAGGCAGCAGGAGAGGCAGGGCTATGAGCTGGTGCCGCTGGGCCAGTCCAGCCCTCCTCTACAAAGCCACTGTTCTCCCTGACCGCCCACCCCCTCACCCCACAGAGGCTGGGGCCCACAGCTTGCTTTTTCTCTCCTCCTGCCCGCCCTGGCAGGATGGGCCTGGAAAGAGTAGTGGCAGGGAGGACAGTCCAATCCGGAGGATCTCAGAGATTAGGGAAGGCTCAAGGGGGCCTAGTGGGCAGTGGGGGGGGGGGGGGTGCGCAGCAGTGAGAGGCACGGAGTGTTGCTACAAGAGGACCACAGGCAGGACAGCAAATGGGTCCCAAGCTCTCTCTCATGCTCCAGCACGTGGGTTCACACACACACACACCCAACACAAAGACCCTGGGACATACGTATTGATGCATAATAACGACAGTGGGCTCTCTGCATAGAACTGTTACTATGTGCCTGTCACCTAAAATGCAGCTTTATACATTTTATCCCATTTGATCTTCATAATGGTTACTATCCGTATTTTACTGAGGCACAGAGAGGTTAAGTCATTCTGTCTCAGGCCCTCCAGATAGGAAGTGGCGGAGCTGGAATTCGAACCCAGGCCATCTGGCTCCAGAGCCCGCATTCAGAGCCACTGCCATGGTGTGTACATGTGTACCTGGACACACACGTACCCCCACAGAAGCATGCACGCAGCCAGGGGTGTACTGGAAAAGGTCGAACAGCCTGTCTGGGGGAAAAGAGCCGCGATGGGTGGCATCGGCTGATTTCTGTGTACGCACCACACCAAGGCCCATTTCAGGCTACCAGGGTGACACTTCCAAACATGAGGGGCAGGGAAGCGACGCAGGGAACTGGCTTCCGAGAGCCAGAGCAAAGCCCGCCCGTGCGCCCGCGGGACGTGGCTCTCGTATGGACACTCAGATGTGGGAATCTCCACACACACCCTCAAGCACACAGGGCGCCCCCGTCCAGGCACACAGTCCTAACACAGGGACACAGGGCACTGGTGGGCACACGGGCGTGCAAACCAGGCCGAGGAGACACTTACGTCTGCATTTGTAGCCTTGCTTGTTGAGACCCCTGAAAGACAAATCCCCAGGCGAGGTCAGGGCTGGCTATGGGGCCCTCCCTACCCCCACCCCACCCTCAGCAGGCACAGCCAGCCCTCACCAAACAAAGTCTTTGCACACAGAACAGAAGGTGGGCTGTCTGAAGAAGGTGGCAATAAACTCGTGGTTCTTGATGTAGTGGATTTTGGCCTGTTTGATGGCTCCACGGCGGTTCATTGTTGGGAACTTGGCCTCGTCTTCACCACGCATAGACTGTTTGCAATCTGGGGACCGTGGAGACACGAGAGGTCAGTCCCAGCTCCAGGAAGGACAACATTCCTGGAGTCCCTCCCAGGGTGGCTCCGAGTAGACTGTTGATAGGGACTGCTTCTCTAAGCTTCCGCCCTGGCTCTAGCCTCTGAACCTACGTCCTCAGCCCAGGGAGGGTCTTACCTACATCTTCCAGGAAATACTGCACAGACATCAACACCTTGGCCTGGGGTTGCAGGTCCAGCTGCAGGGGTGAGGGTTGGGGGAGGGGGGCATAAATGAGGGCAGGCTCCAGCCAAGCTGGACTCAGAACCTGCCCCCATGGTTGGTCCCCCAAGCCCAAGGGAGTCCTGGCAGCCTAGCCAGACACCTGTCTGCCCAGTGTGGGCACGGCCCCGCCCTTGAGCCCCGCCCCCACCCCCGACCCAGGGGTATTATTACATTTGGGGAAGTGAAAGGATCCAGCCCACACCCAGCCCGGCCACATGGCCCAGGAACAGAGTGGGAAGGGAAACTCCCCACCACCTCCCCTGGCTGACCCCTTGACAAGGATCTTAGAATAGAGCCCCCCCACAGCAGACACACAGACACATGCATGCTGACACCCCCGCGCTGGTGCTCTCTGTGGAGGGGGCTCTGCACGCCCAGTCTCCTTACACAGTTCTGAAGGCAGGACCTTCACCGCTCCCAGGACCCACGCCTGGTGCCTGACATTGTCCCTTGGCAGAGTGCACAGAGAGTGCCGCAAATATCTCTGCCTGACCGGCCAAGGGTTGGTACAGCCCTGGGTCAACTTCTCTCCTGGCCTGGCCCCTTCACGCCTCCCTGGAGGCTGACCAGAGTCCCTGAGGGTCTAGGATCTTTTCCCATGGGGACACCTTGGCTGCAGGAGCCCACATGTAACCCCAGGGGGCAAGAGACGCCCTGGCCATGCAGACATCCTGTGGCCATGAGGGACACGGGGCCACGTGCGCGTGTGGAGGCCAGGCTCCCCAGCAGGTGAGTGGTGGCCCTCGGCCTTCTCCTTCTCCTGTCTTCTCACCGTCGAAGACACATAACTATGCTGCCTCATGCCTGCCTGCACCTGGAATATCAGTGAAGGTTCCAAACAGAACTTGCAACACTGGGTGCCTCTGAGAGGGGCCTGGTGCCTGGGCGGGGGGTGGCCAGGACATCCTCCTACGTACATTTTGAAATGTCTTACCATGTGCCTATCCTGCTTCTATGAAACTAAAAGGGAAAAAAGTAGTCACAGTGGCGAGGGTGGCTCTCTTCAGCACCTACCATGTGCCCAGCGCTCCAGTAAGCCCTTGGCATCCAGTGGCTCATTTCCCCTGAACAACTGACCCTGAGGTAGGGTCTTTTCCTAGCTTCTCTTACGGGTTCACACACAGGCTCAGAGGGGCTGGGATCCGATCAATCGCAGAGCTGGTCTCAGCTGCGCAGCCACTCAGGAGGCCAGACAGGGCCTGCGCACATGCGTGCACCACCGCGGCCCATGCACCCTCACCCACGTCCGCGCACATGTACGTGCACCACTGCGGCCCATGTGCCCACAACCCCCCCCCACACACGTGCACCACTGCGGCCTGTGCACCCACACCCCACACACGTGTGCGCTGTTGCAGTCCATGTGCCCACACCCCCCACACACACGCGTGTTCGCCGCTGCAGCCCGTGTGCCCACGCCCCCCCCACACGTTTGCCGCTGTAGCCTGTGTGCCCACGCCCCCACACACACACCTGCACCGCTGCAGCCCATGTGCTCACGCCCCACACACACGCGTGTTCGCCACTGCAGCCCATGTGCCCACGCCCCCCACACACACCTGCGCTGCTGCAGTCCGTGTGTCCACGCCCCCCACATGCGCGTGCGCTGCTGCAGTCCATGTGCCCACACCCCCACACACACGTGTTCGTCGCTGCAGCCCGTGTGCCGTGTTTGCTGCTGCAGCCTGTGTGCCCACGCCCCCCACACACGCGTGTTCACCGCTGCAGCCCACGTGCCCACGCCCCCCACACACACCTGCGCCGCTGCAGCCCGCGCGCCCTCACCCAGAACTCGGCCTTGCCGTTGTTCTTCTTGCAGCGCTCTGCCAGCACCGACACGCCCACCGTCACCTCGGACACCGGCTCCTCGGCTGCCCGCATCAGCACGATCTGGATGACACGGCCCTCGTAGATGTGGGCATCGAATGTGGACTTCCACTCGGGATACATGGTGGGCTTCTTCTGCACCAGCGTCTTCCCGCGCTCTGCAACATGGCCAGGCAAAGGTCTGTCTGGGGCCCGTCTGTCCCACCCTCCCCCGACTCCCTACAGCCTTCAGCCCCGGGAGTCGGCCTGTCTCCCCACCCCACCCCACCCTGAGGGCCCTCCTGAGGCTATTTCCACTCCTCAGCCTTCACAACTGCGCTCTGCTCACCTCTCCAGCCTCGTGTCATCTCTAACACCCCAGAACACGGAACTGTCAGCAGCTCCTCGAGGATGTCCCGCTAGGTCCCACCTAGGTTCTGCTGCTCCCTGGTCCTGTGACCCTCATCCTTTGGCCCCACTTAGCTGTCACCTCCCCTAGTGCACTCACTCAGTGAACACACACCGAGGCCCCTCATGCCAGCCACGGTGCTGGAGGTGAGGAATCCAGCAGAAAGAGAAGTTAAAACCAGTGCCTGTCCCCCGAGAGCCCAGTCCAGGACAGAGACACGAGCCCATTAATCCCTCAAGTAAACATTAAATCACAGCTGGGATGAGACTGAAGAAGGGCAGGGCCAGGGTTCTAGACCTGGTCTGGGTCATGGTCAGCTGGTGTGCCCCAGCCTAAGGGTCAGGGAATTCTTCCTGGAGGAAAGGACAGCTCAGCTATGACATAAGGGATGAGTCAGGGGTCAGCAGGTGAGGGCAAAAGCCAGAAGGAATGGTGGGAGATATTTACCTCTTCCAAGAAGACCTCCCTGACCCCAGCTCTGGGCTTCCCTAGCACAGGACTCAATGTCTGGCTCCCACACCTGCCCACCTGACCGTGAGCCCCACGAGGGCAAGGCCAAGTCAGCCCTGGAGCATGGCAGTGTCCTCAGGGCCCAGCACAGAGTCTGACACAGATGGACATGAGGAAATTGTTGGGTGAAACCACCAGTGGGGGGAGGGAGCCAGTGCTGGAGGCTCTATGGGCACTCAGTGGCCTCTACCTACAGTCCTGCACCCGTAGCGGGGCTGGGCAGGGAGAGGAGCGTGAAGAAGAGAAGGATCCCTCAGAAGTTCTAGGGGAACAAAGCACGGGTCCTCCAGGGCCTCCTGCTGGGCCCCAATTCCCAGTCCTACCTGTGCTGAGCGCCTCTTTCATCTTCACGGCACAGAAGGGCTGGCTGGCCTCATCGGTGGGCTGCAGGGAGCCCAGCTCATAGGAGGTGAAGGCGATGCGCAGGAACGGTGCCATGTTGGGCCTGCAGTGGGGCTGCCAAGACAGAAGGGGTGAAGCCAGGCAGCGAGGGACAGCCTTGGGAGGTGCTCAGGTGACCCCAGGGGCTCTCACTGCATTGAGTTTGGCTCCCATGGTGTGCTGACAAGACACTAGTGCTAGCTACCATTGGGAAACCTGAGAAGTTTTCCAGAAGTCTGGATCTGTGGCATCCCTGGTAAGACTGCTGGCTGTGACGTCAAGCCCACCGGGCAGAAGCTGGCTGGTACGGCCCCCTTTGTTGAGTACCTGCCAGTCTACTCCAGGCTAGGGGCCCCCTTTTCACTCCTCCCCAAAACTTACCTGGGCCCTGGAGGCGGGTGAGTCTGTGACCCCGGGTCATTTATTTGGGGGCTCATTTAAGGCCTCCTTTAATGCCCCACTGCGGTGCACTACCCTGGGCCAGGTACCCAGCATGTGCCGGCCAAGACGGGCAGGACAGTAACCCTACCTCCCTGCACCCTGCTCCTTGCAGCCCTTCTTGGTTTCCAAGTTTGCTCATAACTACTCAGGCAGACTGACAGGGCCAAGATGACCATCCCCACTTTTCAGAATGAGAAACTGAAAGCCCGAGGCTGAGCCAAAGCCTAAAGCCGAGATTCCACTCACAAAACACCCACTCCAGGGGCTCCTAGGTGGCTCAGTCGTTAAGCGTCTGCCTTCAGCTCAGGTCATGATCCCGGTGTCCTGGGATCGAGTCCCGCATCGGGCTCCCTGCTCAGCAGGAAGCCTGCTTCTCCCTCTCCCACTCCCCCTGCTTGTGTTCCCTCTCTAGCTGTGTCTCTCTCTGTCAAATAAATAAATAAAATCTTAAAAAAACAAAAAACAGACAAACAAAAAAAACAAAGCACCCACTCCATTCAGGGAGCAGGGCAGTGAAAGGGCCCAGCCACATCCCTCACCTTCTGAACCTGAGCCCCTTGGGGGCAGGTGCCTCTCACCTACAGAGGCTGCCTGCATTCTCAAACTAATTTTTTTCCAAACATAAAACTATTTTAAAGTTGAACGTACACTGACTTTGTTTTTTAGACCGCACAGGTCAGCCCCGCGTTCCCCTATTCCTCGCTGTTCCTCAGATCAAGGCTCACTAGAGAAGGCGACCCTGAGGGTCTTCTGGGTTGTCCTTCCTGGAGGATGGTCACACGCGCAAGCCCACGGGTACACATGCACACTGGCTCTGGGCCGCACACATGAGGACCCTCGGTAAGTGTGGTTGAACGAACACTCACGCACACGCACACGGGTGTGTGCTCGCTCCTTCCCGAGCAGAAGCCAGCACGGCGGCAGTCTCACACACGCACCCCCAGCCCCCCCACATACATGTGCACACACAGCAGCCCCCCAACCCCTGGGATGGCTCCCCCAGCTCCTCCACAAAGCAGCCGGAGGAATAGCGGGCTCTGCTGTTCCCAGCCTAGATGAGCTCACAGGAAACCCTGACCTCAGCCTGCAGCCCAGCCCAGGGGCCCCACCAGCCCTCGGCGGCCAGCAGCCAGAGGAGAGGGGAGGGGCCGGGCGAGGCAGACCCCACCGTGTCTCCGGCCCAGGCCTGGCTCCACCTCAGCGGGAGCAAGAGGGGGTGTGTAAGCTCACATGGGAGCCCAGGTCCCAAAGCCTTCAGCCTAAGACCAGCCAAGCCAGCTACCATGACCTCTTGGTAGGCAGGAGGGAGGAGCCGGCTGTGGGCGGCTGCTAGCTCCTCCCTGGGCTCGAGCACATGGTGTGCATGAGATGGTGTGTATGAAGGTGTGCACACGTGTGCCTGCAAGGACGTGTGAGTGGGGGACACGTGGGGGGCACTGAGCTAACGTGGAAGACAAGGGCAAGTTGCACGGGCCTGGCTGGCTGGGTGTAGGAGTCTGGGTGAGTGTCCCAAACTTTCAGGCCAAAAAGGACACCGTGCCCCTCCTGCCACCCTGCTGGGCCTGGGGTTCCAAGGTACGGAGTTCTCCCTGGGGGTTCCAGAATGATCAGCAGGGCCCCTGCACAACACACACTTGCCACAAGTTTGCATCCACAATCCCAGGGCCTGACCCCAGCAGACATGGCTGGGCCTCGTGCTTCCCAAAAGGATAACCTTGAGACCCAGGTGGGGCACTAATGGGCTCTCTGAATGTCTCAGAGGATGAGGGCTGAGGGGGCAGGCAGGGAAAAAGGAGCAATAGTCGTGTGCAGGGGACCTGAGCTCCCGGGACAGAGGGGGTCAGGGTAGCCCAGGCGGCAAAATGACCTGGTCATTTTGGCCAAGTGGTCAAGCTGCCTCCCCAAGGCCTCCCCCTGGGGCCCAGTCCAGGTGGTCCTCGGACTCCATGACCCCTCCCACCTCTAGGTCGCCCAGCAAGAGCTGTCTGTGAGGACCACCCCGGGGCTGCATGGAGGAGACGGAATCAGAGAAGCCCCGGGAATGGGAGGCAGAGCCCAGCCCTGCAGGCTGCCAGTCAGACCTGCCCTCTGGCTCTTGCTGATCAGAGCAGCTGCTGCTCAGTTAGAAGCCACTGGAAGGAAACCACAACCACAGCAAGCCCCAGCTCTGGCCCCAAACCTGTACAGCCAGGCCACAGTGCCAGGAGGAGGGGCACCCAGGTATTCCGTGGGCTGCCCTGGGGCTACTTGGCAGTGACCCCTGGGTTAGGTCACCCGGCCCCAACTTCCTAGACTAAAACTAGAGCGCAGGCCCTCCACCCAACTGCCCTGCCCAGACCCCAGGAGGGAGACAGACACCATGAGCCGACGTCTTCTTCCCTCAGCACGTGACCCTGGGAGAGGTGTCGGGCCCTGCACACCGAGTGCCCCCCCTGCACAACAGAGCCTGCGTTGCCCATCTACCTCGCAGAGAGTCTGAACACTGGTGGGGAAACCAGGGAGTGAAGAAACGGCACAAAAGCAGGGTGCGCCGAGTATTTATAGCCCCCATGCAAATAGGCCCAGGCCCACAGGCCCCAAAGGGAGGCCACTGGCTCAGCCTCATGCTGTTCTGCAGGGCCACAGAGGGGGCAAGGGCACACCTCCCACGGGCCTCCACAGGGACCAGCTGAGGCCAGCCAGCCCTTTCCCAGCCACCAGTGGGCTCTGGATCTCTACCACCCTGCTTCTCCAGAGGCAGCCCTATGAAGCAGGGAGGACCAGACAGAGTCAGAGGATCTGGGGGTGAGTCTCAGCACCCCCACTTACAAGAAGGATCATCCTTCCCTGAGGCCAACACATACCAGATTAACCTCATCATGGCATTAGCTCACTTCATCCCTGTGCTGGTTCTGGAAGTGGGTATTTTACTGATGAGTAAACAGGTGCAGAGAGGCTAAGTGACTTGCCCAAGGTCACACAGCCAGGAAGAGGTAGAAGGATTTGAATCCAGGCCTGCCTGATGTTGCAACCAATGTTCTTTCCAGTATGCCATGCCAGAAAGAATTGATGAAGGGAAAGAGGGAGCAAAGGTAGAGACAGAGAAACATGCCAGGAGCAACACACACAAACACAGGACAGAGGAACCAAGGAGAGGGGTAAGGGCACTGATCTCCTGGTGCTCAACCAGAGTCTGTTCACCCAAACCCCTGTGGGCTGGTCCTAGGCCTGACCTTGAGGACCTCCTCCTTCTCTGTACGAGGGTGATACTAACCCCTGAACTGCTCTCTTCCCTCCAGTCCCAGCCCCCTGGGCCAGCCTCTACTGCTCAAAACCTAGGGAAGCCTTGGCTGTTCTAGATTCCAATCCCAGGGCATGAGGGCCACTGACTCTGCCCCACCCCCTGCCCCGCCCTAGACGAGCCACCCAGAGGTAAGGAAAGGTAGTGCTGGGCCGGACGAGAGCAGGCAGGTCACCTCCTCCAGGGCAATGGAAACCTGTTCCCAGCCAGCTCAGGGCAAGTTGGACACGGACAACCTTGAGGTGGCCAGAGTGAACCTGATGGTTGGAGCTCCCAGGGAGCAGAGGACAAGTGTGCATGTTGCATATCTCCACATGTATGCACGTGAGTGTGTTCCAGCAAAGGGGGTGGGGTAGGAGACGTAGCCTGAGGGGTGCCAACAGGAACAGAAATGTATTTCCCAATTTTTCTACAGCAATCATGGGTAATTTGTTTGATAATAGTTTTATAAATGGTGAAAAATAAAACCCAACAAGTCAAAATGTATCCAAGAGATGGGCCTTTAGAGACTAACATGCACATCTCCTCTTCATAGGGAGGTGGAAACCAAGGGCAAGGTCCTTCGGTGAGAGTCTCCAGGCCCCAGATCCCACCTGGTCCCCTTGACCCCAGCCCTCCCCTGGCATGGGATTCTGCCTTACAGGCCACAGGGTGGGACAGAGGAGCAAAGTGGGGCCCTGAGAAGACAGACCTGGCCAGGCTCTCGGGGAATGTGGGCAAATGTGGAGGGAGGCTCTCTTAGAAAGTCTGCTGGAGCAGGCTGAGGTCAAGCAAAGCAAGCCAGCCGGCAAAGCTGAGGCACCTGCTGGGTCTGCTCTTCCATGAACAGACCCTTGGGGGCGGAAGATGCGCCCCTCCCATGCAACCTTTTCTCACACATACCTGCCCAACCTTGGGGCCAGCCCTTGCCGCCTGCCCGTGGAAGGCACCACCTGCTGCCTGTCAAGGCTGGCTGGAGAGGGCAGCATCACCAGGGGGGAGTTCAACATCCAGCCCCCACGGGCCTTGAAGGGTGAATGAAGGAGGGCGGACACATGAGGCCCAGAGAGTGGCAGGGAAGGAGAGTGAGAGGCAGTGTGATCGATAGGAGGGGGCTGGGCTGGCTCTGGCAGCGCTGCAACAGGGCAAGGGAGCCGGGCTTGACAGGGAGGCTGGCCTCCCCAGATGGCCTTCCAGACGGAAGCAAGTCAAGGAGGCCACAGGGGTTTCCCAACCCAGGAAATGGGCTCAGCAAGAAGAGCAGGAGGTGGGGGAGGGGAAGGGCTAGCAAGGCCCTTCTAATGCCCTTCCACCGGAGCCTGTGCCCCAGCCTCCATATGCCCAGCCCTGTCCTGGGAGGAGGCTCAACTATGGTCTCAGGTCATGGCCAAGTCCCAGAGCAGGGGATGCTCCCGACACCTGCTCCTCCCCAGAACCAGCCCCTCATCCCCTTGCCATGCTCCTTCTTGCCCCCACCCTCATACCACACAGACCAACCCACTGCAGTGAACTCTCCTCCTTTTCTCCAGTGACCCCCTCCCAGTTGCTACCACTCCTGGTCCCTCCCCAGCCCGTGGAACCTCCCGGGCTCCCCCTGCCCTTGGAGAAAGCCCAGACCTCAGTCTGGCCTTGGCCTGCTCTCCACCTTGGACCTCACCTCTGGCTGCTCTGTGAACTCCTGTCTCTTTCAAGCCCCCTCTTTCTGCATATGCTGTTCCCTCAGCCAGCGTGTCCTGCATAATTCCTATATATCCTTTCAGACAGTGCTAAAGGCCATCCCTGGGGAATTGTTCCTCCCTCCCCCAGGAAGCCGGCTGCTCCCCCACCTCATGTTAACCTCTCCCCCCGCAGGTACCCTCTGCAGTTGCCTGGGAAGCTCATGCTGAGGACCCGGGTCTGTTCTCTGGACACGGTCTCTGTCCCCGGCTCAGGCTTCTCAGCCCTGGCCGCACATCTGAATGCCCTGAGGAGACATTCAAAAATCCTACTGCTGGGCTGGCCCAGCCCACTGGGATCCAGTGGGAATCACAGGTAAGGCCTGGGCAGCACGAATGAAGTCTCTGCACTCACAAAGAGGGGGGGGGGGGCGCGACACCCTGAACCAGTGAAGGACTCGGGTCCTCTTCCCAGGAAAACACGCGCTGGTGGCAACATAACTCCGCACACGATGGGCTGGGGGGCTGTAAGTCCCGAAGGCCCCGCCGGCAGGCACCACAGTGACAAGATGCACAGGGCCATGGGACTCACAGCTCGTTGGGGGACAGTCACATAAACGTGTAACTAGAGGGCGACGTGAGTGCTGCTCAGGCAGTAAGTACAAGGAAGGGAGTGAGAGGAGCTGGGGTGCAGTGGGGACCAGGATGCACTCCAATCTGACAGGCATGCAGGGGTGCAGCTGGCCCACTTGGCCAGAGGGGCTGGAAGAGTCCGAGGGCAGGACTTGGGACCAGCTGTCATGGGCTCACACTCACTCCTGCCAGCACGCGGAGCCAGGGGCAGGGAGGACAGGCCCTCTTGGCGGCAGAGTCCACACCAGGCCCAGGCCTTGAGTCACTCAGCTAGTCCTAGGACTGGGGAAGCCCCGGGGTCAGCCGCAGGGAGGGCTCCAGGTACCCCCGAGGGAGGAACGAAGGCCCCTTCATGGTAGGACTGAGGACAAGGGGGCCTCTGTGAGGAGCTGGGGTGGGGGGTATATGGGGGCCTCTCCCAGAATAACCACACATGTGCACACACACGGGCACACCCACCAGCCCAAACACACAGTCACACATGGGGAACCCTGTTTGCAGCTGGACACGCGCGCACACAGTCAAAACCACAGGCACATACACACGCCTACAATGACTCAGTGACACACACTAAGAAACACCGCCCCCTCCCCACGTTGACAGATATCCAGGCCCACGCAGGCCACCCAGGACTCTGACACCCTCACGCATTCCCCACCACAGGGAGATCCAGCTGCACACGGCACACCACGAGCACAAGGTACACAAGGCAGAGATGCTCCAGGCCGATGCGGGCACAAACGCAGGAGCCTGGAAGGACCCACACGCATCTGACTAGGCGCTGGTACCAGGGAGGTCCAGATGGAGCTTTTTCTAGCACAGCCCTTGGGGGTAATGGCTAAGGAGGGAAGGGCAGCCGTCGGCCGGCTGGGCCTCCCTGCTGAGGGAGGCAGAGAGAGTCCCTCCTGGCCCAGAGCAAAGTCCAAAGTGCACAAGGGAAGGAGGGGGCCAGTCAGGCAGATAGCTGGGCAGGCCTCCCCACCCACCTGTCTGAGGGGACAGCAGAGGCCGAGGACAAGGCTAGGGGTCACAGGTGGCGGTCACAGGCCTGGTACACAGGAGAAGGGGAGGGCGTACACCTGCTGCGGGTAGGACAGCCATGCCAAGCACCCCACACACGACCTCTACTGAGCTCCAGACTCACTGGGCAGAACCTAACAAAGAGAGATGGAGCAATTCACCCAAAACCACAAAGCCGATGGGGCAGCCCCAGGGGGAGGCAGAGAGGGACCCTCCAGTTCTAAACCTGGAACTGGCCACCTGCCTCCTGTGGGGTGAGGGCAATGGTGTGTGCTTGGCCATGGGAATGGCTTCTCCGCCAGCCTCCCCAGAGGGCAGCCCCAAGTCTGCTCCTCCACCCTGTCCCTCTGTACCCGTGGTTCTCCCCACGGTTGACATTCATCTTTGCTCGGGAAAAGGTGAGATGGCCACTGAAGACTTTTGCCGTCCGTCCCCACAAGGTGAGCAGGACCCAGATCACACCTCCCCACTCTAGGGACGGGAGAGAGGCACAGCCAGGGTGTGCCATCCCACGGCAGGTGGTAAACACGGGAACTTCGGAGTGGGGGTCTGGGTGTGGGCTGGACAGGTCTAGTTCAGACCCGATCTGCCTTCGGTGCCCGGAGAACTTGGCCAAGGTGCTCTGGCATCCTCGGCTGTAAAAGGGAATGATCTTGCCCTGCCTAGGTGGTTGGTCTGAGTGCAAGACCAGCATCCTTATTGCCACCGCTGTCCTCTTTCCTGGCCCTCTCACCACAGTACCTGTGGTGACAGTCATCCTGTCACCACAGGTACCCCCAAACTTCCTTGGATCAGTGGGTAAAGGGGCACTCTCAAGCCTCCTGCCCTGCAGTGGCCCTGCCCTGGACTGCTGCTCTGGGAAGAGACGGGGCTGGGCAAAGGCAGCTCAAGACCCCCGGCTGACCCTGGGCTGGCTGCCGTCTCTCTCAGGGCCTCAGTCTCCCTGTCTTAACAATGGAGACCCCAAAGCTTTCTCCAGCCCCGGTACTGGAAGCCCCTGCAATCCTCTTATTTCCCCCCACCCCCGCCCTGGCCCCACATCAAGCAGACAGCTGATCCAGCCGCTCGGCTGTGCTGTTTACCCAACAAGCCGGTGACATGACCCAAAGCTTCCGGTGCTGTTTTGAAAACAGTGGCTCAGCCACCACAAACCTGCCCTCCTGGACACCTCGGCAGGGACCTTCAAGGGACAACCATCCCAGCCCTGTGTCCAGGGCCTCTCGAACTTCTCTACCAAACACCCACAGAACCCCGTCCTCCCCAGCCCAGGCTTGCCTGCTACCTCTTAACTCTCAGGTCTCCGCTTTCGGCCCAGGCCCGCCAACTCCAGGCCTACCTGTGGGCCCCCCTGCCTCCCCAGACTCATTAGGCTCTAGAAGCACTCAAACACATGTGAAGCAGGCCTCCTGGTGTTCCCCAAGCAAGTGCCACCTCATCTGCTAGCAGGGCCAGACGCCGTGGAGGTGGGGGGAGGGTAGGACGCTTCTTCCCCACGCGGTACCGCTCTCAGTCCTGTCCTGAAGTTGTCTCTTCTCGTCTCTCCACCACTGCCCTCAACCTGTCCCCATCACCCTCCCCAGGATCTGCACCCACCTGCTTTCCTTCCTCTGATCCAGCCCCACAGCCCCTCTGCCCCAGGGACTAAAGCAGATCTCTCGTTACTCGCTTTCCAATAAGCCCAGACGCCTCTCCTGGGGCTGACCCACGCAAGCTGCTCCCGTTACCTCCCTGACCTCCTCGGCCACTGCCCTCCCTTCACTCCTCTGCCCCAGCCACAGTGACCCCTTTCAGTTCCCTGAGCAGCCGGGTTCCTTCCTGCTTAGGAGCCTCTGCACTTGCTGTTCCGTCTTCCTGCCCCTCCCCTGAAACACAGGCTGGCTCCTTATCATTCAGGTCTCAAATGGAAACTCCCTGATATGCCCATTGCACAGATGAGGCCACAGAGGCTCAAAACAGTCCAGTCGCTGGCTCAAGGGTACACAGCCAGTAAATATCAAGTGAGAATTCGAACCCAGGTCTGTCTGACACCTGCAGAGGTCTTGCTCCTCAATCTCCAGCATGCCCTCACTCACACTTCTAGCCCAAGGCCCCTGCCCCTCTCCCTCCCTCCAGTCTCCTGGCCCTTACCTACTCTACCACCATCATTATCACACCAACACCCGAGGCCCCCAGCCTCTTGGCCCTGGATAGCAAAGGGCCTCCCCCTCCCTGGGCTGACCCTCTGCATGTCCCCAGGAAGGCAGGTCCCTGCCCACGAGCTGCCAGGTGTCAAGGACGTATGTAGGGATATGTGTGCAGCGGGAATTTCTAGCCCTGGACATCCACCCCCTTCCCAGTTCACAGGCAGACTCCAGGGGTCCGAAGGGTAGGCAGGCTGGCAGGAGGGCTCACCATCCACCCCTCACCGCCAGCCTCAACTTCTCCAAGCCCAGCGTCCTGCAGGGGACCATGGTGGGGGAAGGGGCCCAGGGGAGGCCTGAGGGGGCAGCAAGCAGCTGCCTTTCTCTTCCCTGCATCCATTTGTCATGAGATCTATTTTTCTCCCTTTGAAAGGGAGTGAGGGGGCTGGGCTGCTGAGTGGGCACAGCTGCTCCACCCCGGAGCTCCTCTCCTCCGAGGACATGGATAGAACACTCCCCGCCCTGCAGGACTGCCCCTGGGAGGCAGATGTAAGGGGGGGAATGAGGGAGCCTGAGACCTGGCTTCTTAGCCGGGCTGTGCGGCCACCTGGCCCTGTGACACTGGGCGGGTGTCCAGGTCTTCCGACAATAATAACCCCATCATCAAGACCACTTGCTGTTTTTGGGGGATAGTTACCATAAACCGAGTGCTAAGTGCTTTACATAACTACAGTTTCTACTCTTTAAACACTAATAAAGTGCCAGGCACGAAGCTAGCTGCTTTGCATACATTATCTGTAGTTTCCGGCACCTGCCCATGAAGATGGATGCTATCGTTGTCTCATCTGTCAGAGAAGAAAAATGAGGCACCAGGCACCAAAGCCACTTGCCCAGGTTCATTCATACGGCTGCTCGGAGCTGCCCGATGCCAGAGACGCAACCCAGCAGATGCCAAGTCACACAAGGCGGCTGCGCCTGCCAGAGTTAGTGCTCTGAGCCTCAGGGTAGAGCTCGGAGGGAAGGAGGAGCTGGGGTTCTAGGGGCTGCAGGGGAGGTCGTGGCCTCAGCCCCCGAGCCCTCTCCTTGGGCCTCCGGCAAGGCCTAGTCAGCCCTGGCAGTGGGAAGCCTGGTCAGTCAGCCTAACCCACTGGCCAGGCGCTGCTCCCCTCACAGGCAAGGCCAGGGCGGGGCAGGCCACAGACAGAGGGCTGGTCAGTCCCACTCTGAAACCACTTCCTGGGCAGCCCAGGGGAAGTGAGCCTCCGGAAACACCTCGGATGGACAGGCCTCTCCCTGGGCCCAGGCCTTGGAAAATGCACACACCACTCTGGGAGAAGCATCCTGCTTGCCTCCCGGTTGCCAGAGCCCAGTAACTCTGCTTCCGCCAGGCATGGATGCTACGGGGGACAGCGGGGCTAACTGGACCCCCATCCACCTGCGAGCACCTTGGCCCCATGACCACAGGCAGCCCACTTCCTCCTCTGTGGCGGCAGCCACAAACAGTGTTGGCACAGCTCACGTGGTCCCTCCCCCTCATCCCCAACTCCCCCCACACCGAGTCCTGGTCAGCCTGGGGTCTGGCCCAGGTGAGCAGGATGGCTGGTGAATGCCTGGGCAGAGCCCACCTCCCCATGTGGTCCAGCCCCCTGGCGCACCTGTGGTCACCGCCACACCTCAAACCTCACCCTCAGTGCCAGACGCAGGCTGGGTTGTGACCCTGACCTAGGACCCCCCACTTCCTGACCCAGAATGGGCAGTGTGGTGTGTGTGGGCAGGCCTCTGTGTACAAGGATGACTGGGTGAGCATCTGTGTGCGTGTTTGAGCGTGCCTGTGGGTGAGTGCATGTGAAAAGCTGTGGACGTGTGTGTGCATGTGCGGTGTGTGTGTGTGTGTGGGCACTCACGGCTTTGCGGGCATGGGTGCCGAATGCAGTTCAGTCTCTATGTCCTTGTGTGAGCATACCTAGGTCTGCGCGGGCGAGGTAAGTGATGTTTGAGCTTTGAAAGTGGGCTGGCTCCACGACTAACTGGTTGAACGTCTTAGGGAATGAGGCTCCGTGCTGGGAGAGGGTGGCCCCCTGACCTCAGGCAGCAGAGGCCCTCAGCCAGCCAAGGACATGTTACCTCCTGCCCTCTAGGTTTGATGGTAAGTTGAATAAACAGCAGACCCAGTGATGACCCTGCCTTTGTTCAGCGCCCACTCCCATCCCAGGAGCCAGGACCCTGACCTCCTGCTCCCCCTCCCCCCAGACTTAAGCTCTGAGAACTCAGCCCCCACTGGTCCATTCACACCCCTCCCCAAACTTGTAGGTGCCCAACAGCCAGTAGGGAGGGGAGTGGGGGCTGATCAGGGAGGCCTCCTGGAGGAAAGACCACCTTGGCTATCCCTCCCCACCATCACTCCCTAGGTTCCAGGTGCCCTTAGCAACGCCATCACACCCCCAGAACCTTGTCCACTGGACTTTGGACACTCAATGGATAACTCACAGGACTGTTTTCACTGCATTGGGGGCTGAAGGAGGCAAGTCTGGCCCCAAAGGAAGGAATCTCTAGTTTTATAAGGGGCCTGAGAGATTACAGCCTTCCCTAGTATTCCAACTCACCCAGAATCTGGGGGTTGGGGAGGGGGATTTTTGAGTCTCTCCTCCACCCCAGAGAGGCTGGGGAAATGAGGGAACTGGGGTGTGGAAGAGAGTGCAGGAAACCTCTTTCCATTCTCAGCTTGCCCAGGGCAACCATCAGGCCCCCTGTGTGATGATGATGAAGACAGCCTGAGGCCAAGCCAAGGGGCCACAGAAAAGCTGATGTATCCCCCCTCAACCCTTGGCACATACACCACCATCTTTCTAACTAACCAGCAAAGTGGCACCACTCCTCACCCCAAACTGCTGGCGGGCCCAGGCCTCTGAGCTCCAAGGCAGGGAGCCCTCATAGGCCAGGCGTAGTGCTGCCCTCTCCGGGCACCCAGGCCCCACACCCAGCCCGAGGACTCTGTGAGACCCTCCCCCCACCCAACCCAGCCCCCACCCCGGCAGAAGGGGAGGAGCCCAAAGAGGAGGGCCACCCCATGCACAACTGTCCATATGTCCATCTGTCTAGGAGGATCTGGTCTTACCTGGGGCTCCTGGCTCCCCCCTGCCCTCAGTCCTGGAGCCTGCTGCAGCCACCACCAGAAGTAGGCCTGTAGCCCTCACCTGGGCCAGTTCCAGGCAGACCTGCAGGAACGAGAGGAAGCAGCTGAGGTGGAAGCCCAAACAGGCTCTCCCCATCAGCTGGCCCGGTCTGGCTCAGAGACCTCGGCCTCTTTGGACTCGGCTTTCTCTTCTGTGGAAATGGGGTGTTGGGCCCAACTTTTCCAAGGCACCGGCTATGTGTCCTCTCCATGCTAGGGGCTGGATCACTGTGTCTCAGACGCCGGAGCATTTCCAGACTACAGACATACCAAGAAAGCGCTTCCTAATCTTCCTGTCTGCAAGAGGTCGCCCTGTGACCTAGGAGACTTCGTGGCAGTGGTGGCCACTGCTCTGTGGTCTAGGACAATGTCTCTGAGCCTCTGTTTGTCTTATCTTCAAAATGAGGAGACTACATCTCCCCAGGTAGTTCTGAGGCCCCAGTGACGGGGCCTGAGAGCCCCTGTGCTGGACTCACATTGGGAGTACCGAATGAACAGGGACACTTTCTATTCCTTGTTTCGCACCTCCTAGTCCAGGTGACTCTCCCATTAATATTGGGCCCGTTATATAGCTGAAAAAACTGAGGCTCAGAGAGACCCTAGAAGGAAGGAATGGCAAAGGCAGCAAGGTATCCCTGGTCTCCTGGCTGAAAGACCTGAGCACTTTTCCTGCAGGCCAGGCCAGGCCTCCACAAAAGATTCCCCTCCCCAGATGGGAGCTCCTCCTCCAGCTGAAGACCCCCATCACCACTCCCTGGGGAATGAGGCACCCTCAGGCCTGTCTGTATGTTATTCCTAATTTTAATTTAAACTCTAATTAGCTGTGGCAGCTAAACGGTGTCAGTACCCTGCAGCCAAGCTCCAAATCACTCCCTAGCCCTATCTCCCCGATCAGTGCTGCTGAGACTGGGCAGGCGTCGAGTGGGCTGAACAGGGTTCATGGGGTCTCTGCCAGCCATCTGCCCTCCTGCAAGCAGTCTGGTCAAGGGCAGGGGATGGGCAACAGACACATCACAGCCAGGAAACTGGGTTGGGGACTATCTGGGCTTTTCTTAGCCCAACTCCACAGAGAATGGGGACCATACAGTTGGGGGCGGGAGTGAGTGGTCACCAAGTAAGACTTAGCATGTGCTAAGCTCTGCCTGTGGGCCAAGCCTGTGCTAGAGGCCCACTGACATAGGACCCTGAGTCCTCACAGCAGCTTTTTCTGTTCTGCAGGTAAGGAGACGCAGCCTTAGAGAAGCCTAGCTCCAGTCCCTTGCCCATAAGAGGCAGAGCGAGTATTTGAGCCCACATCTTTCCTGGGTCCAGAGTCCTGGGTCTTCGTCACAACACTGCAAACCCAAAGACTTGCCCTCCGGTATCCCTCAGCTTGGGGGAGTGAGAGATGGAGGCCTTCCCCAGCCTCCCCAGGAACTAGGGCCGGGCTTGCGGAGCCACGTGCACATCCACACCCCCACAGCCTCCCACATGCTCTCACACACTGGGGCTCGCACTGTCCCTCCCAGCACTGTCACCCCGGGGCGCAGGCACCACACTGTCGGTTCCCCACAATCACAGGGACTCCCTAGCACCCAGACTGGCAGTTTCATACAGTCAGACTCTGAGTCTCCCACCAGTCACACACTCACCCCTGCCAGTCTCATCTCAGCCACAGTTCGGAACACACCAGATCCCTTATACCACCCTATAGCAGGTACAGCTGTCTAAACACCTCAACATGGTGCGCGCGCGCGTGTACACACACACACACACACACACACACACACACACACACACACACACACACACACACACACAGCTGCCCTCTACCGGCCTGTCCACCGCACCCCAACTCAGTCCACAGCAGGAACGAGGAAACTCAAGGGACCCGTCCCCTCCCTCGGTGACCAGGTCAGCCTGGTCACAGCAGCTCCGTGGCAGTGGGAGAGGAAGAACAAGTGAGTGTGCATTCATATCCACACTCATACAGACACACACAAGAGCATGGTGGGCTGACACTCCAACACCACTGGCTCCCAAAATTAACAGCTCAAATGTATATGGCCAGTGGGTCACCATGACACAAACCAGTGTGCAACAAAGGACCCTCCAGACACACAAGGGACACACAGGCACACGAAGACACACACACATACCAACACACAGAGGGGAGTCTGGTGACAAAGAACACACCAAGACATAGTACACGCATAGTTGCAAAGGGCACACAGAGCCTCAGGACACCCAGACATACACACGCACACACAGGCAAGTCACACCATGTGCAAAAGGACCACAGACACAGTGACAGAGAACACACATGGAGGCACAGATACATAACATACCTACATGCTCAGCTACAGGCGACTCAGCACAAGGAGTCAAGTCCAACCATCAGGGTAGGGACCAGAGAAGGGGATGCCCCCCACCCCACCAAGTCCTTCTGACCAGATGGAAGTGGAGGGGCTCAGTGGGGTTCTCCCCTCCCAGGCGAGGACAAATGGGACAGTCGGAGAAGTGAGACAGTTCTGACGGTGTCCACCTCCTGCCTCTTCACCCCTGCTCTCCTCCACCCTCTCCCCTCACCTGGCCGGGCCCCCACGCGGGGGTGGCGTCTGGATTGCGGAGGGGCCAGGACCGATGGGACCTGGAAGGGGCCACCAGGGGAGGGGACTCAGAGGGGCGTAAGGGCGGGGCGGTAAGAGGGGGATGGTGGAGACTGGAGCCACGCCCAGGCGGGAGACAGATGGAGAAAGGCAGAGAGAGACACCCAGACTGAAAGAAGAGAGAGAGAGCTAGGAGGAGGCGCCGCGCGGGCTGGGCCCGGCAGGGACCCACGGCTGGGGGGCGGGCGGCGAGGCCGGGCGCGGGGCCCGGCCTCCAGTCCGCAGTAGAAAAGGAGAGGCGGCGGGACCGGCAGGGGGCGACGAGCGTGGGCCGGGGGCGCGGCTCCGGGAGCACAGGATCCAAGGGGCGGCGGGAGGTGCGGTGGGGGTGGGGCACGCGGAGGGCTACGGACTGACCGATCGGGACTGGAAAGACGCGGACGCGGGAACATAGAGGGGGTGGGGTCAGATGGACCGACCGAGGGCCCCGGGGATTCGCGAGGGACGGGCGAACGCTCCGAGGGTCTATGGCACACACGCGGGTGGAGGGGCCGGGAGCAGACCGACGAGAAGGCCTCGACCCCTACGGCTGAACGGAGGGATAGACCGACGGACGGGGGACGGAGGCACCGGCGGGTCTCGGAGCGCGACGGGACTTTCGCTGGCCGCGGCTCAGTTTCTCAGTTTCAGAAACGGGAACCGGATCGGGGAGGGGGAAGGGAGGGGCGGCGCGCCCTAAGGGTAGCCCGGATCCCACGTCGGGGCCCGGCCCTCACTCACCTCCCGCGCACCGCCAGGCGCCAGGGGTCGCGGCGGCTGGGGTCCAGCTCCGGGCGCCGTCCCCGGGCGCGCTCGCGGACAGGGGTTCGCTGCGGGCCCGACCGGGACGGGCCCGTAGGCCGGTGAGTCCCGTCCGGGCCTCAGCGCGGCGGGCGGATGCCGGGGGTCGCTCCGGGGATCCCGGTGCCGCCGCCTCCCTCTCTCTCGCCGCTGCACACGGAAGTGCAAGGGGGCCGGGCGGCGCGACCTCACCCAGGTGCCGGCCCCGGCCCCGCCCCCGCTCAGGGCCCGCCTTCACCAGGGCCAGCCCCCCCCGAAGGCCCCGCCCCCGCCGCAGCGAGGAAGGGGGTCCGGGCCTCCGGCTCCCGGTGCCGGTCGCTCTCTGCCCTCCCCGGCGCACCTCGGCCCCCGCCCGCCCTTAGCCCCTCAGAAGGGGCCCCACTTTACGGAGGACGACGCTGAGGCCCGCGGGAGGGGGGCGCTCTCGCCACCTCTCGCACAGCGAAGTCGGGGAGGCGCCGGCGGGGCTTCCCCAGCTCCCAGCGCCCACGCCCGGGACTCCCCACCCGCCAGCTGGCCCGCCGCGCCCGGCCTCGCTCTCTCTCTTCCTGTTGGCTGGAGTGCGGACGCGGCCGGGCCCGGTGCCCGCCGCCAGGCCGGCTGGTCCCGGCCGGGCCCCTGAGAGGAGCGGGGAAGACTCCAGGGTGGGAGGCTCTCGCTGGTCTGTCGCTGCTGGTCCAGCGATTCTAGGAGCAGCCCCTACCTTGATCCCCCAGTCTTCTCTCCTGCCCCCACTTTCCAGAGCTCCCCACTGCCCCTCGTAGGCGCCTGAGCTTCCTTTCCATACTTGAAACTGGGTTGTCAGGCATAACTCATTCATTCACTCACTCACTCCATTCATTCATTCATTCACTGGGTACCCTCTGGGCCCAAAGTCTGAGGATGGAGAGGGACCCAGGGATCCCATGAACTTGTCCCAAAAGCTCAAAAAGGAAAAGGCCAATGGGGCCATACTCCCAAGAGATTTCATTTTTCCAGAGGCAAAGAAGAGGGTTCCAGATCCCAGGCCTTCTGGGAGATCACCTAGAAGGGATGGAGAGACAGCTCTTCCCAGCTAAAGCCTAATGGTTGGAAATGGGGGGCAATTCCTGAGGAGGCCTGAGTTGATCAAGGGGCTCATGGCTGAGAGAGGTCATGGCTAGGACTTTGGTCTCAAGGAGCAGGTGGTGGCCACTGTCCCAACGGGGTGGGCTCCTGAGAGCATGGATGGGGGCAGAAGGGCTGCCTGTTGTTCAGGTGAGAAGACCCTGGGTTGTGGAAGATGGGTGGGGAGACCGGACCAGACCAGGTGGGTCACGGGACGGTGGATGGACGGGGAGGAGGAAGAGTCTAGTGAGACCTCCGGGGATGGAGAGCCCTGGCGGAGATGTGGATCCCAAAACTCTGTTTTAAGGGGGGCGAGGGGGATGGGGGGGGCTGGGAGGGGCTGGGCTGGAAAGAGTAAAACTATGATTCTTTCCACCACAGAGAAAAAAGAGGGCCCTGGTACCCTATACCTGGGAAGGGGGACCTGTTTTGAAAACTGGCGTATGTCCAGGTTCTTAATCCTGATGCCCCATTGGGGTAGGCTCTGTCCACCAACCTGGACCCCTCTGGCCACATGGAATATCATTTGGGAAATAAGCCTTATGCCTTACCCTTCACACATGCTGTGTCCTGGGCCCAAATACCATTTCCCACTCACCCCATGTCTCTGTCTGTCTTGGTTGTGTCCACTCACACACCACTTCTCCTTGATACCAGCTGCGAATCCAGAACACTTCCCTGAGCTAAGGGACTGTATTCATCAGAGTGTTTTGTGTCCTGGTCCTCTCACCCTCCACCCATGGCTTCCCTGGGGTTGGGCTGGAGGGAAGGGTGATCGAGGTGAGCTTCCGGGGACTTTTGCCCACCTGAGATCAAGTTTCTGTTCTGGTTCCTTCCTCTAGGTCCACAGTGGCCAACTTACCGTCTCCCTCAGCATCAACCGTAGGCCCACCTTGTGCTAAGCTGGATCCTTTGGGATCTCCAGGTCCAGCCACCAGACTTTTGCTCCCACACCCTGAGGTTCACCTTAGAACACGGAAAGGAAGAATAATGGCTCTTCCTGATGGAGCCTCCCCAGTGCCAGGCCCTGTGTCCAGTATTGGACGTGTTCAATCCACTCAGTCCTCAAGACCCCACAAGGTAAGGGCCACTGTTAGTGCCACTTTGAGTGAAGAGCAAACCATGTCTCAAAGAGAGGCGAGGCCACTTGCCCAGGGGTACACAGCTAGTGAATGCCAGGGGCAGGATTCAAGCAAAAGGCTGTCCCGCTCCAAAGCCCATGTTTTATATCAGCGGTTCTCGATCTCAACACTCTCGGCCTTTGGGCCAAACAATCCCTTATTGTGAGGACTGTCCTGTGCCTTGCAGGATGTTTAGCAGCACGCCTGCCCTCTACCCACTAGATGCCAATAGCACTCCCTCAAGTTGTGACAGATAAAAATGTCTCCAGACACTGTCCTTGGCGGGGGGGGGGGGGGGGGGGGGGGGGGGGGGGAGGCAAGGGAGCAAAATCTCGCCTTGTTGAGAACCATGGCTTTCGAGCAGGGCTGGTAGCATGTTGTGGGAGTCAGAAAGATTTAAATTAGACACCAGGAAGTACTTTCTGGGCCCTCAGGATTATGCAGACACATGAGCTCAGAGGCTGTGAGCACACACTGGCCTCAGCTAATCTTTCTCTTCTGGAAACTTCAAGGGGAAGTGTGATGCACCCAAAGAGGGGCAGAGAGGCTGAAGCTGTGTAGGCACAGCGTGACAAGGACAGAGGAAGAATGCACGAGGTGGGCTTCCGTCCAGAGACAAGCCCTGCAACCAGGGGCCCCAGGGAGAACAGGCTAAGCTCAGCTGGAGCCACTGTGCGTGGTGAACTGTTCCTGAGTGCCACACTGGGCAGGCCAGGGCAGAGTCCATACAAGCTTGCCTCTGTGCCCCCAGAGCCTGCCTGCTCCCCAACTTGGAAGGGCCTACTGAGGCCTGGGAGCAAGCCCTGGCTGTATCGCCTGCTAACTGTATGACCTTAGGCAGGCGACCACACCTCTCTGCTCATGACAGACCCATATCAGGGGCTGAGTCAGGGTTAGGTGAGATGAGGTACGGGAAACCTCAACCAGGGTGGACACCTGGTGAGCCTCAGCTCACAGTGGCGAGGGCACAGGTACCATCACTTTGCTGAGTCACAGGCTGTCAGCCTTGAAGAGACCTGATGGCCTCTCATGACGCCGGGTGTAAATCCCCAAGCAGGGCTGGGCCCCTAGCAACCACCCAGAAGTGGTACTTTCTCTTCTTCCTCCTGTGGGTTTGCAGCCAAGGAAGCGGGCCTATCATGGATACTGGTGGAAAGTGTCCAGACTCCTACTCCTGGCATATATCCAGGGCTATTCCTCTGTGGGCTCCCTGGAGGGTTTGTCCAGAGGAGCGCTGGCTTGACCAGTGCAGCTCCTACCCCACCCAAAGGCCATGAACCCTGGGGGCCCCTAGGCCCCTCCACAGGAAGTCCAGGAGTCGGCAAGCCGCCTGGAAAAGGCCTGAACCTTCCTCTGTCCCTGGGGCCCACCTAGCTGGGGGGCAGGATAGGGTCTCCCCCCACTCCTTGATCCCTGCCAAAAGTTGGTCCTTGTCCTGGCCCCTCTGTCGCTCGCTTTCTGCTTCTCTGTATCATCATCCCTGTCCCTAAAGCTTTGACTGCGGGCACCATCCTCATCACACCCAGAGAGCTAGCCTGGCATGAGAGAGTCACTCATATTTCCGAGCAGGAGGCCCAGGCCAGCAGGGATGTTGTGTGTGGGCCATTGCTGGGGAATGGCAGAGCCAAGAGGGTTCTGTTGGCCGTAGTACAAATTGAAAGGGCACTGGATACATGGCCCAACCTGTGGCCATACCTCAGGCCACCAAGATGGTCATGAGCAGGGATTGCAGCCGCAGGCACTGGGTAGGGGGCAAGGAAGTGCAGTGGCCTTGGGAACAGCGCCACATGGTAGGAGAATGCCAGGCCAAGGGCTAGAGGGGTCAAGTTCATATCCTGGCTCTGACCTGGACCTGTGACTTAACCGTGCCTCAGCTTCTTCACCTGTGGAATGGAGATAATAAAGGTAATACCAGCCTGGTGTGTGGTTGGGAGGATGGGAGAGACCAAGCTCAAGGGGTACTAGGTGTGAGACTCAATCTGTGTCAGTGTTAACTGACAAAGAGTTGGTGAGGCCCAACTAACAGTCCCCAAGTCCTGTCCTCCGTACATTCGTGTTTGGGTGAAACTTGAGAAATACTTGGGGTAGGCAAGGGGAAACGTGTTTTCCGACAGCGTGGGGCACAGGGCTTTGCTGGGGCTCTCAAGAGCATGCAGCCCCTGGCCTGCCCCAGTCCTGTATTGACCATGGCACAGCCCCTGCCCACCTGAGTCCCCACTTCTGGCTCTTCTGCCCCTCTGCCCCCAAAGGGGTGTGGAAGGGGACTGGATGGACATCAGCGCTGTCTGAGGCAGAAAAAGAACGACAGCTTCTCTCTGTCAAAGAGACCCAAGGGAGCCCCCAGCTCTTCCCCATCACCACCTCCAACCTCTCCCATCCCCCGCCCCCAAGCAACAGCACCCTCTGCTCCGATCCGCTGGGTCTCACACTAGGCTCTGACACCCGGGCTCGCCAGCCCCCTCGTCTCCTCGCCTGCCCATGCCTCAGTTTCCCCGCCCTGCCCCCCTCCCCCTCCCCCCGCAGCGGGCAGCTCACCGAGCCCAGCTTGGCCCTGGCCCGTGGGGAACGGAGGACAGGCCCTACGCGGGAGGGCGGCCCTCGCGGTGGGGAGGGCGGGAAAGGACCGCACACACCCCATCCGCACCCAGACCGCCGCGCGCGCCCCCGCAGGCACCTCTTGGTGCCCGGGTACCGACTGGCCCCAGGCCCCGCCCCGCCCCGCCCCGCCCCTGGGAAGCCTCTCCGGAGCCGCGCCGGAGGCCCCGCCCAACCCTGTGACGCGAGCCCGGCTATAAAAGAGCCGGCTCTATTCCCGGGTCGGGCTGCCACCTGGAGGCTGGACTGGCCCCGCCACCTGGGTCCCGGCGCCGGGCGGCGCCTTCGCCTCCTCGCCCTTCCCCCGCTGCTCGCTCCTTCCAGGAAAGTCCGGGAGACCTGAGTACGCCCATTTGATGGATGGCGCAACCGACGTCCTGGGAGT
Organism: Zalophus californianus; assembly: GCF_009762305.2. Lineage (NCBI taxonomy): Eukaryota > Metazoa > Chordata > Mammalia > Carnivora > Otariidae > Zalophus > Zalophus californianus. The sequence goes on along the minus strand of NC_045595.1, from coordinate 21,572,481 downwards.
GAGAGTCGTCCAAGGCACCGTAGCCTGCCCCCTAGCTGGGAACCTGTGAGAAGATCGTGAGGATAGGGGGCTGGATGGGGGATGAGAGATGGGGAGGGAGAATCACAGAAATCTAGAAAAGTAATGACACACATTGGCTGTTCTGATGAAAAACAGCAAGTAAGGAAAATAAAGACAAACTTACAGAGGAAAGTAGAAGTCTCCCATAATTGCTCGGATAATTTGACCTCCCCAGACAGACCTACTCTCCACACTGTGGTTATATCTTAGAAATTGTTCTGTTGGAGGCCACAATCAGGGCAGGCTTTCTAGAGGAGATGACAGAGGGCTCTGGGGCTCAGGACCCCTTAATAATTTTGCCCTGGGACCAGGATGGCGGGATCCTGGGCTCCTGATCCAGATTTCACCCAGGGTTTGCCAATACTTCTGAGCAGGACTGTGAGCAGGGGCAGTGGGCAGTGCCCGAAGAGAAGTGGTTGGGCCAGTTGGACCAGCAGAGCTTGAGCAAGTGCCTGCATACTCGCGTAGCCAGCACCCTCCATCCCAGGTCCTCCAGGGGTATAAGAGACCCCCGGGGCACCAGGACACCCCTGCCAGCCCACTCACCTTCCCCCCACACGCTGCTCATCAAAATCTCTGCCTCTGCTCAAGCTGTGCTTTGCCCCTGGAATGCCATTCTGTCAAGCTCTTAACCATCTAACAGGGCCCCTACAAAAAGTTCTCCAGGGAGCTTCCCAGATGCCTCCTCCAGGGAGCCTCCCAGACGCCCCTCACCAAGGAGGTCCTCTGCTTCCTATGAGCCCTCCCTTCAGGTCTACCCACCCACACACGTGCATTGTCCAGGGCCTCTCCTGAGGCACCAGCCACATGGTGCAGAGGCTCTGGAGTAGGAAGAGCTAGCATGCAGCCTCCACACTAACTGGCTGTGTGACCTTGAGCAGCTCCCTTGGGGCTCCCTACCCCTTGGGGCTGCTCTAGCCTGTGCCCAGGGCTAGAAACAGGCCGCTGGGCTATCCATGCCACCTCCCCCACACTGTGAGCTCCCTTGGCTGAGACACGCCTCCACCCCAATGGCCAGCAGGCTGCAGGGGGGCAGAGGCAGAGGTTAGCTTCCCCAGGGAGAAGAGTCTCACCCTCAGACTACTGCCCACCCCACGACCTTCACACGCCTGAGCCCTGCCTCTGCCCACAGGCTTCTGTGGGCAGAGCCTGTGGCCACATTGGCCACAGCAGCTAAGCAGGCTGCCAGGCTGCTGGGCAGCAGGAATGGTGAGCCGTTAGGGCAAGAAACACAGCCAGTTCCCAGGCCAGTCCCTTGAGGCCTGTGAGCACTGGGCACTCATCCCAGAGCAGTGGAGGAAGGGGAGGAAGAAGGCTGCAATTTCTGGATAATGGATGGCATTGGGTCGAGGGCTGGGGTACACAATCTAAGCCCTCAGGTGGGTTTTATGTGGGGCCCTTTACACTCCCACTCTAGGCCAGTGTGGTGAGGACTCAGGCCAACTGGGTCCAGCTGCACCAGCCAGCTTCCCCAGGATGGGCACTGGAACTGAGGTCTCAGCTTCGGGTACCAAGCCCAGAATCACAGGAGCTGCCAGGTGTGGGGGAGATCTGGGATCATGCTTGGGGGCCTTGCAAAGAAGATGAACTAGACTTTCAACTTGGCCTCGGGTTTCACAACCTGGAAGCCTGAGAAGTTCATGCTGATGTCTGCTCTAGTTCCATCGTGTTGCAAAGCAACCGTTCTGGTGTGTCCTCCAGGGTGGGAGGGTAGCTCCCCCGTGTGTATACACACATGTGTGCACCACCCCTAGCCTCGCGGGCATCTCTCCAGGGCAAGCGAGGAGCGAGGTTGAGACAGGAACTCAGGGAAAGCATGAGTGGGTTTGAATACTGGGCCTTAGGTGCTGCAGTGGGAGTGTTCTGTGGAATCTGACTTTGGGTTCCTGTGTATGCACCTAAGGGCCAGATGGTGTGTATGCATGTGGCGGGGGGGGGGGGGGGTGTTGGTAGTCAGAAAGAAGAGAGTGGCAGAAATGCCCAGCCTTCCCTCCTGTTCCACGAGGCCCCTCCTTCCACACCACCCTCGTGAAGCCTCTGGAATCTAGAGAAGAAGGCCCCAAGGAAGCCTCCACTTCCCCCCAGGCTTTCGAGAAGGCAGGTGGTGGCCAAACTTCAGCCCCTGTTGGGGGTGCTGTATGTGTGCCTGGCACAGCCATGGTACAAAGGAAGAAATATGAACTTATCTTCCCTGAGACAGAAGTTTTGTTCCAGAAGAGGGGGAGGGGAGAAAGGATTCCCAGAGGCTCGGATGGATCGAAGTGGGCCTGCACTGGGCAGCCCTCTGCCCTGTTACTTAGTCTGCTCAACTCTCCCACATGCAGAGGTTGCCACTCCAGCCAGGCCCCAGGTCATGGTGGAAGCTCATACAGGTGTTTGTCCCCTTGGTACCTCAGTCTCCCATTCTGACTTCTCCATTCATTTGTCCCCACTGTTGCCCACCCTGGCCAGGTCCACTGGGGTCTCTCGTCTGGCCATCTGCAGTCTTGTCTACTCAGGACCTCACCACCCCCCCCCCCAACAACTTTTTCTCCTCACAGCAACCACACAATACTCCTAACATACCAAGAAGTGGGCACTCCCCACTCTGAAGCTGACCAAGGATCTCTCAGGACAAAGGACAGTGTCTAGACATGCCCCCCAGGCCCAGGATGGCTTAGCCCCCCAGCTCCAGTGAAAGGAAGTTCTTTCAGTTCCCACTGGACAACATCCTGCAATTTCTCACCTCAGGCCTTTGCCTGTGCTGTTCCCTTTGCTTGGTACACCATGACCTTCTCAGTCCTCAGGGAGGTCCTAGCTTCACTAACCTCCTCCAGGAAGCCTTCCCTAACCCCTTATACCAGGTCAGGTAGACCCCAGACATCAGAACAGGTTGTGCCTTCTATCCCTGGGGAACCACACACCCTGGGCTTGGGGTATGGTCCAGCTGCCAAGCACCAGCTTCAGCCCCCATGTCTCTGAGGAAGAGAGAAGAGGGTATCAAGAAGAAGTGAGGGCAGGGGACAAGCAGGGGGCTTTAGGCTGCCTCCTGGAGCCCTGTTCCCCCTGCCCCCTGAGGCCTCACCAGGTTGCTGATACCACCAACTGTCCCCTGAGTCCACTTCTCCAGAACTTCCAGGTTGTGGGTTACCTGGACCTCAGGCTCCCCCACTGATCATAGTCCCCTAGCTGAGCCCCAGCTCAGAGGAGACCCTAGGAGCTGAGGGCGGGCTTGGCCTCCTGTGTCTTGTCTGATGGGAGGTAGGCACAAGGCAAATCTTCTGGAGAAGGAGTAACCAACCACTGGGCTGGGGTTGCGTGAGCCTAAGCACACGCAAGTGAGTGAGTTTGTGTCGGGGTAGGGTGGTGGCAGAGCTGAGGCTGACACGGGCCCCAGTGGACATGCTTGAGGAGATGCCTAGGCAAGCACCACAGGCTGGAGACTTGCCTGCCATGCCTCTGACTCTGACCAGCTGCCAGATCCTGGCAGGTGCCCGCCCCTCTGGGCCTTGAGGACTCCAGCTGTACAAGGGAGGTGACAGATTGGTACGCATTACTTTGCCACTAGGATGATACTGGCTCCTGCCAGGGACAAGCTGAGCCATTCAAAACAGCCTCTTGTTGAATGCTTAGGGCAACCTGCAAAGTAAGGGTAGCACCAGCTTACAGGGGAGGCCACTGCCTGGGGCCGCTTGGCAGGTCAGGGGACAGGGTCAGGCCCCCAGGTCTGTGTGAAGTTACGACCTCCAGGCTTCCGGGAGGATAACCTGGCGGCTTTAGAGGCAGGGGCACCTCATGGTTAAGCCTGAGTCCCAGGCAGCTGGGTTTCCCTCCCTGCTCAGCCCTCAGTGGCCGCGTGACCTCAGGCAGGTGGTTCAGCTTCTCTGAAGCGCAATGGAGTGATCATGAGAGTCTCCATGGTCACAAGGATTAACTGACCAGGTGAGGGAAGGAGGAAGAGGATTTCTGCCTCCCCTAACCCACCTCTCCCTCCTTCCCGGATATGCATGAGGGTCTGCAGGGGCGGGGGTGGCCGACATGGGAGTGCAGTTCTAAGGGGTATTGGAATCATGTCCTGCCTTTTGGCCCAGCGACACTCTGCTCCCCCAACTTCCACAGAGAGCCCCCAATTGCTGTCTAATTGCCTGCACCTGGGTAGAGCAGGCATTCTGATCCCACCCCACGGATGAGGAAACTGAGGCTCAGGTGAAGCCTAGCTCTAGGCCATACAAGTTGCTGGAGGAGACTGAGGCAGGAGGCCAGGGCCTGGCTTGGCCACCTGTGCTGCAGAGGGTCCCTGGCCCCTTCCCTAGACTAAGGATGGGTGCTGAGGTGGGGGCCGGCACTCCTGCCCAGCCGTGGGTTCTGACAGGGCCACGGCCAGGACAGCTTCTCAGGAAACTGGAATGGGGCAGACGTTCACAAGACAGCCTGGGCCGGACCCAGATGGCATCGTGGACTTTGGCCCATGTCTCCACCAGAAGAGGGGATGGAGTCTAGCATGATTTAGGCCAGACACCTGTTTTCCTCTGGCTGGCAGGGTTGCTCAGCTGGAGGATCCCTGCTGCAGAACGCATGGATGACTGCCTTCTAGAAACCTCTCTTCACTTCCACACACCTGTGGGCTTCCCAGCTCACAAAGCAGCCCGGGACCCCAAGCCTGAGCCTCCTGAGACCAGGAGCAAACATTAGTAAACAGACTAATCCTTACAGCTTCTGTTGGAGGGCAGTGTCTAAGCACAGGGGGGCCCTGGTAGGAGGTCAGGGGTCCCCCGGGGATGATGGCGGCTGGCCTTCTGTGCAGGGAGCTCAACCACTCAGCTTTGACCTTGGGCAAGGCACCTCTCCTCCTGGCTTCAACTCTCTTATCTATAAATGGGGCTTTTTGTAAGCCTTCAGAGACTCGGGGAGTGTGGACCAGAGGAGGGTCTAGCACAGTGCCTGGATCAGATGCATCCTCCATAGATCACTGCGACTTCTGTTATATGATTTAATTTTGTTATGACCAGGGTGTACTGGGGGATAGGACAGGGACGTTTCCATAGCCTGAAGCCCTCTGCATAGAATCTAAGGTTTTTAGAAGCTTAATGCAAGCCATTTCATCTAATTCATCTAACACTGTCGTGGAAGACTAAGGTCCCAATAAGCAAAGCGACTTGCCCAGGTTACCAGCAACAGACTTCAACAGAGTCCAGAATAGAACGTAATTCATTGTTCTTTCCTTCCTGTGATCATTTCACAAAAGCACCTACTGTGTGCTAGGCCTTGAACTGGTGCTGAGGAAGCAGGGAAGGCTCCACAGCAAAGGTGCCCTCAGCCCCGGGGACCCAGAAGGACAAAGACGAATTCCTTCCGGGGTGGGTGGTGAGAAGCAGAGAAGGCACTCCAGGCAGAAGGAAGAGCCAGAGCAAAGACTCCCAGCTAATGAACTCATGACATTCAAGGCCAATTCCAGGAAACAGTGAGGGAGGCCTGTGGGGCTTGTACAGGGTACCCCAAGGGGCAGTGAGGGGCTCACATCCTCAGTGCCTTGGGCTCCATGCAGAGGCCTGAACCTGCATGTAGGCCTGTGCTGAAGACAGTGGGAAATGAAGCCTTGGGGAAGGGGTTTTCCAGGCAGGCGTGAGAGAGCAGATCAGGAGAATAGTGTTCTAGCAGAGAACACGGCGAAAGGGAAAGCCTAGCAGTAGGAGTGACGGCAATAAGCAACTTTAAATGAATGGCTAAATGAAGGCATGGCCTTTATTGATCATATTCATGCCTGGCTTTCCTAGGGCCAACAGGGCAGGGACCAGAGTGCCCTGTTCCATGCTGGTAATGGCCCAGGCCGTGCAGGGGTGGAGTCACAGAGAGGACTCCACTGGCCCGCAGGCCCAGCTTCCCTCCCCCAAGGCAGTGCCTGAGGCTGACGACAGCCTGCTCCCTGAGCACAAGCTCTGGCCACATGAGCAGGCACGAGTGGGTGTGGGTCCAGGGAGCCTTTGTTAATCTTTGCCCTTCTGACCTTTGCTCTGGGAGCTCGGTGGCTCAGCCCTCAACAACGGGCTGCCGGGAACCTGACCAGCAGCTCATGGGGAGGGGTGTGGGTGTGTGTAGGGGGCTCCTGGGCCACCTCGAACACCCTTCCTCTCCTTCACTCTTGATTCTGGAACCTTCGCCCACAGTCTCGGACTCCCTGGTACCACCATTCTGGCATGTGACCTTCTTGGGGACAGTAGGGTTGAGACTTAGACCGTGTATGTCTTTGTTCCTTCCCTAGCTGCAGGATCACTCCCTTAAGGGCCATGTCCGCTTCTCCTGGTCACTCCCAATGCCACAACTGCACATGTGGCACCACCCCGTGAGGGCCAAGTACACTGTAGGCACTTAGCAAAGACTGGCTTTCCCACGGTGGCACCCCTGAGCCCAGAGACCGTGCTCAGAAGTGTTTGTCCAACACACATGTCTCGGCTTCCCCAGCTCAGGGTCTGCCCTGGAGGCACCCTTACTCCTAGCCACCCCAACGGAAGTCATGCCAACATCTTCCTGCATAAGACCAAGGCCTGGGTGGCTGAGGGGAGGGGGAAGGGGGACAGAAGGGAGGAGAACAAGCACAGAGTCCACTGTGGGTCCCCGGCTCCCCAGCCCTCTCCATACTATGGCTTCATACCATGTCCAAGAGTGCCCTCTGTGCTCCGCATTGGCTTCCCCAGCTGCCCGGGCTCCCCAGAGCAGAGGCGGGTCTGGAGAGACCATGGGCTCCTGACCCATTTGCACCCGGCATTCAGAGGTCAATTTCTTTGGAAGGACCTTCTCCCCAAAGAACTCAACATTTAACCATACTAGGCAATGGCCTGCTGGTATGGGGCTGCCCGAGAACACCGTCTGGGCATCAAAATAAGACGTGAAAATAGTTGCTCCTGCTCAGTCCCCAGAGCTGTGCCAGAAGAGAATTGTAAGTGGCCTAGGATAGCTGACTCTGTCCACAGAGCAGAGCCTGGCAGGCCCAGGGGCCACAGGGCTGTGGGGAGCCCCTGCTTACCCCATCTTGCAGGGCCCCTGGCCTTCAGGTTCTGGGCATCCCAAGTCCCCAGCTCCAGGGCCCGCCACCAGCCTACATGCCTACGAGTCTTGGAAGGGGTCCCCTGGGAGTCTAGGTAGACTCTGGACTCCGCAGAAGATGTGGAGCGCATGAACGTGGTGTCAGATTAGAAAAATAGTAACAGTAATTCCAGCCCCCACATATCAAGTGCTCATGACGTACCAGGCCCTGAGCTAACACTCCATGTTCTTTAAGTGACAAGCCTCTCACAAAGCCCTTACGACGTGGGCACCATCAGTAGCCCCATTTCACAGGAGGGGAAAGGGAGGGCCAGGGAGGCCGAGTGACATGCGCAGGACAGAGCCAAACTGAGCCTCACACCCCGCACTGCTCCGAATTCCAGGCCAGAGTTCACAGCCACTAGGCCAGGCTGCCCTAAAGCCACAGGAGCGAGGGTGGGACATTTGGCCACCGGCCCGGATAGAACCAGACGAGATGGTGTAGAGGCACTGGCAGCTGGCCAGGGAAGGACGGAGCTCCCCCTCCAGAGGCTTCTTCCCCAGCTGCAGAGACTGGTACAGGCCCTGCCTATGTGGCCTCATGCGGCAGGTGTCCAAGGGGCAGCGGGAGGCTGGGGGACCAAGGGCAGCACACTGGTCTGGGGACCTCACACTGGGCCCTCTGGGTCCTGCCACCTCCCGCGGGGCCTGCCCGGAGGGGCCATCCTGCCCAGCCCTGCCAGCTCTAATGCCACAAGATTCTTCCCCCACAACTTGGGAAGCTATGTGAGGGTACCCAGCACCGTGTGTGCCCCTCGCTCCGCCCCCCACCCCCGCCCTGGGGCCAGAGGGGATGCCTGGGTCTGCCAGACATAGAAGGCATGGGCCTGCCACCCCCCCCCACCCTACCCCCCACCCTACCCCCCCACCCTCCGCAGCACAAGGCCCCACTGCCTGGGCCCTTGCCTGCATTTTATCTCTGGAATTTGCCTTGGAAAACTCTTGGTTCCTGCTGACTGGTGAGGGCAGAGCCAGACCTGCCCTTGTTCCTGGGCTCAGGGTCTCATGCACACTGCGGGGAAATCCTGATGGGAATCTGACTTGCCACTTGCTCTCTGTTATTCTTTCCCATTCTCTTCTCCCTACTCTCCTTCTGGCTCTTGCAGGTACACTGGGAAAGAGGCCGTGCGTTCATATTTCCCTCTCCACAAATGGTAACTCCAAACTGACCTTGTTGTTAGTAATCAACAAGGAACCCGCAACCCTTTATTTAGTACGACTCTGTGCAGAGAGCCCAGGAGAGGTGAAAAGAGGAGGGGGCAAATTCTGCCGTGGGCTCGTGCGCTGCACTCGGTGCTGGTGGCAGGTCTTGCTAACTGATCACAGCTCTCCTGGCTGAGCCCGGAGGGATACAGCTCTGAATCCTTCCTAATACAGTTTCAGGGAGCCATCAGCAGCCAGCCAGAACTGACATACAAGTCGAAACCCATTCACCTTCCCTTCTGCAGCCCACCTCCTGCCGAGGACTGAGGCCAGGGTCGGGCCAGGGCTCCTGTGCTAAGCTATCCCTGTCCTGTTCCACCTTGCCTTGCCTGCGCCCTGATTTCCTGTCCTCATTCTGACGCCGAACACAGGATGGAGAGAGGGCAGACAGGATCGTCTGTCATTGCATCTCAGGTTCCTGTGAGGCAGTGATGGCCTGCTTAGGGACTTGGCCCCAAAGTGGTGCAGTGCCTTTAGACCAAAGGCATCTGGGCTGCTGCATCCCAGCACCTTCCACGGCTGCCTCCACCTGGGAACCTGAGACCCTCCCCAGACACACATCTTCTCAGAGCTGCCCTGGGGCCCAAGGAGCACGGTCCGCTTGCCTGGCTTCCTGCCCCCGGGCCCTCACTGTGCATTCCCTTCCAGGTTAAGGACAAGATCCTGACCACAGACTTGCTTTTTGTAGTCATTCAAACACATGAATTAACACCTACTGAATGCCAGAGCCTGTAGCAGGGGTCAGGGGCCTCCCTGAGCAGAAACAGAAGGTCCCTGACTCAAGGGCTTGAGGTCTGCAGGGGAAAGAGGTGTGTTCCCAGGTGGGTTATTGAGAAAGCATTAGGCTCAGGATCAGACAGGTGGGAGGTCGGTCCCAGCACTGCCACTAGGGCCTCAGTTTTCTTGTCTGTAACATGAGGATTATAGTCATAACCTGGTAACACCTGCCACCCAGACTTATTTAGGGATTAAACAAGATAATTTATTCCATCTTTCAACACTATTTGTTGAGAGCTTACTATATGCCAAGCCTTGCATTCAACTCAAAGGATGTGATTGCTCTCTTAGAGCTGACAGAAGGAGGGAGAGCAGACAAATCACCAGGAAAAAACCAGACAGAGTGAGCAGAACCCAGATGGGGGAAGCCTAGGCACTGGGAGAGCCAGAAGAACCCCTAACCCCACCCAGGAAATCAAAGAAGTCTTCCTGGAGGAGGCGAATCCTGAGGGAGGAGAATGAATAGCCAGGCTTAGGGAGAAAGGTGTTCCAGGCAGAGAGAACAGTCTGGGCAAAGGCTAAGCAGTGAAGATGGTGCACGGGCAAGTGCCTGGCAGTGGGCTTCAGCATTTGTTGAAAAAAATGCAAGACAGGAGAAGGGCCCAGACAGGGTGTCCTAGGTGCTGGATGTGGGACAGATGAACTGGGTCGGGTGTGTCCAGGGAGCTGCATTATTTACTGTCCCAGCTATAAAATATTTACACAGACTTCCTGATGATTTATGGTGTTTGCTTTCCTACCTCTGGGCTCCTGGCAGGTAAACCACGTGCCCTAGAGCTCACCCTGGGAAGAGTCCTGAGGTGCTGGTGCCAAGCCCCTAACTGGGCCAGGAGGAGGGCTCTGGTCCCCCCAGCCAAGCTGTTCGGCAGCTCTGAGTTCTAATGAAGTGTGAGCCCCACAGGCCTGAAGCGCTCACCCAAGTCCCCAGGGCAGAGCCAGGAATCCAGGGTGACAGAGGTCCAGGCTGAGAGGAGAGACAGGCCCAGACGATGGCCCGGTGCTCACTGGCTGTGTGGTCTTAGACAAGGTGCTAGACCTCTCTCCCCCTGTTTTTCCCCCTTGTAAAATGGGGTAAATAGTAGTGCAGTGTTTTGAGGACATTGAGATCACATGGCACAGGATGTGAGCTCAGTGACAAGAAGCTTGAAATTCCTACATGTTTCATTAAGTGTCTGCAAAGGGTAATATTAGGACAACTTGTCAAATGTAGCACACCTCAACTCTTATAAAGTGATTCAAAAGTGTTTTATGTGGGAACAGGGTACGTTGTAACCTGCTTGGGTTGAGAGCCCAGGCTGCAGAAACCTTAGAGGGGCCTGACCTCAGTTTTCATGGGAGGGAGACCAGCCTCCTTTGCTCAGCACCTCTTTTGGAGTCTTTCTAGAGAGTGGCCCGGTTTCCTGTTCGTTTCTGGAAAGGAAGAAAGAAAGAGCCCCAGACAGTGGGAGGGTAGGGGGGTAAGGGGCTCCGGTGGCCTCTGTCCAGGCCAGGTTAGTCTCCTCTTCCTCCAAGGAGAAGCAACCCCTCAGACAGAAGGCAGAGCCTCCCAAAGCTGGAATGGCTCCTGGCCCTGTGGGTGGGAGGTCTGGGCCATGGAGGATGGGCTCTCAGGCTCCCGCAGATCACGCCGCTGGGGAAAGTGGGCACATGACCAGGTGGGCTCCAGCCTAGGACAGCAGGATGGACAGGGTAGGAGCTGAGCAGGGATGCTGAGGTCACCAGATTCCTGAGAGAGGCTCCTGGGGACTTGTAGTCCGGTCGTGGATGTGGGCCAGGGTCTCCTTCCAGGGCCCTCCTGGACCCGCCTGATCAACCTCTCCATTGAGCAGTCAGGTACACTAAGGTCAAAGAGAGAAGGGATCAGAAGGCCACATCAGGTCAGAATTGGGACCGGAACCCAGGGATATCACACCCTTGTTCTAAGAGTCACAGACCTGTGGACTTTCAGAGAGCAAAGAGCAAAGGTCCTCAGGGACCACCTGGTCTGACCCCCGGTCACAGTGCACAAAAGAGGGAAGCGCATATCCTGGTTTGCCTTCCCCAGCTCTGATCTTTGTCTGTGGAAGGGGGCCAGTCTCTTCAGGCTGCATTCCCTGCACTTCTGCGTGGTTTGGTTTAGCCTGTGGGGGTACTGCGGGGGAAAGTGGACAGAGACAAGAAGAGAGACACGTTAGGCATGTCTCCAGCTGTGGCTGCATCTTCTCCGCAGCCTCAGATCCCCCTGGACAGAGCCAATGAGGTTTCAGTTTCCTCTGGATGACACTGGTATCAGGCAGGAATACTTTAGTGAGAATCAACTGATGGGTTCCTTCAGTTCCCTGCATTCCCAGACACACCTCCATAAAGCAGAGAAGCTAGCCCAGAGCTAGGGTGAGGAAAGCAGATCTCCAAACGGAGAGGGGGCTGAGGAAGCAGAGAGTGGGCTGCCACAGGCAAGCCTTTTCATCCTGGATAAGTGCCCTCACCTCTCCGGACTTCAGGGTCCAGCAGGAAAAGAGAAGCCACTCTATGTATTTCAAATAGATGGAATTAAATGCGGGGAATCCATGACATAGGTAATGGAAGAGTGGAGATGTTATACAGGCAATGGAAAGGCAGCCCAGAGAGTAACACCGGCAGGAAGCCACCACCATCCCCAGGCTAAAGGGACAACGGGTGAGGGGGTGGCATGCATGAGCTACCCCCGGAGATCCCCTCCCCAGAGTTCAGCAGCCTATTGGATTTTCCCCGTATGTTTCTCAACCAGAGTGTTTGTGGCAGCTACTTCCCCATTTTGCAGATACTTCCCTCCCCTCGGCTGCAGCTCCTAGGGCACATAGCTCTCTGGAGAATGGCTGCTTCTTCCGCCCAGCTTGTTTGGAACTGGAGAGGTTGGGACCTGTGCATCACCCCTACAGCATCCAGAGGGAAAGCAGGGAGGCTGCTGGGCTGAAATGCCAGGAACCTGGGGAGAGGGCTGAAGACTGAGGCCCTCTGAGCAGGGCCCTAGAAACCCAGAAAGTTGAAATCTCCATCCCACCATCTAAACTCCAAACAGCACCAGCCCCTTGGGATCTTGAGGCCAATGCTCCATCAACCAGTGGACCCATAAGTATTTACTGAGCGCCTACTATGAGCCAGGCATTGTTATGTCACCTTGGTTTTACCTGACTCCAGACCTGTTGAGGTGGGCATTATGATATAACCCCATTTTACAAATGGGAAATGGAATCTCGGAAGGGTTAAGTCACTTGCCCATGGTCCTGGGTCCCTATGCTATGATGGGGCTGTGCTATTTTACATTTATTCCCTCACAGTCCTGAGGTATAGATGTGAACACTTGGCATTCACCATTTCAACATCAGGGGTTTCAAATGTTCAAGAGTAACCCCAAAGGTCAGGGGTTACTGACCTATAGCGCGGCTGAGGCATGAATTTGAACCTTGCCTAGGTCAAGGCAGGTGGTGGGAGGCTGATTTGGAGGCTTAAGCAAAGCAAAGTAGGCTGAGCTCTTCGCTAGCACCCTGTGGGAAGGCATGTGGGCTATCAGGCTCTGGGGTCAGGTTACCCCCCACCCCCACCCCACTACAGTAGCCTACCCTTTATCTCCTCAGTTGTAAGATGAGATACATAATCCTGACCTTGATGGGTTCTTGTGAAGACTATGATCACATATGTAAAGGTCCCAATGCTCCTGGCACATAGTAGGGGCTGGGAGGACAGTGATGTTGGTTGGGGCCTTGCAAATGGTGGACCCATAAATATTCATGGCTACATGGCAGGCCTTGAGGCCTGAGTCAGAGGGAGCTCCAAGGGCAGGCAGGGTGATTCTAGGAGGCGAGGGCAGTGAGGAGGGTCCATACAAGTGAAATGTGAAGGTCAGACAGGCAGCAGGGGCTGAGGTATGTGCTCAGGGACTCTGGCCTTTTGGGGTCCCAAGATGCCCGGGTGCAAATGGCAGCTCTGCACCTTCCTGGTGGTATGACCTTGTGCACGTGACTTTAATGGGGCCTCACTTTCTTCTCTAAACTGGAGGTATCATCAATACCCATTTCCTAAGGTATGTGGGGCAGGTGAAGTGCCTGGCATGTGCCTGGCACAAGCTAAGTGCTTAGCTAGGTCCGTAGTCACTGTTATCCAACATCCGTGGTTACTAGCATTTTCATGGCAGCCAGACAGGAGCTCGGAGGCCTGAGTAGAGGCTGATGGTCCTCCATGGCTCCAGCGGTTTTTCCTGGACCCCGAGGCCTACTTGCTTCTCAGCTTTGGCCTTCTCTGAGGGAACGTTCCTCTGGTTTCCCATCACTTCCCAACAGACTTGGGTAGGGGAGTGGCCGATGCCCCCTGACCCGTGGCACTTCTGACAGTTTCGTGCACCCCGACGAGATTGAGCAGGAAATGGGTCTGGATACCCCGCTGTGAGTAGCTGGCTCCCCTACCCTGGCCTCAGCACTAATGTCACTCTGCAGAGGCCCTCCCTGACCATCCCACTGAAGCAGGCCTCTGATCCTATCAGCCTGCCTTCCAGGATCTAGAGTTATGTCATCACCTTGGGTATCCACTTGTGGTCTACCTCTCCACCCTGGGAGGGATGCTCCTTGAGACAGAGTCTTATCTGTACCTTAGCTCCCAGTTTGGTGTGTGGCACTTTATAGGTACTTGGTAGACATTTGCTGAATGCACAAAGGAGGGATGACCAGGGAGGCAGAAGGTGTATCTTGGTGGGAGGCACAAAAACCTTGGATGGAGATGAGAAGGCCTGAGTTCCCAGGCTTGCCCCTCCCCAGCTGGGTGACCCTGGGCCTCAGGCTCCCCATGCGTACCATGAAGCCTCTGGGGAGAAGAGATCAGAGATCCTTTCAGGTTCCAACATTTTATGCCCCCAAGGGGTCCCTGCCAAGCTGCAACTGCAACTTGGGGAAGCCTCCTCTGCCACTGGGTAACAGGAAGTCCGATGACAAATGCAGCCAGGTCTGTTTTGAAATATGTTCTTGGATTGGCTATGTCTGAGCCATGAGTGACTAAGCCCAAAGAATTCTCCCTTTCCTCAGGGCTGCCTTCCATAGCACGTGACTTGGGGCACATCCCACACACACACACAGGAGCACGTGCACACACACACGCACACACACAGTCTGCACGCACAACTCTTACACCTGCATATACACACTCACGGACACCTGTTCAGACACGTACACCACACAACACAGGTGAACACTCGCCCACATATGTACTCTGTACATTCTTACTCAGACACATTCACACACGCACATACACATGCATAGATGCTTACTCACTTATTCACACATACCTACTCACACCTGCACACTTACACGCACACGTTCACATTTACCAGCACACACGCTTACTCATGCAGTCATGTACAAACTCATTCAGTCACACACACACGCACACACTCATACATAATCACACATACCCTCTGCTGGACAAGCCCAACCCCCAGATGTCTGGCAGCTTGTCCTTCTAGACCCACACAGGCCTGGCCTCGTCTGGTGGCTTCTCCCTCCTCTTTTCCCTCTTGGTTCTCTTTATTTTCTTAGTCATGATGAGCATATTTGGAGAAGGATCTATTTTCACCCAATCTGGAAACCCGTTTCCCCTCAGCCATGAGCTCTGCAGATCAGTGAGAAGGCTCCCGCTGCCATGGTATGGGCCAGAGAGCCACAGAGGCCGGAGGGCTTCTTGGAATGTTTTTACTGCCCATGCTGGGGCCCCACCTCTGAAGTTTTTTTTGGGTAACTCTGAACTCAGGGCAGCTGCGCCCCACAGAGAGGACGGTGGCTAGGGGAGTCTGGCATCCCCCTTTGCTTCCATCTGACCTGGGGGTGTCCCTCGCTCCTTATCAACCTCACCTTTCCTTTTTTTTTAAGATTGTATTTATTTATTTATTTATTTATTTATTTGAGAGACAGAGACAGAGCACGAGTGGGGGGAGGGGCAGAGGGAGAGACTCTCAAGCTGACTCCATGCTCAGGGCAGAGCTCAATGTGGGGTTTGATCCCAGGACCCTGAGATCATGACCTGAACTGAAGTCAGACCCTTAACCAACTCAGCCACCCAGGTGCCCCATCAACCTCTCCTTTCTCTAAGGGAGTCAGGCCTTCAGAGATCATCTTGTCCCTCACAGTTTTCAGATGACAAAACAAAGAACATGAGTTATATTTAGTGAACATTTCCTCTGCCCCAACCTGTGTAAAGCCCTTTATGTGCATCATTTCATCTCAGCCTTATAACCACCTTGAGAGATTGTGCTAGTATTCTCCTATTTCACAGAGAGGAAAACGGAGGCTTGGGGCACCTGGGTGGCTCAGTCATTTGAGCATCCGACCCTTGATTTCGGCTCAGGTCATGATCTTAGGGTGGTGAGCAGGCTCCGCGTTCAGTGGGGGGTCTGCTTGAGATTCTCTCCCTCTCCCTCTGCCTGTCCCTCCTGCTCATGCCCTCTCTCTCTCTCTCAAAAATAAATAAAATCTTAAAAAAGAAAAAAAGAAAACTGAGGCTCAGGGAGGTCAAGGAACATGCAGAGGGCACACAGCAGCGAGTGCAGAGCAGGGTCCTTCTGTCTTCCTATTGCTCAGGCCTCAGTGGAACCCACAGCCAGCACTCAACTCGCAGAGCTGCGTGGAGATGATCAGGGGCTACGTGGCTGGCCCTGGTTGGGTAGGAGGAGGTTTAAATTGAGAATCCCTGAGGGAGCATACTCAGGGGGTCCCTGCCACTCCCAGTCAGCTTCTGGCTGCATGATATTGATCACAGTGGTGGGAGGGGTGTCAGGGCAGCCATTGGGCAGGGTAGCCCCTGGGAGGGTGCATCCCACAGGCAGAGCCTCTGAAACCTGAAGCCCTTGTCCAGTCTGCGCCTTCTCCCCTTGTTGGATCCGTGTCCCTTCCCCCACACACATGCTCCAATGCGACAGCCCTGGGAGGCAGGGCAGGGCGAGGTTTCACGCCCCAAGCAGAGTCCCTAAGTATGACAACACATAGTAGGTGCTCAGTCACTATTGGCTAAAATAAAAAGAATTTTAAAATGGGCAAAGGATTTGAACAGATGTGTCTCCAAAAAAAGACATGCAAATGGTCAATAAGCACATGAAAACATGCTCAACAACATTAGTCATTAGGGAAATGCAAATCAAAACAATGACATACCGTTTCATACCCGCTAGCGTGACTGTGATTAAAATATGGACAATAGGGGGGTGCCTGGGTGGCTCAGTTGTTAAGCATCTGCCTTTGGCTCAGGTCATGATCCTGGAGGCCTGGGCCCTAACCCTAACCCCTCATGGGGCTCCCTGCTCAGTGGGGAGTCTGCTTCTCCCTCTCCCACTCCCCCTGCTTGTGTTCCCTCTCTCGCTGTGTCTCTCTGTCAAATAAATAAATAAAATCTTAAAAAAAAATGGACAATAGTAAGTATTGGTGAGGATGGAGAGACTTCGGAGCCCTTCTCTAATCCCGGTGGAGACATGAAATAGTGCAGTCACTGTGGAAGTCAGATTAACACAGAGTTAGCCCAACCTCACACCTAGGTACCTACCCAAGAGAATTGAAAACATATATGTCCACACAAAAATCTTTATGCAAATGTTCATAGCAACAGTATCCATACCAGCCAAAAAGTGGAAACAACCCAAATCTCCACCAGCGGCTGAGTGCATAAACAGAATGTGGTCTAGCTATACGGTAGAACAGCGTTCAGCCATAAAAACGGATGAAGTGCTGATACATTGCACAACATGGATCATTCTTTTTTTTTTTTAAGATTTTATTTCTTTTGAGAGAGAGAGAATGAGAGAAAGAGAGCACGAGAGGGAAGAGGGTCAGAGGGAGAAACAGACTCCCTGCCGAGCAGGGAGCCTGATGTGGGACTCGATCCCAGGACTGCAGGATCATGACCTGAGCCGAAGGCAGTCGCTTAACCAACTGAGCCACCCAGGCGCCCCAACATGCATCATTCTTAAAAAACACTATGTTAAGGGAAAGAATTCAGGTGCAAAAGACCTCGTTCTATACGATTCCATTTATATGAATTGCCCAGAATTGGCAAATTCAAAGAGACACAAAGTCGATTCTTGGTATCCCGGAGCTGAGGAGAAGCGAGAAAGGGGAGTGCCTGCTAATGAGTATGGGGTTTCTTTCGGGAATGATGAAAATGCTCTGAATGAGATCCTGGTTGACAGTTGCACAACTCTGGGCGTATACTAACACCCACTGACTTGTACACTTTAGAAGGGGTGAATTTTATGGCACAGAATTATGAAAATAACTTATATTTAAAAATATTTAAATAGGGCACCTGGGTGGCTCAGTTGGTTAAGTGATTGCCTTCGGCTCAGGTCATGATCCTGGAGTCCCGGGATCGAGTCCCACATCGGGCTCCCTGCTCAGCAGGGAGTCTGCTTCCCCCTCTGACCCTCTTTCCTCTCGCACTCTCTATCTCTCATTCTCTCTCTCTCAAATAAATAAATAAAATCTTTAAAAAAAAAAAAAAATATTTAAATAAGCCTAACAACAACAAGAAGAAGTCAAAAGAATCTCTATGGGGGTGGGGGACAGAGGTTCAGGAAGATGCGATGCTTTGCCAGGGTCACAGGGAGAAATGAGGTCAGCCCTGTCGTTGTGAATCCAATGGAAATGTTGCTGAGGGTGCCTGTGTGTCAGGCACGCTCATTCCGTGTGCCCAGCAGTGTGGAGGCCTCTGCATGCATTATCTCGTTTCATTCTCGCCATGACCCACGTGGCAGGGATTCTTGTTAACCCCATTTTACAGATGAGGAAGGGAGACTCAGAGAAGTGAAATGACTTGCCCAAAGGGCATTTCACTTAGATCAGTCCATCTCCAAATGGTAGGGAAAATGTCTCTGGGAGACCCTTTGTTGTCTGTTTTGCTTTTTATCATGGCAACCAGCACCCTGAACACAAGAAGAAAGACAGGAACGTAAGGGGGTGCTGCTGCTGCAGGCAATAGGCTGTTAGGGCCCAGGGAGGGGACACTGGTCCCCAGTCTGGGATCCTGGCCTTCTGCAGGGGCAGGTGCTTCTAAGCAGCCTCCAAGAAACCAGGATAGTAGAGTCTGGGGCAACTCTCCATGCTGGGCTGCTGGTCCAAAGAGCAGGACACACAACATTGCTCTGGCTAGGGGCCTCTGCTGGCTCCAGGCCAAATTCTTTGGGGTTTTGGATAAAATAAGGGCTGCCCCATTTCACCTCTGTGTGACCTTTCTACAAGAGCCAGGCCCCAGGGACAGTCCCTTCCCCCTTAGCCCATGAGTAGCCCTGGGTGTGTCTGTGCCAATCCCAGGCCTGCTGTATGCCAGGGCATCTCCTCACAGGAGCTTCACAAAGCGCTTAGCAGCAGCTTGTAGGAAATGGTAAGGGGGGGAGGCCCTGAGGTCCCACAGCTTGGGCCTAGTCTTGGCTCTGCTACCTGCTGGCTGAGTAACCCTAAGCAAATCACTTTAATTTCCTGAGCCTCAGTTTCTTCATCTGTAAAAAGGGGGTAATAACAAATAAGATTATGACATAACTAGTATAAGCCCACCTCATATGACTGAGGAGAGGATGAGCTGAGGTGTTGCGTGGAAAGTGGGGGCCTGACTCCACAACATTAACCGTTATTACACTTACGGGGGCTATGGACCCCGACTCAGAAAGCCCAAGGGCTGACTCCCAGAGCAGCACACGTATTTGTATACTTGCACGCACCCACACCTTCATGTCCTCACACGTCGCATGCTCTGCACGTGACCATACCACACTTTCTCGTGTCTACACTCACATATGAACTCACAAGCATGTGTCCATTCGTGCGCATGTGCACACACAGCCTCATGCAGACTTTATATATCTGAAGGCAGACCCTGGCAAGCTCACACCTGCAAATGCATATGAACACATGTAGCTGAATTTGTATTCATTCACACATGCATGCCCACACCCATAAACTTGTTTTTCTGGGAGCCACCAGCCCACCACCGGGGCCCAGACCAGTCGCAGAACTCTGAACTCCAGGACAGTCGAAGCCAATGCCTGGGTCTTCCAATGGGCTTGGCCAGTTCCCTCCTATGAGCCCTCACTGCTACTGCTCTCTCGGCCCAGCATGGCCCTCTGTTTGACCAAGCCCTCCTGCCCGTTTGCGCACAGCTCAAAAACAGCCTCTGCAGGAAAACTTCGCTAATGCCCCAGCCGGAAAGATCTGAGTCCTCCCCCTGAATCCTCCTGGCCCATTTTTTTCCACCTCAGCTTGCCTGGTATCACTCTTGCATTCTCCTGGGGAGGGACCCCAGGCTCTGAGAGTGCAGTGATTGTGGCTCATTCACCCTTGTGCCCCCTCCTAAAGCACAGCACGGGGTGGTGGCTCCGAAATCAAGGCTGCATTGAACTGCACCACACTGTGTGCATGACAGGTCACTCTCCTGTCTCCGCACAAGTCCATGCCCAGAGGAGCCAGCAGAACCTTGGGCCTATGGCTGCTCACCCTCAACACATGGGCAGATCCTGGGACTCCAGGGCTGCACCGTACACCCTTCCTGGCAAGGAATTTCCCCAAGGCCCTCACCCAGGCACTGCCTCCAGACCCTGTTGCCCTGACCACTGACCCACAAACCAGTCCTGACAGCAAGACCCCTTGCAGGCTGGACAAGCCTGGGGGCAGATCTCAGGACTTGCTTTGCCAGCTTTAGGCAGACAGACTCTTTCAGCTCATCAAAGGAGGCAGTTTTCTGTTTTTTCTTTTTTTTTAAGATTTTATTTATTTATCTGAAAGAGAAAGAGGTAGCGAGAGAAAGCACAAGCAGGGAGGAGAGGGAGAAGCAGGGTCCCTGTGAGCAGGGAGCCCAATGAGGGGCTTGATCCCCAGACCTTGGGATCATGGCCTGAGCCCAAGGCAGACGCTTAATGGATTGAGCCACCCAGGCGCCCAAAAGGAGGCAGCTTCTGCAGGGTGCCTGAAGAAGTACCCTTAGGCAGTACTTCTCAGAGCCCGATCCACTGTATCAGAACCACCCAGGGTGCTCGTTAGTGTAAATTCCCAGGCCCATCCCAGCCTCTTGAGTTAGAACTGCTGAAGTGGAACCCAGGAATCAGCACTAACAATGAACACTGGTTCAGTCCTGGTTTGGGGTCTGAGAGCCACAATGCCAGAGGCAAATTCCAGGACCCCCATTTACTAGCCCTTGGGCAAGTCCCTTAACCTCATTGAGCCTCAGTTTCTTGGTCTGTAAAATGGGGATAATAAGGGTATCTACCTCTTGGGGCTGCTGTGGGAGTAAAATGAGATCATGAAAGCGAAGTGCCTGACACCGTGCCTACATGGGTTCAGCAAATGTGGACTATTAGTTATACAGCCGTGTTCTCACGCCTGGGGACTTCTGAGGGAGGGGCAGAGCCTTGAGGTTCTCCTTCTGGGAGGGGCCCTGGGGGAGGTTCTTGGGGCAGCAGGAAGACTTGGGAGGGCAGGGCCCTCACCCAAGACGCCCGCCACCTACTGGCTGGTGCCTGGGATGGAGCCCAGCTCCCCCTCCTCCACTCAGCTGAGGCCCAAGGCACAATTAGCCATAGCTTCCCTGCTACCTTGCCACCCGCTGGCAGCCCCCCCCCTCCCTGCCCTGCTGCCCGGGGAGCCTAGCTGGCTTGGCGTCAGCCCTGGCACTCCCTCTAGCTTTGTAATAAAATAGGCTGCTTGGGTCAGCTTTCCTTGGCAGGGAGGCCACCTGGCACAGAGGGCAAGATGGAGGGGGGTAGGCTGGGGAAACAGCTCCTTCAGTGACCACCAATTATAGTCTGGTGTTCTCCAGGGATCACTGGTTCTCCAAACCAGGTGACCTCTGGGGAAGAACCCTTCTCATCTTCCCCTTTTTCCTAGTGCTTCATCATTCATTTATCCATGCATTCATTCATTCAATATCCAAATGTCTACTGCATGTCCAGGCGCTGGGGCTCAACAGTGATCACCAGGATCAACAAACGTTTTCTGCAAAAGGCCAGATAGGTAAACGTTTTCAGCTTTGGGGGACACACCATTCTGCTCTTGTAGCACGACAGTAGCTGCAGACAGCATGCAGACAAGTGGGTGCATGTGGTTGTGCTCCGATTTATTTGTGGACGCTGGAATTTGAATTTCATATACTTCTCATGTGTCATCAAATATTCTTCTTTTGATTTTTCCCACAACCATTTGAAAATGTAAAACCCGTTCTTAGTTTGGAGGCTGTACAAAAGAGGCAACAGCCAGCAGGCAACAGTCCACCAGCCCTGAGCTTAGCCCTCTACACAAAACCTGTGGATTGTGCCATGCCCTGTGGGTGCCAGTGCTCTTAGGAGAGGCAAGGCCTTTGGGGAGGCTCAGCACGGAGATGAGGGAAGCCTCCAAGCCCACTGCCACTCGACCACTGCAGTCCTCCCAGAGTCTATCCCCTTGATGCCACATATGTTCTCTGTGATTTAGATATGGGGACTCTTAGGTCTCCTTTGAGACCTGAAGCTTTTTGAGGGCAGGAACATCTTCAAGCATTTAGAGTCAGAAAGCATCTAGGTTCAAATACCAGCTTGACAGCTCCCTAGGTGAATGACCTGGGGTGAGTCACTAACATCTCTGTGCTTCATTATCCTCATCTGTAATACCCACCCCAAGAGGTGTTGAAGGGGATAAAGAAGTTGAAACATGCATGTACAATGCACACACGGGTGCCTACCATGGAGTCGGTGGTCAGTGCTCATTGACCTTTAGCACGGCTCCTTTCCCCACCCACCCCAGCACCCAGTATGGCTCTGAGCACAAAGTGCATGCTCAGTCTCTCCTTACTAAGTCCTAACCTCCAGAATGACAGAAAAAGGCCCCCAACTCTGTGAACCCCTCAGAGTCTGTATCCTGGACTCCCCTGAGGCTTTGCTCTTTGGGCTTAGCTTGGAGCATTTCCCTTTTGGCTTCTTTGCCCCCAGCAAAATGATCTCCTCGTCCCTCCTAGACCAGCCCACCAGCATGCCCAGGGTTAGGAATATGTGGACATGAAGAGCTCTTGGTTGATTCTGCTTCAGGGACGAGCCATGGAGGAGGCAGCTGCTTGGCTGGGGATAAAGGGTGCAGGAGCCTACCTCGCCTGCCAGCTCAAGGTCCGTGGGGATGGGCAAGCTGCCCAGGTCAAGCCCTTGGGCAACTCAGCCATTAGGCCAAATACATTAGGCTGACCCTCTAGCACTTTGCCCTCCTCTCTAGGCATACTCCTCTCCCAGGTGGTTGCCTGATTTACCCTGCCTTCCAGAACAACATGTCCCCTCCCCCTCCAAAAGCCTCTCTTACCTTATCTGGTTTCATTTTTCTCATGGCACTTATCACTATGTGAAAAGTTATTATTAGGACTGTTTCAGTCAGTCTCCCTTCCACTAGATTTTAGATTCCTGAAGGGCCAGACTTTTATCTGCTTTCATTCTTATGATTACCCTCACAGAACAGATAGATAATATCTATCTATCTACAATATGAGCATACTGAGGTTACCAGGGTAGTGAGTAATGGAATGAGGATTCAGGGCCAGGTCTGTTTCATAGTCAAACACATTCTGAACCTCTACCATTAGACACAGTTTGATTACCCTGGCAAGATGGAGTTGGGGAGGAGAGGGCATAGGCCTTGAGCCCTGTGGTCTGTTTCCAACAGCAATAGCAGCTGTCACACGGCAGGAAGCATTTATGGAACTCCTAGGAGCCTTCTCCAGCACTGCTGCAGGAGGCAAAGCCAGGTGGGCTTCACTCTTGCCTTCTTAAAGCTCATGTGCTGTTTAGGCAGAGACACATATTCTACCCTCTTCACTGCAAAGCAGACTGGGCTAGAAGCTATAAAGGTCACAAAGTGTTTTCCAGGTGCTTAGGCTGCTATAACAACATACCAAGGTCTAGGTGGCTTAAATAACAGGCATTTATTTATTGCAGTTCTGGAAGCTGCAAAGTCCAAGATAAAGTGCTGGCTGGTTTGTAGATGGCTGCCTTCTCGCTGTATCCTCATATGGCAGAGAGAGAGCATTCCTCTCTCTCTTGTCTCCTCTTATAAGGGCACTAACCCCATTCATGAGGGTACCACGCTCATGATCCACTACCTCCCAAAGGCCCCAACCCCAAGTACCGTCACATTGGGGATTAGGGCTTCAACATGAATTTAGGGAGGACACCAACATTCAGTCCATAGCAGGTGCTGAGTGTAGTACTCAGGAAAGTCAGGACAATGGGGTCTGGGAGAGTGGTTGGTGGGGGATGCCAGCAGGGAAGGCACTTTGGGCAGAGGGCAACCCGGAACGAAGGCCAAGGAGATAGGGCTGTTCATGGAATGGTGAGGGTTCGTAATGGCTAGGCCTGGAGAGTGTTGGAAAAGGGCAGTGGTGGTGTGAAAGGTGGTTCAGAAGGTGGACTGGGGTCAAATCAGGGAAGGCCTAAAAGAAACTGGGAAAGTGGGCTTCCTAAGACTGCATAGAAGATAAGAACAATGGCAGAGCAAGGTGATGCCATCACCTTTATACGTTTTATAAAGCATTTCCCGGCCATTCCTCTGCTGTGTCCTCAAAACTGGTAGCATGTAAGCAAAAGTTTAGGATCTGAAGCCCAGGGTCGGCTCCACTCAGGCACAAGTTGTGCAGATTTGAACAGGTCACCTCACATCTCCACATCTCATCTTACTCATTTGACAACAGGGTCCAATTCTCAGCTCTTTAGAAAGGATTACACAAAACCACACTCGTGAAAATGCTAATTTAACTTCCGGTCCTTCAGTCCTTTCTGTGTAAAAAGCTGACAATTCCCGTCCTAATTCTGGGGGCTGAGGCGCAACTTTGTAAACCAAGGCCAAAAGGCAAGAATCTTATGAACGAGGCCGGGGAAGTTAGTGTTTCTTGGTTGGTAGGCTGAGAGCCTCAGGGAAGGGATTTTGGCTACTTTAACAGCTTCTCCTAACTTACTTCGGACGAGGAGGGACAGGGACAGAAAACTCACAAGCTCAATCCAAACGGGAGGAGAGATGCGGCGCAGGCACACTGACGTCACTCAAGCCGGCCGCTTAATGGGCCAGAACCTCTCGTGCTCCGCCTCCGCTGCCCCAAGATCACCAATCAGAGAGCGAGGCGCTCCGTGACGCTATCCTCTTGCGACGAGGCCTGTTGGCGGTGGCGTTTCCCGGTGACCGAAGGCGGGTACCGAAGCTATGGGCAGCCGGGAGGTGCTGGGTCAAGCGGCCCGCCTGGCCTCCTCCGGTCTGCTCCTGCAGGTACTCTCTGCCCGGCCGGCCCCAGCCTGAGCCGCAGCTGGGATGCGCAGGGAGGCGGCCCTGGGGCCCTTGAGAGCGCGCCCCGGGGCACACCCAGTCCCGGCATGGACCCCACTTACAGGGGGGTTGGACAGGAGGCAGTGGCGGCGGAGAAGGGGTGCCTGGACCTGGAGTGCAGAGCCCTGGCTGGGAGACTGCAAACAAGTCACTTTCGTTCTGAGCGCTGTATCTCCCATATGGTAGTAGGAGACAGGTCAGGTGACGGGGTGCCTTTGGTGCTCTAGAATCTGATGCTTTTAAGGGAAGGGGTTCACTTTCTCCATGCCCCATCGCTGACCCTCAAACACCTTTTTCAAACGCTCTGACTCCCACTGAGTTCAGAGAGACAGTATGGCATAACTAAGAAAAAGATATCTGGGTGTAGGAATCCTGGTTCTACCTTGTGCTTGCTGCATGACCCAGGACAAAGTACTTCTGTTATGCCTCAGCTCCTCATCGGAAAATTGGGATCATAATAGTTCCTAGCTCATAAAGTTGCTATGAGGCTTGACTGGAGTCATTCAGATAATTGTACTTAATGCTGTACCTGACTCTTAGTATGCACTTAGTAAATATTGGCTGCATTTTCCTTCTGGCTGGGTGACCTTGGATAAGTTACTTCCCCTTCTTGGCCTTAATTTTCATCATCTTTCAGATAAGGTACATGCCAGTTGGTCCAAATGGTCTCTAAAGATTCTCTTAACCCTAGCAGCTGGTCATTCTGAGTGGCTCAGTTTTTCTGTGTTACACTCTTCAGCCGTTCAGCCCTTACTCAGAAGAGTCCTGAATCCACCCTCCCCCTTATTTTAGAGGCAGTGTTTCACTTGGATATTACGAGAACCCCGCACACTTGCGCTCACTTAGTCCTTGTTACTTGGCAGATCCCTGCTCTTGTGAAAAATCACTTAACTTTGAGCATCAGTTTTCCTTATCTTAAATGAGAACAATAATGCAACCTCCTAGGGTCATTAGCAAGATTAGATGGCTTGACTGTTAAGTGCCTAGCTCATTATAAGTACTTAGTAAATGTTAGGTATTCTTATTATGGTAATGAGGATTTTTAAAATGGTCATTATAGGGATGAAATGAAATAATCACATAAAACATGTAGAAGAGTTCCTTGCACAAGATATGTGTTTAATAAACATTCACCTAACCCTAGAGTAGGTGAACCATGAATTTACCAAGTCTTTTTTCTTCTATTCCACAACATAAATAACTGAGTTCAGTGCTTTATTCACAATGCTGATTGTTAAGGCTTTGATGATACCTTACCACCCAGATTGGATTCATAAAAAAAACAAACAGACCACATCTTAGCAGAAAATACAATGGACTAGGAGTCACGTGGCCTACCTATAAAGTGAAGCTGGGTCATATGATTTTTGTGTGACATTGGGCAAATCACTTTGCTCTGAGTCTTAATTTGCTTCCTGTGAGTTTACCCAGTTGCTTTGAAGGGTCAAATGATTAACAGATGTGAAAGAGCTGTTTCTAAACTGTAAAGCCCTTGAGGGAGGTGGATGGGGGATGGGCTAGATGGGTGATGGGTATTAAAGAGGGCACTTATGATGGGCACTGGGTGTTGCGTGTACTGGATGAATCACTGAATTCTACTCCAGAAACCAATATTGGGCACTGTATGTTAACTAAAATAAAATAAAAAAAACCCACAATATATATACAACGCATGTAATAAATCCCACTTTTTTTTTTTTTTTTTTAGATTTTATTTATTTGACAGAGAGAGACACAGAGAGGGAACACAAGCAGGGGGAGTGGGAGAGGGAGAAGCAGGCTTCCCGCGTAGCAGGGAGCCCGATGCGGGACTCCATCCCAGGACCCTGGGATCATGACCCGAGCTGAAGGCAGACGCCTAACAACTGAGCCACCCAGGCACCCCTCCCTCATTTTTAATATAAAATATAAACTGTAAAGTCCTTTACAAAATTAAATGAAGATTGTGTTGCTAATAAGGGCCACTATATGGAGCAAATACTGGGTAGCATGAACAACTTCAGAGCATCATTAACTCAACCCTTTCTTCAAACCAATGAGGAGGTAGGGATATAGCCTGAGACATTTTCTTAGACAATGACAACTTTGACTTTTAAGTTAGCATAAATAGGTATACATTGTTTTTAAAATATAGCCATAATCTAGGCTTCCTGAGTGTCTTAATCCGTGTATGTTTAATCTTCTATGCGTTCTCAAATTACAATGCAGACAGTTGAGATAAATTTGCAATTACATTGTATTCTGCAAGAATTTGAGAGCTTATTCTCTGTCTTAATTCTGAGCTGGTCTTAGTGAAAGTATTAAGGTCTTTCATTTGTATGTATTTTTCTTTTTTTTTTAAAGATTTTATTTATTTATTTGAGAGAGAGAGAATGAGAGACAGAGAGCACGAGAGGGAAGAGGGTCAGAGGGAGAAGCAGACTCCCCGCCAAGCAGGGAGCCCGATGCGGGACTCGATCCCGGGACTCCAGGATCATGACCTGAGCCAAAGGCAGTCGCTTAACCAACTGAGCCACCCAGGAGCCCCTGTATGTATTTTTCAAAAATGCTTTCACCTTCACAATCTTGTTTGATCCTTGTTCTCAACCCTATGAGATAGGTAGCCTCATTTGACAGAAGGAAATTGAGGCTCATAGGAGTTAGGAGATGATGGGTTTAACAGCTAAATGGTGATTTGAGACTCTGAGCTGAGCGCTTTTTCCATTCAGGGCTCCATGAATTGGCTTCAAATGTCTAGAATTGAGTCAAGAATTTGGTATGTATGTATCTGCATGTTTCCAAGGAGAGCTACAGAGCTTTCATTGGGCCTTTCTCAAAAGGCCACCTTTGACTCCATAAAGGTTAAGATTGTGGTAGCTTGGCTTTAGAGACCTTGTTGCTCTGTGACACTTCAGTGTTACAGACACTGACAGTGTTAAATTGTACTCTCCGTTTTTGGTCATACCTTTCCCCAGAGATTTTCAAACCATCATGGCCCATCGACATATTTTGATTTAATCTTTCAAAGTTCAGCTGTTGAGGGGAGTGTGGGTGGCTCAGTCAGTTAAGCGTCCAACTCTTGATTTCGGCTCAAGTCATGATCTCAGGATTGTGAGCTCGAGCCCCGAGTCTGGCTCCACACTGGGTGTGGAACCTGCTCAAGATTTTAAGATTCTCTCTGTCCCCCTCCCTCTGCTCCCTCCTCTTGCTCCCCATTCCCCCCCCAACAAGGGTGTGCGCTCTCTCTCGCGCGCGCTCTTGCTCTCTCAAAAAACCAAACAAATTGCAGCTGTTCACAGGTCACTCTGAGAGTGATTTGTCATTCGCTATGGAGTGCACTTGAGTTAGACCTGCCGTGCTGCCTGAATGCAGAGGGGGGCTGAGGTTTGTACCTGGTCAACATCCCCACTTAGCATCACCACTTAGCACCCTGTTGTTCTCTGTCTCCTGGGAGAATTCTTTGCTCAGGTAGTTTTCTTGAATTGACAGGTTTGAAATCTTGGGATATATCCCCTTCAGATGGCAATAGCTGGACCCTGTCTCTCTTTCCCCATTTTATATTATCTTATTATTTGCAGTTGTCATTTACTGCAAGTTACTTCATTGTGTGTCAACGGTACTCAAAATTTTTTTAAGGATTTTATTTCTAAGTAATCTCTACACTCAGCTTGGGGCTCAAACTCATAACCCCAAGATCAAGAGTCATATGCTCTACTGGCTGAGCCAGCCAGAAACCCCTGTATTCAAATAAAAAAAAAAAAGGTATTTCAACTCATCTCAGGAAAGTGGCAAATATTTAGAAAATAAATACAGGCTTTTTTCTTTTCTAATTAAGAAGACAAGTTCAAAGAGATTAAGTGTCATTATCAGAATCCCCAGATATTACTAGGCAGAGAAAAAAGAGAAATTAGACCCTGTGATTCCTAGAGATTCTGCCATACCCTGCAGGCTCCCACTTGCTAAGCGTGTGCTATTTCTAAACAGGCTGGAGGGAGGGCCAATGGGAAGCACTAACTAGAATTCTCTGTCTTCTGGAGTGCCTAACCTTCAACCTGAAGAAATTCACAGACTATGTCAGGGGCTTCCTCTTATCAATAATTAGAGAGCCTTCCAAGTGCCTTTGTGGGTTCTTTGACCACCGCACAGTTGTGCTCAGGACCTCAAGGACCTCAAGGAAAATTTCAGAAGAAATGCAGACCGGTGGCGCTTTTTTGAGAGGGTCTCTGTGGCAAAGCTGCTGTATGTCAGTACGTTATTAGGAAGAACAGCCACATTGTTTTCATTTCACAAATAAATATTCCCAACATAATTTATTCTCACGAATTTTTCCCCTTTATCTGTAGGTGTTGTTTCGATTGATCACCTTTGTCTTGAATGCATTTATTCTTCGCTTCCTGTCAAAGGAAATCGTTGGCATAGTGAATGTCAGGTAAGAAGGGACGTGCCCTGGCATTGCCCACAACTCACGCCCCTAGTGAGGGTACCTGTGTGTCACCCGCAGATTTTATAAGCATAGGCCTTTCCCAGAAGCGGGGTGTTTTAGCAGTGGGCTGAGGAAGAGTATGCTGGGGTGGGGGAATGAGCAGGCAATGTTGCTTTTAATGGCTCCATGGAGCGTTTGCCATTATCAACCTCCAAATGCACACTTCTCTGCCACCTGTTCCGGTTTGCCTACTTGGAGAACCCAGGAGAGGAGTGGGAGTAATTCCTTGCAAGCCCTGTCTCAGGTCTAATCCTGTGTTCTTGTCCTGCTGACAGCGAAGGAAGCAGGAATTCTGCAGTACATGAGGATGTGCTTCATCATTGCAGGGCTGGAGCAGGCTGCCTTCCCTCATCAGTGAATTTTATAATTGGAAAATGGTAGTTAGGGTGAGAGCTTGAGTCCTTGTCAGGAGTCCCTCGGCGGCTCTTAGAAAGCTGCCTTACTTTGTCTTTTAGACTCCATTTTGTTTTCTCTACTCTCCTTTCTGTTCGAGGGCACCCACATATATTCTGTATTCACAAATGACACAAAAGTATATGAAGTGATGTGAGTGCTCAGAATAACTCAGCTTCTCAGGTGTATCTTCATGTCCTGATAAACAAGACAGTGTGTTCCAGACAACATTTCCCATCGAATACCCACCAAACATATGCTCTGGGCTCTATTCTCAGAGCTTGGAGAAGGTTCTCAAACTTTGACAGGCAAAGGAATCATCTGGGGAGTTCTGCACTAGGTGGGACTGAGGGGACCAGGAATCAGTATTTTGACAAGCTCCTCAGGTAATTTTAGAGTAGGGACCATACTTTGAGAAATACTGTTTTAAAAGCAGGAAGAGGGGTGCCTGGCTGCTCGGTGGGTGGAGCATGTGACTTTGAACTTGGGGTTGCGAGTTCGGTCCCTATGTTGGGTGTAGAGATTACTTAAAAATAAAATCTTTTAAAAAAATTTTTAAAAAGAGGGGGCACTTGGGTGGCTCAGTCAGTTAAGTGTCTGCCTTCAGCTCAGGCCAAGATCCTGGGGTCCTGGGATAGAGCCTCATGTGGGGCTCCCTGCTCAGCAGAGAGTCTGCTTCTCCCTCTGCCCCTCTCCCTGCTCATCTCTCTCTTTTTCTCTCTCAAATAAATAAATAAAATCTTTTTAAAAAAACAAAAAACCAGGAAGGAAGAAAACCAAATCTCCTCTTAGGTGCTCAGATTTGAAAACAGTTTGGGCTTCTTGCCATCTGGTCTCCTCCAGATTGGCACGTCTCTGCTTTGACAACTGTGGTCAGGCCTGCCCCCTACTTAACATATGGTTCAGTCTCCTCATTGGCAGTGGTGGACGGAAACACTGGGTAGCAGCATGATCCTTGGACAACCTCAGAGAGACCTTAGCCCTGGGCTGTCCCCAGTCTGGCTTCATCAGCCAGAGCCTGTTGATGAGAAAAACCTCAGCTACCACTCACCCAGGTGCGGGAGGGTCCATCTACGTACTGCCCACCCGGGAAGTATGCAGACAAGCCTGGCTGACCTGGGTTGCAGTGACCTCTGTAACAAGTCTGTTGCCTGTCCTGAGATACTTTTGGCCAGAGCTTCCACTCAGTAGAGCCTCAGCGTCTCTTATAAGAATTCTTGGGTCACCAGTCTCAGGATGACCAAGAGGTCCCCTTGCCGTGTGTGGTCATATCTTGTCCTTTTCTCCTCCTTATGGTCAGAGCCACACCTCTGCCTATTGTTGTGAAGCGTTTGGTTTTGGGGGCCACTGCAGCAGTATCTATCCTGGCATAATGCTCCGTAGGCACACACTCAGGTGTCCCTTGTTCAGTTCCTAACTCTGTTGTTCAAGTGGATCAGATTAGTACGGGACCCTGTAGGAACTCACTGCCCTTCACATCACCACCAGTGGTTTATGCCCGAGACTTTTTCTTCCCGTCGCTGGCAAAATCTCAGAAATTCTCTCTGTGAAAAAAAAAACTAGAGTCATTATTGATTTCTGCCTTTCCTTTACAGGCTAACACTGCTTTACTCAACCACCATCTTCCTGGCCAGAGAGGCCTTCCGTAGAGCATGTCTGAGTGGGGGCACCCAGCAAGACTGGAGCCAGACCTTCAACCTCTTGTGGCTAACGTGAGTTGTGCTTTGGCAGGAGACAGTGCAAAAGCAAGTGTCTTAAGTCTTACAGGTTAAACAGCAACTTTGCCCAAAGCTGAATTGTCTCCAGCTTCAGTTTCATGGGTGTTTCTGGGGACTGGGTGTGGGACAGGAAGGAGAGAGCGTCCATTTAGAAGGAATTTGTTGGCTGTTTTCTCTGTGGATGGTCAAGAGCTCTGGGTGGGGGTCTCGGGGCCAGGTTTCTAGCCCTGTTTCTACCCTCTTGGGAGACTGTTTCTGCCATTCCTGATGCCCATTCTGGGTCTCACTGGGCCTCTGCCATCTTCTTTATTCCTAATCTTTCCCCCATAGTCTTTCTGAGCTTTTAACAACCACTTAGTATTTTTTGAAAGCCTTTTAGGGCTTTCATTATATCTTTCTTCAATTTTGTTAGGTTGATTTCAGTTCTGAGCCTTTTAGAATATTCTTGAAGGCCAAGTACATCAGCTAAAACTTGTAATGGCTTTTCTGCAGTTAGATCCCTGCAGGGAGGGCTGGTGCTTGAGGTTGTTTCTCAGTGCTGCCTTACATAACTCCTTCTTGCCTCATGGAAATGACTGTCATGAGGCTGGTAGGTGTTCATTTTATTCGAGGCATGACAGTTAACTACTCAGTCATATTGAAGTGCTCTGTGGTGCACATGCAAAGGGACACTGTGCACTGGACTGTTGCTTATTTGGGTGCAAAAACCAATTGGATGCTGTCTTTTAGTCATTCAAGGTGCCAACAACAAGCATGTACTTTCTGGGAATTTTGCTTATCTCGTCAGCGTAACACAGTGCATAGGAGTGTAGGTTTTGGCATTAGATGGGGATCAGGTCCTGCTTCTGCCCTTGACTAGCTGTACATGACCTTGGCCAGATTACCCAGTGCTTGTCATCAGCCTTAGTTCCCTCATCACTTAAATGGGGATAATGACAGGATCGTTGTGAGGTGTCCAAGAGGTAAAGGGGGTGGATCTAGTGCCTGGTGTGTAGGAAGTGCATTACTAAGTGGTAGCTATTTTTATGATTATATTTCCTTTCTGTTTAGTGCTACTATTTTAATATACATTTATTTTTATATTTAGCATATTAAAAAACATTTTTTCCCTTTTCTAGAGTCCCCCTGGGTGTGTTTTGGTCCTTGCTCCTGGGCTGGGTGTGGTTACAGTTGCTTGAAGTGCCTGATCCTAATGTCGTCCCCCACTATGGAACTGGAGTGGTGGTGTTTGGCCTTTCGGCCGTGGTAGAGCTTCTGGGAGAGCCCTTCTGGGTCTTGGCACAAGCACAGATGTTTGTCAAACTCAAGGTCAGTGTACCTTCTGCTTTGATGGGAAATGTGAAGAATAAGGGAAAGAGTGGTTTCTTAAAAATGTTTCCTAGGACGGGCCATCTGGGTGGCTCAGTCCTTAAGCGTCTGCCTTCGGCTCAGGTCATGATCTCAGGGTCCTGGGATCGAGCCCCCCGCCGGGCTCCCTGCTCCGCAGGAAGCCTGTTTCTTCCCCTCCCACTACCCCCACTTGTGTTCCCTCTCTCACTGTCTCTCTCTCTGTCAAATAAATAAATAAATAAATAATCTTAAAAAAAAAATGTTTCCTAGGAGAGAATGATTTTTTTTTAGAATGCGTCTAAAAAGAAATTTGGAAAAAGGTAACATGATCAGTTTAGTTCATTCCCTTGAAATTTGGCATCTGGGCTGGGCTTAGGTTTACCTCTGCTATACTATTAATGCAAAAGAGTTTTGCTGATAGTGAAGTTATTAGTTTAGATAAGAATGTAAGAGGACTGTAAAGGTTTTTCAGATTTTTCTAGTGATTCTGTTTTTAATTGTATACTGATAGTAACTTTTCATCTTTCAAAATATGTAATTTGATTTGTACAAAAGAATATATAGCATATGTGTAAATCTTGAAGCATGATGGTATACTGAAGATCCATGAACTTACTGCCCAGCCCAACTAGAACATTATCAGTGCTGTGTGCCCCATCTCTGCTTCCAGGGTAACCACTACCCCAGGTTCCTATTCATCATTCCTGTGAATCTTTAGTTTTTAATAATGTGAAGTGCACCCTTTACCATGTGTATGCAGGTGATTGCCGAGAGCCTGTCAGTCATCCTCAAGAGTGTCCTGATAGCTTTTTTTGTGCTATGGTTGCCTCACTGGGGGCTCTACATTTTCTCTTTGGCCCAGGTAAGAGTTACAGTTTTTCACTATTATATAATCTTTGTTTCTCCATTTGATTTTTTCTTCTTGTTCCCATTACTGTGTGATTTACATTTGCAGTATTCATGCATGTGAGGCAGGCTGGAAACTCTAGAAAGATGGTCTTGACAGTGCTTTTCCTTTGGCTGTCCATCCCACTCCATGTGCTGTTGCCACTGATGTCCCCAGGGGCCTGGTGAGGGCCCCACAGGCCTCGCTGTCAAACACAGTGACTCCTTTAGATGTTCTGTGGGCAAGCCCGTACGAAACTCACCTTTGATTGTCTTACTGTCTTATGGAGGAGGGGAAAAAGCAGTGACGGGGTGGGGTAGGAATCTAACTGAATGTGTGTGATTTTCCCTGGATTGCAATCAGGTGTTTTCAGAATAGGAGGAAACTCTGCCAAGCCTGTCTGGAACTCGGACTGCAATCTCACACAATGCAGAGCACAGGAACCAGGTCCTGGCAGGTACACTCTCAATTCCGGCAGGCCTGGCCTCGTTGCCATCCCATGTTCTAGTTCTAGTTTATATCCCTGGCTCTAATGAAAGTACAACTAGAGTACAGTGCTCATTTTAAAAATGAAACCTAAGATCACATAGTTACTAGAACAGCTTATAGTAAAAGCAGTTTGCAATTTTTTTTAATGTATGGGAAGATAAGTTAAAATTTTTAGTAGTGATTTATGTCAAAGTCTTTCCCGTGTCCTGAGCAAAAATGACAAATATTGTTGTGAAACACAGAAAAAGTAGATTTCCAATCAATGTTATAAGAATGAGAATTGCCTCCTAAAAGCAGTTTGCAAATAGTTGTGTATCTTAGAGGAAGAATTATTTTTGCCATGTTTTATTAGATCTGGAACTACAGGTCTCCACATTCATCGTGTTTTTTATATACTCTCCCTAATAGAACAGGAGGGCATGAAGATGCCCAGTTATTGGTTGACTCCTCTTGGGAAAGACACTTGCATTATGACTTTCTGATGCTCCCACCCAGGATACAGCCCAGGTCAGCAAGGCCCATTCTGAGTTTACTTGCTTTCTTATTATAAGACTTCAGAGAGCTCTTCTCTGGTACAGTCTTTATCAGTGTCTGTGTGAGAGGTCTAAGAGCCAACAGCACCTCATATCAGCAGGCAATCCCCACCAGGGCTCTGGGATTCCCCTTTGTCCAACCCACCTCCAGGTTCCTCCTTAAACAGCCCCTTACCACATGGCATCATATATTAAATAAAAGGGTCACACTAGAATATATATTCTTACAACTCAACAACAAAAAGATAGACTACCCAAAAGGGGGGCAAAGGACCTCAATAAACATCTCTCCAAAGAAGATATCCAAATAAATAGCCAATAAGCACATGAAAAGATGCTCCATATCATCAGTCATTAGACAAATGTAAATCAAAACCACAATGAGATACTACTTTACACCCATTAGGATGGCTGTATCAAAAAACCAGAAAATAACGAGTGTTGACATGGATATGCAGAAATTGAAGTCCTCACACATTGCTGGTGGGGATGTAACATGGTGCAGCCACTGTCGAAAACGGTTTGGCGGTTCCTCAAAGAGTTAAATGTAGAACTGACATATGCCCAGCAAATCTGGGCCTAGGTGTATACCCAAAAGATTGAAAACGTGTTCATACAACTTGTACACAGATGTTCACAGCAACACTATTCACCACAGCCAAAAGGTGGAAACAAGCCAGATGTCCACCACCTGATGAATGGGATGAGCAAAATGTGGCATATGTGTGCAACGGAATATTACTCAGCCATAAAAACGATCACGTGCCACGGCACAGTGACCTTGGAAACCGTTATACTAAGTGGACAAAGCCAGACACAAGGCCACCAATTGCATGATTCCATTAATATGCAGTGTCCAGAATAGGCAAGTCCATGGAGACAAAGCAGATTTTGATTGCTGGGGTATGGAGGAGCAGAGAGTGACTGCTTAATGGGCACAGAATTTCCTTTTGGAGTGATGGAAATGTTCTGGAATGAAATAATGGTGGTGATTGTACAACACTGTGAATGTACTAAAAGCCACTGAATTGTATGTTTTAGAATGGTTAAAACAGTCAGTGTTATGTGAATTTTTCCTCAATAAAAATGGGGGAAGGATCACGTAGTTAGGATACCCTGCATGAAGACTACCCATAGGTTGTTACTATTTCCCCAGGCACTGGTCTGTGGGAAGATGAGGGGAGGTGGGGAAGGGAGTCCTCTTGTCACAGAGGATGTTGCAACTGGTGGTATGGCTCAGAGCAGAGCTACTGTGTCTTCTTACAGGGCTTGAGGCATGGAGGAGGACGGTGGATGGTGGGCTCTGTCCTCAGGCACGGATAAGGGTGGAAAGCCGCGGAGCCCGAACCTGCTAAACAAGGCTCCCCTTTCTCCTTGCTCCCTGCCTTTGCCACAAGAGCAGGCTTAGCGTTTCCAAGACTGAAAAGCGGGACATGGAGGTCCCATTCCTTCCTGAGCTAATGTGCATTGCTGTTCCCAGCAGGGAGAGAAGACAGAAGGGAGCTTGTGAAAGGGGCTCTTTGGATACTCCTCCCAACCTGCAAACAAAACCCCAGGCTTCGGCTCCTGGCCAAAAGCCACCCTTTTGTCTTGGCTGTGTGGAGGGAAGGGTGGGCCCTCTTATCACCCCCGCACCCCCCAGTCCCTCCCCAATCCTGGAGTGGCTCTTGCCCTGCCCATGCACTGGGCAGAGAGGAGGGAGCCAACAGCTCAGTTCTGCTTTGTAGTCCGTGTCACAGCTTACGGGTTTATGGGAAAGCCCCCGTCATCTAGGACAGCAAGTCTCTGCATATTAGCACAGGACTTGGGGGTCCTTGCAGGGTGCTGTTGAGGCGGGAGAGGCCTTCCTTTGAGAACACGTCTGACATTGCTGTGGTGGTGGCACTAGGGGATGTCTGTCAGGGAAATGATGTTCTGCCCGCCCAGAAGAACCATTCTCCCAGTCAGGTGACATGCTTGGAGCACTTTCCCCAGAGATGCCGCAGTGGAGCTGGCTCCTCGTGAGCAGTGCTCTTCCCCAGAGGGGAGGCATTGCTCACTAGAAGGTATGGTTCATAAAGACAGTCCTCTTTCTAGTTTGGCCTTTGAGGTCAAGTTTCCAGGCATATCTTAATTCTGCCTATATTAAAACAGTGCCATTTAAATCCATTATTTTCTTTTTTCAGCTTTTGTATACTGCAGTTCTGGTGCTCTGCTATGTTATTTATTTCACAAAGTTATTGGGCTCCTCAGAATCGACCAAGCAACAGACTCTTCCCGTCTCCAGAATAACAGATCTCTTACCCAATATTACAAGAAGTAGAGTAAGTAATATACTCTCTCTCTCTCTTATCATTTTAATCACAGATGCTGATTATCCTGGAAAGAAGGAAACTGTTACTTCTCATTTATTGCTAAAGTAGTAAGGATAATTTCATAGCTCATATTTACTGAGTGCTCGCTGTGTGCTAGGCCAGGGCTTCTCAGCCCTGGCACTACCGACATTTTGGGCTGGATAATTCTTTGTCGTGGGGGCTGTCCTGTGCATTGTAGGATGTTTAGCAGCACTCTTGATCTTTACTCACTAAATGCCAGGAGCTACCACCTCTCAGCTATGATAACCAAAAATGTTCCCTGGACAAACGTCCCATGGGGGACAACACTGACCCCATTTAGAACCACTGTGTAGCCACTATGCTGAATGCTTTACCTGCCTTATATTTAAAGTTTATACCAACTCTGTGAGGCTGACCTTATTATTTCTGTTTTAGGGTTGAGGAACTGAGGCTTAGAGACTAACTCTCTGCCCAAGGTGAGGGTCAGAGTGAGGGTAGGGGCCTGGAGTGGCTTGACCCGCACAGAGCACAGGCTGTAACTACCACGTGCCAGTCTCTCTGTTCGGCTGTGTCTTGGTTTTTCCCAGGATTGACTTCCAGCACAGAGAGTCCAGCGTGCTGACAAAGCAGGGATGACCCCTGCATAGCTCTGTTACCTAGAGTCAGGCTGGTCTTTCCAGTGACCCACTCTCCCGTGGACACCACTGAGGATTCTAGGTACTGATGTGTAGGAGCGAGGCATAATCTTTTTCTTCTGAACCCTTCAACTCTCGGTCCATTTGACTTTTATTTCCTGACTCTGGTGGGGTCATTGCTACCGTCTGTGGCCCCGGAGTGGTACACGTGACGTTATGCGTCACTGCCTCTGCTCAGCTGCTTTGTGAATGGGGCCGGCCCGCTTTCCCTTTCCCCATGCTCGTTTGCCGGCTAGATGTGGTGCACGTAGCTGAGGTAAGGCTTCAGCTGGACTTCTCCTTTTTCCTCTTTTGTGATTACTTGAGAAAGTAGTAAATGTTTGAGACGTAAATTTCAGAACTTATGGAATCCTGTGACCCAGCTTTTCAAGAAAGACCAGATATTATGTAAAGAAAGATATGTTCTCATTTGTTAGGTAAGAGTTCTCCATTCTTATCAAACAGATCTCACCTTTAACCTAAATCGACATGGCAGTTTTGGGATACAACAGTGCCTCCTCTAAAGGCTTAGAGGAGAAGGACTTGGGATCACTTGTGCCCAGAGCTGCGGCCGCCTGCCCACAGAGCAGGTCTGAGAGTGCTCCCCAGTGTTCCATCTGTACCAGGCCTGGCCAGCTTTTCATACTGGGCCAGCCCCGGTGCCCAGCAGTATTTTGGAAAGGAGCATTTGGACCATTAATACAGGCAAGGAGACAGAGCATAGTGAAAAGAGCCATAGTGTGTATTTAATTCAGTGGTAGGCTCACAGCTCCGAGCTACGGTTTTCTTATCTGTCAAGTGGGGATACTAAGAGTACCTCTCCCCTAAGGTGCTTGTGGGAGTGCAATGAAAAGGGGCATGGGAGGTACTGAATGCTGCGGCGGACACAAGTGGCTGTCCATGAGTGACGAGTGGCTCCACGGCAGAGCCTAGCCCAGCAGTGTCTGACGGCACTGGGCTGGGAGCTCAGTGGTTTAACCTGGCCTTCCATCCTGCAAGTACCCAGGCTCCTACTGCCGGGACAGAAGCCTTGACCGTGAGAAGGGATGTGTACCTGTCTTACACAGTGGCACGGTTCCTGCTGACAGACAGAGCACAGCCCCATGCCAGGTGCCATCTGGGATACAGACATGTAGGAAGGTGATTGCTGGGCCTCGGGGAGCTTCCTGTGTGTTTGGGAGGCAGTGAGTGCAGATATAAAGCCTGTAGGACTCTCTCCAGACCTCAGGGTCCTTATTTTTAAGGTGAGATTATTGGTCTACCCGACCCATGAGGCCCCTTTGAAAACTTAAGGAATTGTGAAGGTATTTGAACTTGGACAAAGCTGTTTATAATAACTACCATGAACTGCATGTTTACCCTTGCTTGGCACTATGCTGAGCACTTGACATGGACTTGTATGTTGAACCATCCTAATAACCCTGTGAGATATGGTCTCCATTTTGCAAATGAGAAAACTGAGGTTCAGAGGAGTTAAGTGACCAAACCAACATCACACACTTGATTTGGGACCTACTTCTCTCTAACTTGTGTCTGTGGACTGTCCTTAGTCTTCGTGTTTAAGCTCTCTGCTGAGTAGTCTTCCAAAAGAAATTGGCTTATTGCCCAAAGTAGTTATTTGTTGGCTTAACAATTGGGAAGTTCCAGCTAGAACAATTCATTATTCAAGTTTATTTTTTGTAAAAGAGAAAAGAAATGAGGTGAATCTGAACGCAGTGGATGACTTTACCACCAGCAGTGTGCCCAACTTGACTCTCAGGAGCAGCTTTGTGCCCTGGGGGCTCCCTCAGACAGAGCTGCTCAAGCAGTTACATCCAAAACCGATTTGACCACATTGGGAGATTTGTTTCCTGTGCTTGTAGAATCCCATCTTCTGTAAAGAGATTTATTTAGCCTTAAAATAAATGATACCTCAAATAATGGTTGCCTTTTATATTCTTTGACATTTCTGAGTGATTTCATAGGAGAGATCTGCTAATATTTAAGTAAAGCTGAGGAATTTAAACAGCAAGCATGTAATAAGCAGTATTCTGTGTTAAGCACTGTTTCAGGTGCCCTGAGTGGGGTCCCCACCCTCAGAACTTGCATTGTGGAGGGGAGATAAGGTGTCTACTCAGCTAACCACTGCAAGACAGTGTGTGTGTAGTGCTAACAAAATAGAAGCCCAGAGAAAGGACATGAATTCCATGTGGGAACATTGAGGAAGGCTTCCTGGAGGAAGCTTCTTTTGAGCTGGGCCTCGACACATGGACAGGCAGAGGTGAATGTGCACATGTGGTGGAAATGTGCATTTGCGGCTTTGGGAAGAAAGAATGTTTACTTGGGGCCCATTATATGCCCATCGCTGTGTTGGCATTGAGATTGCAGAGATGACTGCGGTACTTGGTTGGCTGGACAGTGGGGGAGGGGCGAGGAAACAAAAGGTGGAAGGAGGTTATGGCCTGCAGGGCTAGGGCCAGGTAGTGGTGGCCTCAGTGCCCTGGAGTACAGGCTTGATTCAGGGGTAGGGGAGCCTAATGAAAGGTTTGTGAACAGTGCCGTGATCCAATTGCCTATGTTGAGGCGCTTACCATCTGTTTCACATTTATCGAGTGTCTCGTTTTCTCTCATTCAGTCCTTAGACCAGCTCCAGGAGATAGGACTCCTTATCCCATTTTGAAGATGAGAAAACGGAGGCTTAGCAAAATTAGGTGTCTTACCCATAGCTTTTGCATTTAGAAGTTGGTCGCTGCAGCTTGAGCCTCAGTGTCTGAGCTTGACTCCAAAGCCCAAAGCCTCCCAGGAGAAGGATGGTCTAGAGAAAAGGTTGGAGGTGAAAGAGCTCAAGAGGAGGCAGTGGTAGTTGTCCAAATGAGAGTGATGAGGACAGTGGGAGGGCGGGTGGACGTGTGAGTGTGGACACAGCTGGGGCAGAGTCGATGGCCCCAGAGCAAGAGGGAGGGAACGGGGTCCTATGTGGGGTGTGGAGGTGATACGGGGCAGAACACAGGACCAGGGCTGCGGACCCCCACCCCCCACCCCATGACTCTTGTCAGTGTGGGAGGCACATGGCTACTGGACCATCTTGGGGCAGGAGAATTTGGGAAGGGGAAGACTGACTCACTCTATCATGAGTCCCTGAGTTCTGACTGCAAACCTTCCCCTGAGATACTGCCCATCACCTTTTGCCATCCATGCCTCAGTTTCTCCACCAGTACAGTGAGGCAGTGGAATGGCTTGTTGGTCAGAGGATCCCAGAGAAATGCACAGCCATGAAGACCAGCTAAGCAGTATCAACTTAGCTCTTGTGAAATAGGCCTCCTTTGACCTCCCAAGTGACAAATCCATTCTAAAGAAAATGGTGAAAGCCCAAAGAATATGCTGCTCCTTTTCTACCACTTAGCAAACACCTCTGAGAAGAAACCCAATCTCTGATCAGACTTCCTGCCTCTATGTCCTGAGTGAGCATTTTGGAGATAAGCAGTGTGACCATTCCTTCTAAACCGTGGGTCTACTTAAATTGAAGGCATTGGGAGAATGGGATGCTCCTGCATGAGGTCTCAGGTCAGATACGGTGTGAAGATTACATGCTGGTAAACAACCTTTTTTTAGAGAGCTCTGTCATGTTCCCAAACCCATTTACAACCCCTGGCAAGGAGGCTCCACGAAGACCCTCTGGCCAGCTGTAACTGTTCATTTCCTTGGAAGAGAGCACAAGACTGCTGCCCAGGCCCCCCCAGGGGACCACCTGGTGTGGGGGCACAGAGTGTGACAGAGAAGGTGCTGCTGCCCAAGCCTCCCCTGGAGCTAAGGGCGGGATCAGTGCTGGGGATGATGTGGTTCACAGTGCCCCCTAGGGGTGGTAAATGCTCTGGCACTCTTTGTTCTGGGGAAAGGAGATGACTAATTTTCTTGTACAGCCAGAGGGGAGATTTGCTTCTGGACTAGAGCTCGCGGTGGCATCTGCTGCAGGTCCAGTGAGGCTCTGAGGGCAGCATGGTTTGGGAGGATTCAGGCCTGACTTCACAGTGTCTGGAAGAAAGGCTCTGAAACCAAGGGGTGAAGAGATTTGAACACTGAATATGACCTTGTTTTCAAGGGATACTCTAGACTTACTCCGTCCTAAATGGTAGCCACCAGCCATGTGTGGCTATAGAGCATTTAGACTTGAGATGGGCTGTACGTGCACCCCAAGCACTGGATTTTAAAGACTTCGTATGAAAAAAATAATATGAAATGCCTCTAATATTTATTTACATGTTGAAATGATCGTGTTTTAGGTTAAATAAATATATTAAAATAATTTTCCCTTTTTTTTTTTTTTTTTTTTTTTTTTACTGTTCGCTGTGGCTGCTAAAAAGTTTTAAATTCTATGTGTAGCCTGCATTATATTCCCACTGGACAGCAGTACTCTACACAAATGGGCTTTGGTCTGAGATCAGGGGCCCGTGTGACTGGGACAGGTTCTACATCTGCCCTTCGGCCAACTTCCATAGCTGCGACTGATCTTTTGGAGAGGTAGAGTGGGCTTGGCCTTTGTGATTCACCCCTTTCCTCCCAAAGAGCCCCCTGAAATCCTACCTTTAAAGTCATCATTTTGAGTTAATAAGAATTTTTCAAAATGCAGGTGCCCCGAGATTAAGCACCTAACACCTGGACTAACCATTCCGGGACCCCAGGGTGCCCCCGTGAGAGAGGAGGGGCCTCTAGAGAGGACTGCGGGGGGCACGAAGACGGGCCTTGTCCGGCTAGCTGCCTCACTCCTCCATTTTGTGCTCAGCATCCGGCTTTGAGACCGCCTGCCTCTCACACGTTGACCTTTGCCCTTCCTGAATGTTTGCTTTCTCCTTACCCTCCTGTCCTTGGGAAATGGGACAGTTTTGGAAGAGCCATATCAAAAGTTCTGGGTTTGTTTTTTCCTTTCCTCTGTCCTACCAGTTCTGAGCGGTTTGACTGACCGTCCTAGGAAGCCTGGCTTCCTTTTGAAATGCACAAACAAAGCTCATATACTGAGTGTAAAGGGACCCTGGGTGGCTAAACGCATTAAGATGTGGGGTGTATGGAGCAGAATTTGTTCTGCAGCTGGCATGCTTCAGACATTTTTTAAGGCAAGAAATGACTCTGAGTTGTGTGTGTTAGATATGGTCAGCTTACCATCTGGGTGGGCAGTGAGGGGACAGTGCAGTTCCTTAGGGGTCTCAGAGAATGACTCTCGGGCAGTCTCCTTACCCCGACGCTCTTTCCACCTAGAGACTTTGTCTTCGTGTTTAGCAATGGAAAACCTTTGCCAGGATTCGTTGGATGCCTTCTGTGTGCTTAGCATTAAATGAAAAATGAGTGGGGACTCTCCAAGTTGGGATTTAGGG
This sequence comes from Zalophus californianus, assembly GCF_009762305.2. Classification (NCBI taxonomy): domain Eukaryota; kingdom Metazoa; phylum Chordata; class Mammalia; order Carnivora; family Otariidae; genus Zalophus; species Zalophus californianus. The sequence continues at coordinate 21,529,939 of NC_045595.1, read as the reverse complement.
ACCAAGATGAGTTTGCCTCTTGTGGAGGCTTCTTGTACTCATATACTCGCAGTGCCTAGGAGCTTTTGTTTTTGTTTTGTTTTCTCTTCTAGGCTTTCGTAAATTGGAAAGAGGCTAAATTGACTTGGAGTTTTTTCAAACAGTCTTTCTTGAAGCAGATTTTGACAGAAGGTAAGTAAAAGGTCACTCTGAGCAGGTAGAACACCATAGTGTAAGTGAGGGGATTCCACAGAACTGCGGATGACCTATACCCAGACTTCCTGCTTTCTAGAGCCCCTGTGGGCAGAGGAACCTTAGAAATGGAAGCTATTAAAATAGGGAGAGAGAAACCAACATTGATTTAGTTTGATAGTGAGGGGTAGTGCTGTTGCATAACTCCTAGGGGTCCTATAGTAATGAGGGACAACTTACCTTGAAGCCAAGTCTAATTCCCAAGCCCCATGTTTTTATCATTTAAAGAAATGTATTATGAAGTTTTATATCGATTTAAGAAAATTTGGAAAATATAGAAAATGATCCATAATCTCATTATCCTATTCTAACTTTTTGTACACTTCTTTTTTTGAACATAACTTTTAAGAACTGGGTTTTCATCATTTTATTTTGTTAAGTAATAAGATTCACCTGTGTGATACTTTGGCCAGACTTCCAATTTCTTTTTTTTTTTTTAGATTTTATTTATTTATTTATTTGAGAGAGAGAATGAGAGCGAGAGAGAGCATGAGAGGGGGGAGGGTCCGAGGGAGAAGCAGACTCCCCGCTGAGCAGGGAGCCGGATGCGGGACTCAATCCCGGGACTCCAGGATCATGACCTGAGCCGAAGGCAGTCGCCCAACCAGCTGAGCCACCCGGGCGCCCTGAGACTTCCAATTTCTTAAGGCTTTCCAGTTTAACAGTGACAGAGCTCTCTATACAGAGGGCTGGCATGGAGCTGAAAGTACATCTAGTTTTTCTGTGTATGTGTATTGGTTTATTTATGCCCAGCTTTAATTCGAAGAATGAGATTTGAGGTAGCTAGAAGTGGGTAAAGGTAGTGGTTTCTCTCTAAATTTCATATGTATATACATTCCTATATCTATTACTGAACATATTTTTAAATCTTTAAAAAAAAATTTTTATTTTTTAAGAGAGCGAGGGGGAACGTGGGTGTGCATGAGCTGCAGGGCGGGGGCAGAGGGAGGGAAAGAGAGAATCTTAAGCAGGCTCCACCCCAGCACAGAGCCAGATGTAGTGCTCAATCTCATGTCCCTGAGACCATGAGCTGAGCCGAAATCAAGCGTCAGTCATTTAACTGATTGAGCCATCCAGGCACCCCTCAAACATTGCCTTTTATTTTTTTATTTTTATTTTTTAAAGATTTTATTTCTTTATTTGCCAGAGAGAGAGAGAGAGAGCACGAGCACGGGGAGCAGCAGGCAGAGGAAGAGGGAGAAGCAGGCTCCCCGCTGAGCAGGGAGCCTGATGTGGGGCTCCATCCCAGGACCCTGGGATCATGACCTGAGCCAAAGGCAGACACTTCACTGACTGAGCCACCCAGGTGTCCCAAACATTGCCTTTTAATTATAAAAATAGTATAATCTCATTACAAAAATTTTGGAAAATAGAAAAAAGTTTCCTATGATTCTAGCATTCTAATACAACCATCATTATTACCTTATTATTTCCCTTTTCCCCTCTCTGTCTTTATTTTTCGTTAATTATGCTTCCAAAGGGGAGTAACTTCCCTAAGCGTCACTTGCCCCGTCTGTGAGTTAAGGGATAGGACCAGGAGGGGTCTGAGGGCTCTTGAGCCTTGAGCCTTGAGAGTGCTTAATTCTAGCCTGAGCCTGTAACATTGCCATTACAAAAGTGGAACTTGTTCACAGGACCCCTGGGGGAAGTAAGGGTCACAAGCCTTTGGAGAGCTGAGTGAAGGTGCCTTAATGATATGTTTCTTGGGAGCAGGATGTGCAGTTTACCACTGTCTCCCCAATACCCTGTTGGAACTGGCAAATGATCAGTGTTCAACAAGTATCTTTCGATAAAGAAAGGTATCTGTAGTAAAATTGTATATTGTGATAGTTCACATTGTTAGAATAGGAAAAGCAGTAGAGGGAACTTGGAAAGGGCATTTGCACTTTCTTTTCCTCCCAAAGTTTTAAGAACAGTTTAAATGAGTTGAGGAATGGATCCAGTCCAAGCAATGGCCCTAAATTGGTTGTCTGGACCACAGTGGCTAGACTGCAGCAGGTGTAAGTGGGCCAGGCCTCAATGTGCTGACGGTTGCTCGCTCTCTCCGTGGCTGGACCACCCTGGCCTGACTGGCAGAGGGCTGTTAAGAACCTCTTGGGGCTTCCATCTCCATCGTTGTGAAATAAGGAAGTGACTGGACAGGAACCCCCACCCCCAAATTCTTTTTATCTAAAAACTACAACTCTAAAAAAAGTTGAAATCATTCATTGTAATAGCAAAAATATAGATGCTGTTACCTTCTGCCCCCACATTTCCTGAACACTGTGTGCCAGGTGCTGAGAATACACAGATGAATGAGTTACAGGCCACAGCCTGAAGCAGCTCATTCTCTTACCCAGGATGCAGACTTTTGTGTGGTTAGCTCTGAATCAGGGCTGTGAGGTCTGTACTTGGAAACATTAGCGTCTCTCAAGTGCCCTTGCATTTCCTGGAGCTCTGCACCAGAGAAATGAGGGAGATGTGGTTCCTGCCCCCAGGGAGCTTACAGAGTGTGGGAAGAGAGGCCGATTGTACCAGAGCACAGGGAGGTCCCTAAGGAGAAGCCAGTCTAGGTAGCTAGCATGCTAAGACCCGAGGCTGGGAGCAGGAGGGGCCCAGCCTGAAGCAGAGCAGCTGGAGGGGCTAAAACCTGATCCGGTAAAGCAGAGGATGACAATGTAATGCTGGGAGGTGGGGATGAGGTTGGTGAAGAAAGGCCAAAAAGATAGCCTGGGGTCAACTTATAAAAGGCCTCAAATGCAGAATTAAGGAGCCTGGACTTTTTGCAAACAGCAAAGAGCAATTTAAAGGTGTGGAAGCAGGGGTTGCCTTAAGATCTGTATTGCTGAAGCCAGAACTGTTAGCAGTGAGGATGGATCAGAGCAGTGCAGAGATGCAGATAGGAGTGAGTGCCGTCCTGTGGGCCACGCCTGGCCTGGGAGGGCCTGCAGAGGCCCCTGCCACAGACACAGTCTGGGAGAGTGCAGGGAGGCCAGGACCGAATATTGCTTTCCTTTTTGAGCAGGTTGCTAGGAGGTGAGATTTTGCCCTTTAGAGCTGTGGTCACTCCAGAGCTCCATCTCCATGGTGGGTTGTGTTTTCCACTGACAGATAAGAAAATGTATGGAAGGTGGCGGTGGGGCTCTGGGTTGGTGTCTTCACCTTGAAGGCATTAGCCTGTCTTATATTTGAATCATGAGCTTGGGCTCCAGAGCCTTTCCAGCCTCCATGGAGCTTTCTCCACCCAGGGAGACAACTTGATGAGTCTGTGCACATGACCACGGACCTCTCATTTCACAGAACTTACATTTCAAATTTGAGACAATCATTTTCATTATTAATCATTTTCATCAGCTCGCGTACAGCTTGGGGAGGAAAGGACATGGTCATTTGATTTCACTCACCACATCAGTTGTTTAAGCTTCTTAAAGATTGTGAAGTGCCCAAATGCACTCTGAACCCCCCCCCACCTTTTTAAGTTATTAGACTGGTTTTATTGATTTTGTTTTGTTTTTAATTTAACTGGTTTGGAGATTTGCTGTCAATAAATCCCCCAGCACTTTCCCAATTGTTACTGTTTTGAGATAAATCAACATTAGGACAAGGAAGGTATCTTTAATTGATTATATAATTTTTTTCCTTTGAGAGTATTTGCCGGTTGGAGAATTGATAGACGATAAGAAAAAAGGAAACGAGAATAATGTGCCCTTGAAATGCTAATTATTTTGCTTCTCTATTTGTAGGCGAGCGCTACGTAATGACGTTTTTGAATGTGTTAAATTTTGGCGATCAGGGTAAGTTGAGAATTCTGTAGTGAATACCATTAGTAGATACTTTCTAATATTTTTCTCAGCAGTTTGATACATTTAATGAAAAATAAGCCTGATGATTCTAAAAGATGAAGACTGTAATAAAATGATTCCTGAAGATTGAAAATTGCAAGCCTCTGCAAATATCTACAGTGTTCTGACTACCCCCTCTCGTGTGACTCAGGTGGCACGTTCTCTTTTGAGTTCCCCTGGTTTCTGCAGAGCTTTGGTGTCCATTGCAGGGTTGGGGTGCTAAGAGAAAAGGGAGCTTCGTCATCACAATCCCAGATCCGCCCTGTGTTTGTGCAGCTAGATAGGTCTCAATAATTTCTTCTTATTTATTTATTTAAGATTTTTTTAAATTTATTTATTTGAGAGCACAAGCGCTGGCTGGGCAGAGGGAAAGGGAGAGAGAGAGAATCCTCAAGCAGACTCACATCTGAGCACAGGGCTTGATCCCAGGACCCTCAGATCATGACGTGAGCTGAAGTCAGACGCTTAACCAACTGAGCCACCTGGGCGCCCCTCTTCATATTTATTTTTAACTGTAATCCTGCAGTAGAGGGAAAAAAAATTTTCAAAAATCAACTTGGTATTAATGGTTTCTTTTTTTAAGATTTAGTTATTTATTTGAGAGAGAGAGTGAGGGGAGGGGCAGAGGGAGAGAATCCTCAAGCTAACTACCTGCTGAGCATGGAGCCCAATGTAGGGCTTGATCCCAGGACCCTGAGATCATGACCTGAGCTGAAACTAAGAGTTGGACACTCAACTGACTGAGCCACCCAGGCGCCCAGCGTTAATGATTTTTTTTTTTTAAACTAATAAGCTTTTTTTTTTTTTAGCACAGTTTTAGGTCCATAGCAAAATTGAGTGAAAAGTACAGAGAGTTCTCATACATCTGCCTGACCCCACACATTCACAACCTCCCCAATTATCAGTATTCTGCACCAGAGTTGTACACTTGTTACAACTGGTGAACCTACACTGACTCATCATTATCACCCAAAGTCTGTAGTTTACATTAGGTTTCACTCTTGGTGTTGTACATTCTATGAGTTTTGACAAATATATAACGTATAATGACACATATCCACCAATATAGTATCATGCAAAATAGCTTCACTGGCCTAAAAAGACTTTTTAGAGAATTAATGATTTTTATAAAAAGGTGCTGGTGATGGCAATGTTCTGTATTTGACTGTGTCAATGTCAGTATCCTAGCTGTGATACCGTGCGATACTCTCACAAGATGTTACTGTTCAGGAAACTGGGTAATGGATCTGTTATTTTTTAGAACTACATGTGAGTCTATAATTATCTCAAATAGTTTAATTAAAAAATGAAATCAGAAAAAAATGTTAATGGTGCTGTGCAAATTCAAATAGAAAAACCGGAAGGATTGTTGTTTCTTCCCTTTTGTCTTCTAGGTGTATATGATATAGTGAATAATCTTGGCTCTCTTGTGGCCAGGTTAATTTTCCAGCCAATAGAGGAGAGCTTTTATATATTCTTTGCTAAGGTGCTGGAGAGAGGAAAGGATGCCACACTTCAGAAGCAGGTAGTCTTGGTTCTAATGTCACTATCTCTCAAGTGAATTCTCCAATTGCAGGATAAACAGACTAAAATGTAGAGCAGTCGGTTTCCCTCTGTTTGAAATTTCCTTCTAGGTCTCATTCTTCCATCACCTTCTGAATGATGGCAGGACTCTGAGCTCACTTCTTTCGCAGCCTCCTCCCTTTGCCCTGGTTAGCCTTTCCCTTCTTACCCTTACTCCTTCTCTGTGACCTCATTCTTGGCCCAGAACTCTCTGCAGCCATCCCCAGTGTGGCACAGACTCCCTTCCCATGGTCTGGGCTTAGCTGGAAGATTGAGATTGCCTCCTCCATCCTCACATTCTCGAGAACCAAAGGTGAGCCGAAGGACATAGGGGCTGGAGCAAGGCTCGTGTACAGCTTGGGGAGGAAAGGACATGGTCATTTGATATCACTCACCACACCAGTTGTTTAAGCTTCTTAAAGATTGTGAAGTGCCCAGATGCACTCTGACCGTGAGAATCTACCTACTCTGATTGGCAAATGCAGAAGAGATTTTAATCCAGGCGTATTTGGTTGCAGAAACTTCCCTTTTTCTAAAACCATTGAAAATGTGTGACTTATCGGAGAATTAAAAGGAAGCTAAGTTGGCCTCTTACATGTCTTAGAAGACACTTTGCAAAATATAATTTATGCACAACATCTCAAAATGAACTAATCTGGTTCTCAGTTGATTTAGGAATATTTTCCTAAGCATACTTTGACAGGAACGTCAGGATTTGGAGATGTTTGTCAGGAGAGGAACTCTGACAAAGCTAGCCAGCTAGCAACGTAAAAACTTGCTGTCCATTTTAAGAATAAATATCGGAGAGAAAGTGAATGTTTCCTAAGCAGCCTTTGAAATAACATATCCTAAATGAGCTAAAAACCACACCTCCCCTGCAGTACCTAAGGAGGCACAGATTGACTTTTCCCCTTCATTTCCTTCATGCTAATTGACATGAAAACAAACACAGGCTGCAGAAAAGTGGGGATGCCTCTCAGCAGTTGAAAGAGTGATCTGTAAGATAGCAGAGAAGGCCAGATGTGAAGTTTTTCTTTAGCTCATGATTCATCCAACTTCCTTCCCTCTGCCCCCCGCCCCAGGAGGACGTTGCCATGGCCGCTGCGGTTTTGGAGTCGCTGCTCAGGCTGGCCCTGCTGACCGGCCTGACCATCACCATTTTTGGCTTTGCCTATTCTCAGCTGGCTTTGGATATCTATGGAGGGGCCATGCTTAGCTCTGGATCAGGTAAGCACAAGAGTTTTGCCAGATTTGTTCTAATTTCCAAACAGAAATAGAAGTCTTGTGAAATTCAAGAACTTGTGTGCACACAGGTTGGTATCTGTCAGTGTAGGGAGCACTGTCCATGGCTGGGGCTTCGAGACCGTTGCCCTCACACGAGGTCAGAAACAGCTCAGTGCCATCTGGGGGCTTTGGCCCCAGGGCAGTCAGTCCCCTAGTCTCACTTAGAGAAGTCATTATTCATCCTTGGCTCTCCTCCCAGGCCTAAAATGTGTTTTGCTGGGCACTTCCCTGTGCACCCTCTGGGGTGAGGGAAGAAGGCAAAGAGCTGGCTCTAATGAGTCTCCGCTTGATACTGAGCACATCTGAAGGTAGTAAATGCCACATAAATCTCACAGCCTGATGCATGAGCCTCTGAAGGATAACTCAGAGCCATTTGCAGAGAACAAAATTGATCTCAGCAAGCAAAATGGTATATTTAATCCAGTGACTCTTGGTTTTTGAAGGACAAAAGTATCGAGTATATCTAACTTAGAAACACCTGGTGTCCATGCCACTGAGCATCTCACAGCACTTGCTAGGCTCTGGGGACTTGACCAGTTTCAAAATGTGCTGGGCCATAGGCTGGCAGTCCATTTGCAGTCTGTTTCATGTTGGGTTTGACAAAGATTTTTCAGTTCCTCGGGTCACTAGACAAGAACTCTGAAGACTTCTTTCTGCTGCTCCATTTCAACGTAAAGGGCTTTGTCAAATGCCATTTTACAAGTTCACTGGCATGTTTTGGTCTCCACTATAATGGGCCCAAACTTTGGATGTTAGGGGAGGAGGGGTCAAGTTTCTACCCAAGAGCAAAGGTCATTCAGTTTGGAGAAACCCCTGCTGTGAAACCGTGATGTGGTCGCAGCTGCCTGGGGCTGGTACTGTGAGGCCTGTGTTTCCATCAGGCAGGCCGGGAGGCTCATTAGGAAGCCGTTAGTAAGTCATGTGCAGAGACTGGGCACGCAACCATTTCGCAGCAGCACGGCCTCTCTAGAAAGGTGATTGGGGGAACAGCTTTTATTGTCACGCAGTCACAGGACATGGCCATGAGGAGAAGGCTGTCCTGTCAGCACAGTGTTCACCTGGTGGAGTACTTAGTCATAGAAGGTCTAGAACTATGTCGGCCTTTGGCTCGAGTGAGAGGCTGGTGCCAGTTTTCAGCGTTGGTAGTAAGAGTTATCAGTTAAAAGGGTCAGTGGTAGTTGATTTCTAAGGTAGTAAATTCTGTTTCTAATGGCTTATGTTAGAGCCATTAATAATTTTAGACTCAACATGACGACGAGCACTGAGTAATGTATAAAATTGTTGAATCACCGTATTATATATCTGAAACTAATATAACCCTGTAAGAAGAATAAATAACTTTAGGCTCAAAAAGATATTCTCTTGGTATCATCTTCTGAAAGAGGAGAGTCTTAAGAATGGTCTGGTTTCTCAGTCTCTGGTAAGAATGTGCTGTCTGATGAGCCAGGACCGTTGTCATCTCTGTCTGGCCCAAGGCTCCATCAGTGTCACTGTCCCAACAGGGTCTTCTAGCATTTGTCTCCTCATTGTAGCTGCCTTACACTTTGACCAAACTTCGAGCTCTCTGTAAAGCCCGTAGTGGCTCCTGGCAGGTAGTGGCTCCTGGTAGTCCATCCCCCCGGGGCCTCTGGTGCTTTCCTTCCCTCGCCTCCACACCACCCTGCATCTCCTTGCCCTGCTCCTGACTCTTTGGACTAGTGCTGTGGATCCGAATACCTTTCCTGTGCTGGAATAGATGAACACTGCTGCTCTCCCCTCCCTGCTAGTCTTCTTCATTTGCTTAAACACTCCAAAAAACTTGGGGCACCTGGATGGCTCAATCGATTAAGCCTCTGACTCTTGATTTTGGCTCAAGTCATGATCTCAGGGGTGGTGGGATTGAGCCCTGCATGGGGCTCTGCACTCAGCACAGAGTCTGCTTGAGGTTCTCTCTCTCCCTCTCCCTCTGTCCTTCCCCTGACTTGTGTGTTCTCTTTTTACCTAAATAAATAAATAAAATCTAAAAACAAAAACAACAACACTCCACAAAACTTGACTGTCTCCAGCCTGAATTTAATCAGAAAAGAATGGCAACTTTCTGTGGCTCAACCGAACCACCTGAGTTTTGAAAATGGAACTTGTAACACTGCTGCCTCAGTTGTCCCAGTTGCATATCGGTCTTTGTCCTCACCTGGAAAGTAGACTTACCTGTGACCTGAACTGGCCTCTGACCCCCCCATCCCCTGTGCTGCCATCTCCATGTGTGGGACTTGGATGAAGCATCGGTGGGGGCCAACATCCTGGTTAAGATCTACAACATTTCCATTACCCCAGAAGGTGCTTTCAGGACTCTTTCCAGTCAACTGCCCCCACTCCACCTCAGAGGCAACCACGGTTCTGATTTCTATCACCATAGATTAGTATTGCTTTTATAATTTTTTAAAAAGATTTTATTTATCCATTTACTTGAGAGCAAGAGAGAGAGAGAGAGAGAGCACGAGCAGGGGAGGGGCAGAGGGAGAAGCTGACTATGCTCAGCGCAGAGCCCATCGTGGGGCTCGATCTCATGACCCCAGGAACGCTTAAGTGACTGAGGCACCCAGGCATCCCAGATTAGTATTGCTTTTAAAAGGGACTTCATATCAATGAAATCATACAGCATGGACGCTTCGGTGTTTGGCTTCTTTCTCTCAATATACAGTTTTTGGGATTCATCCATGTTTTTACATGGATCAGTACTTTTTTTCTCTTGGATTGCTTCTCTGAGAAATTTCTTTATATGGATGCCCACAGTTTGTTTATCCTTTCTCTTATTGATGGTCAGTTTGGACTATTATGAGTAGAACTGCTATGGGCATTTTTGTACAAATGCTTATGTGAACATGTACATTCATTTCTGTTGGATGTATATTTAGAAGTGGGATTGCTGGGTCATAGGTTGTTTTATTAGAAGTTGCTTGGCTACCTCTTGGTAATGGCCCTCCTAAAAGAGGAGATCAATTCCATTTTTAAGGCTCCCAGTCTTTTGTTAGCAGATTTTCCCAAAGTTTGTTAGTTAGCTATAGGACTGCATCACTATGTTTTAGAAGAAAACATCATGGTTATTCTGATTCTCTCTGCAGATTTGTGGGTGTGTTCTGTCTCTAGTTTTTTGCTGCTCCCAAGTTCTGGGCTTCTCTCCCTGGTCTTGTCTTCAGGACCTCTTCAGCCGAGTTCTCTTACCATGCAAGGCCACTAGTGCCCTTGAGTGCTCAAACCAGCAGATCCTCTTTCGGCTGATTTATTTTTTTTACTTTTTTTTTTAAAGATTTTATTTATTTATTCATGAGAGACAGAGGGGGAGAGAGAGAGAAGTAGAGGGAGAAGCAGGCTCCCAAGCAGCAGGGAGCCCGACGCGGGACTCGATCCCAGGACCCCGGGATGCTGATTTAAAAAGCAAGAAGATTTGCTTTCTGGCCAGATAAGCTTTTAGTTGTTAAGCGAGACATTTGTAGGTTTATTCCTTTTTTTTTTTTTAAAGATTTTATTTATTTATTTAAGAGAGAGAGAGAGAGCACATAAGCGGGGGTGGGAGAGAGACAAACAGACTCCATGCTGAGCGGGGAGCCCAAAGCAGGGCTCAATCCCAAGACCCCAACATCATGACTTGAGCCAAAACCAAGAGTCGGACACTAAGCTAACTGAGCCACCCAGGTGCCCCTGTAGGTTTATTCCTAATTGCCCTTTCTTTTTTAGCTGTTTATTTTAATCAGTGCCATGGAGTACTGGAAGTCCTTCCAGATAATTAAGACCATAGGTCAAGTGTGTGTCTGCCTGTTGATGACACCAGCCAGACTCCTGACCCGGTTCTGGTACATGCAGGCCTCCTGTTTGGGCTCTAGAGTCTCGGTCGGTTGTTTCTTTATAGGTCCTGTTTTGCTGCGTTCCTACTGTCTCTACGTCCTCCTGCTTGCCATCAACGGAGTGACCGAGTGTTTCACATTTGCTGCCATGAGCAAAGAGGAGGTCGACAGGTAGGTAACCATAAAGACCCGCCTTTAATCCCAGCCTTTGGCCAAACTGAAGTACCTTGCCAATCTTCTTTCTTTTCGTCCTGAACGTGCATTCCCAGAAAGCCTTTTAGACGTAGCGCTCTGCCACTAGTATGGCACCGTCCCTGGTGCTCCGGTGCTTGTCCTCCCCACATCCTGGGGGCAGCAACCACCCTTTGCCTCCCTTTAGAGGAGGAAGAAACCCGGGCCCTGAAGGGCCTTGTTAGTCTAGGTTTACAGAGACGGGCCCAAGACAGGCTCCCCTCCTCCACCTCCTTGCCCAGCGCCCCAGTGGGTTACTGTGGAACTTCTTCAAGATGCAGAGTCCCACCCCCGAGACTCTGATTCAGAGGCCCCAGAGAAGCTCAGGGGTCTGTGTCACCTCTCCTCAGAGAAAGGCCCAAGTGCACATACACGTTTTGCCACCATTTTTTCCCATCCGTTGACCCCAGATCAGGACCTCTGCCCTGATACCTCAAACAGTGGTTCCTAACGCTGGTTATCAGTCACAATCCCCCGTGGAGCTTGTTAGATGTGCAGATTCCTGTCTACCCTTCCTCCACCACTCTCTCCTAGCACACCGGCAGCCCCCAAGCATATGTGTGTTTTTTAAAAGCTCCTCAGTGATTCTGACACGAACTAGTTTAGAGCTTCCAACCCACACCCAGGGCATGTCCCAAATGCCAGAAGTAACATGGCAGTAGGCTAAGGCACCACTACCAGATGAGGTTGAGAAGGATAAAATCGATAGGGGGAAAGGAGAGGGAGAGAAGGCAAAGACAGTAGGGGGGTGGCTGTAGGTAATGGGGCAAGTGGTCCTTGTTATTGCTTTGCCCCCTGACGCCTGGGTCCTTTGGGGGCTTTTGTGTTGTCTCTGAAAGGCCTTGAGTGCCCAGACCAACTGAACTATCATTTGAGGGGCTTGGGCCAAGGGATCTGTCATCACACAGCCCCAGGAGATTTCTGATGATAGGGCCTTAGGAACCGCTGGTCCAGACCAGCTTATAAGTAAAACTACATGGAGCCCTGTGATGCTGTACATATTCAGGTGCGCGTGACCGAGCGAAGCGTTCACAAAGCAGGAAGTACCCTTGTTATGCGCAAACACACTGATGGTTTTTAATTCTGTTTTTTGTTTTTTTTTTTTAAGATTTTATTTAATTGACAGAGAGAGACACAGCGAGAGAGGGAACATAAGCAGGGGGAGTGGGAGAGGGAGAAGCAGGCTTCCCGCCGAGCAGGGAGCCCGATGCGGGGCTCGATCCCAGGACCCTGGGATCATGACCTGAGCCGAAGGCAGACACTTAATGACTGAGCCACCCAGGCGCCCCTTTAATTCTGTTATATTTCATTTTTCAAACTGCCATGCCATGACCCTCTCAGTTGATTTCCCTGCCTACTTTTAGCTCACAGCCCGTAATTTTCAAATATTGGTCCAGATAGGGTTTTTACTTCGGATAGTTAAATGTATAGGTGTAAAACTACTTGGAGGCCATCCTCCCCACCCCTTATTTTTTTCATGGATGCAAAGGTCGAATTTAAGTTTTATTTTGAGATACTGTGTTTTTATTTGAAAGGTGCTTCAAACATGAAATAATTTTTAGATATAATGTAAAACATACTAAAGGAGGCACTGAGCCATGGTGGAAAGAGCTCTGGACTAGGGATCTATCTCTTTGAAGGGAATTTTGTTGTAATCATTTCAGCATTAGTGTGGAGAGAGCATTAAACCTGCTTAAAAATGTTAAAATGGATCTTACAATCAAATCATGAAGGAACACAGTGACTAGTTGCTTTCTTTCCTTTTACATAGCATTGAATGAAAAGAAACAACTTTTTAAGTTAGTTGAAATGGGATTTTGACGATATATAAACATCTGGAAAATTATTTTCATGGTATGAGTAGTCAACATAGAGAAAAGACAGAACCAGAGCGCCTTCTAATGCAGTTCTTATCTGCAGTAACGCACTTCCCCGAAGAGTTTAATGTGACTTTAAGCATGGTCTTCCTACATCTATTAACCATAGCAGCCCAGGTTCCGCCCTGGTCTGAGCACATGGCATCTGGGCTCATCACAGACACCAGCAGTTTTTCATCTCTGTGAATTTAACCAGACATAAAACTCTAGTAAGGATTTTTATGGTGGGATTGGGTAGCTTAGTTAAATGTCATGATTGATTTACATTGGACATTTCAGATTCTGAATTGAAAAAAAATACTGTATTGATAAAATCATGGGCTTTTACTTAACTTCAGGTGCTGCCACAGTCAACATCCTTGACCGTCCATCTTTTGATAAGCCTGATTTTAAGCCCAGTATCTTCTTGGGGCCATGGAAAAACTAAGCATTTGTAAATAACTGACTGTTTATGTTAACCAAACCTTATAGAATAGTCATTATTGTCACTAATTTTGCACTGATTTTAAAAAAGTGGCTTTTTTTTTTTTTTAGTATAATAAGATACGCAAAATATACATGGCTTAGGATCTCTTTCTGAGTGGAAAGGAATTTAGGTCTCAAGAAGTTCTGAGCCTGCTATGTTTTCTGGAAATCATTTAACTGAGCTTAAGACCCCTGAAAAAAAAATACAAAAACTGGTTCAAGGAAAACAGCAATTAGATTTTGAAATCAAACTGTGGGTTAAGTCAGCAAAGTTAGAATTGGGGCAGTTCCTCTTTTGTGTTGCCCACACTCAAATTCACCCTGGGAAACAGAAAACTCGTCTACTAGAAGACAGGATGGAAACACAGTGTGGTGCTATGCTTGACATCAAAGTGGGCACCACTGATGGACTGGCAAGTTTATGGTGGAATGGTGAGGATTTGAGGGGTTTGAACAACAATGAGAAAAGTGACTGTAGACAACACATAAGATTAGATCAGAAACTATAAACTGGTATTGACACCGACTACATGATTTTTCTCAGTAGCCTGTGGGAATGGATAAGATGAGTTCACCCAAGATGACCTAAGACTTGGAATGAGCAATGGTGTACTTTTAAATAAAGCCAACCGTATTTTTTCCCCTAAGGTGGCTAGTGGGTTCATAATGATCATAGACACCACAGATAAAGCATTTAAAATTCTGATCAAAGCCAACTTTAATTTTTTATCCTCACATGTAGAAGGTTGTCTGATGGCCACCAGTTTCTCAATCCTAACGTTGGTTACTAGCTTACAAATCTCAAGGTAAATTCTTCTCCTTTACCTAATGTTCAGTTTCCATCAGTTTTAACATACACCATTATATATAAATACCATTACAGACTACTTTGTATGAAATTCAGTATTCTACAGATCCCATAGAGTTGTGGGATAGAACCAGGAACCTCCAATCTTTTATGCAAACTTCAGTGTACTGTGGAGACCAAGGCAATTTTGCTTAGCTTTATTTATTTATTTTCATTTGTAAGAGAACCCTCTTGCGACAGGTTTATTCAATTTAAAAAGTGGTATTTTAATTGCATCTTTAAATTTCTTTTTTTCCTGAAGTGGATTATGCTTTTAAGGCTCTAGATTTGTGAGTTCTGGAAAGTTCAAGAGCTGCAGAGCCCTATTCTAGTGAAAAACAATGGACCCCTGTCATTATCAGCTCTTCTCAGATGACCACACCAAAGAAGCCACACTGTTGAATTAGCATGAATTAGCTACTGATTTCATTTGTTATTGACATTTTACTTAGAGTTGGGTGAGGATGACTTTGAAAATTTGTGAACCTATAACCTCAACTCCAAGGATTTGACATAGTTTCTGCAGGGGAAAAAAGATCATACATCTCTACTTCTTTTTGGAAAAGAGGTCAGATAACTAACTGGTCTGTGATGGTCCCCACCCTCAGTGGCTTGTTATGAAGTTGGCTCTTCTGATCATTGGTCAGTAGTTAGTGAAAAGCACACCTCCCCTGTTGGAGGATAGTGTGTGTGTGTGTGTGTGTGTGTGTGTGTGTGTGTGTGTGTGTGTGTGTGTGTGTGTGTGTGTGTGTGTGTGTGTGTGTGTGTGTGTGTGTGTGTGTAGTATTATGTGTAGTATTATTATTATCACCCCCTCTGATAAAGTTTATCTCCAAGGCTTTCTTACCACCCCTCGTTTGCAGAACCTGAGTGGTGGCCTCCCTGGCCCTCCTCCAGCAGACAGGGCTGGGGGACCTAACGGTTTGGTTCCCTCAACAACGATGAACTTAGAACGCCTACTGCTCACTAGGGAGAAACCAGATGCTGGAAAGTTTTGTTCGTGGCTGTACCACAAGCCTTTTGGTGAGGACTACAGCAGCTCTTTTGTCTTTGCTGAGGCTTAGTTTCCCTTGCTGAGAACTGAAGGTAACTAAGCTAAGTGGAAGGGCAGTGTGATCCATGCAGTGAGGAATCCACGTCTGGGGATGTGGAGAGCAGAGGGAAGGATGTGTGAGAGTCTGGGGGACACTGACGTGGTTCAGGGCTTGCTCCCTGTGTGCATGTCATTTTGAAGGCTGGTTCCTTTAAGTGAAATCCACTGGCCAAGGTTATGGGGCTTCTGCATTTCCGAAAGTTTAGGGACCAGAGTGAGGTCACTCCTCAGGCAAATGACTCAGCCTACCTGTGCCTGGTTTTCCTTGTCTGTAAAGCACACCCAGACCTCACAGGGCAAGGGCCACGTGTGCTCACTCATCAGCGTATGCCTGTGGCCCCGACAGTGGCTGTCGCATAGTTTGCATTCACATATAATTATTACCCTTGTCATATTGTTGTGCCTCACATTGAAGACTTGGGCTGAACAGGATTTTCATGTGTTTGGATCACAAAGTGTCACTTGAACTAACCAATTATGCTTAAAAACCATAATATTTTGAGTTCATTTCCTCACTCTTCTGTTCAGGGGAAGGGGGATAGTGACATTCCCATGTCATCCATACAGTGTTCATAGCGAAGAAAACCAGCCGGGCCGCAGCAACTCAGAGGTGTTTTCTGTGATTCCATGTTCACGGTCACTTGTTCGGGAGCAGGTTTGTTTGGGACAAGGTGCCCACTCCCCTGCTTTGCTTGTCCCCCGCTCCCCAGGTACAATTTCACAATGCTGGCCCTCTCGTCTTCATTCCTGGCGTTATCCTACGTCCTGACCCGATGGTGCGGCAGCGTGGGCTTCATCTTGGCCAACTGCTTTAACATGGGCATTCGCATCACGCAGAGCCTTTGCTTCATCCACCGCTACTACAAGAGGAGCCCGCACAGGCCCCTGGCGGGCCTGTACCTATCACCTGTCCTCCTCGGGGCTTTCGCCCTCAGTGGCGGGATCACTGGCGTTTCCGAGGTGAGACTCCCCGCAGCCCTCACACCACATGCTTTTGCAGGCTGGCCACTGTCCCTGGCTCTGGGCTTCCCTTTCTGCTCTTCCTGAACCAGCTGGGCAAGTATCTGCCTCCGCTTTCCCCTTCCCAAGGCTCGAGGACAGCGTGTGATGATAGGTGTGGCCAAACAGTGTCACCAGTGGGAACAGAGTTAGCCCCTCAGTACGCAGCTGTCACACCTTTTATCTGACTCGAAGCTGGCACAGCGTGGCCTCCACTCGCCCTGGCTTGCCCCCGAGGTAGGATGTACAGATGGAGGGGCCAGGGCAGTGACGGTGGTTTCTCTCGCAGGTGTTCCTCTGCTGTGAGCAGGGCTGGCCAGCCAGGCTGGCACATGTCACCGTGGGGACCTTCTGTTTGGGAATGACTCTTGGGACAGCGTTCCTCACGGAGACCAAGCTGATCCGTTTTGTGAGGACTCAGTTAGGTGTGTCCAGACTGGCTGACAAAACCTCGTGACCTCGGAGGCATTGACACCTGTGGCATGTGGACCAGCTGTGGGGCAGTTTCGTGGGCGGAACGCAATAGCTGTGCAGGAGAGCCCTGCTGAGGGGTCTGCAGCGGGGGAGGACCAACCCCGGCGGGCGAGATGTCGGAGAGCACCGCCGGACCAAACACCATCCGTTTGAAGCCTCAAACAGGAAGGAAGAGTCCCACTTTAAGGGAAGACCAAAAGCTCTTTTAAAATAGATACCTTATTTTTGTCACCATTTTGTCCTCATCAACATCTTTCTTTTTGGTTAATGTGTTCCTTTTGGGCATGATTGACCTAAGGAGCTCCATAAGCCAACAAACTATATCTGGGAGGGAATAGTTAACAACAATCTGGCCCAGAAAGAGAGATGTAGCCATCTTACATGTCTCAGGAACATGTCACTTACTCTGTAAAAGCAGGAAGGAGACCTGATGTTGTGTACCGAATGAGACCAGAGGTGGCCCAGGAGTTGTGGCTTCTCCTGTGCAAACACTGTGGTTGGGGTTTTTAGAGAGGGAACATCTCTCAATGAGAAATCCAGGAAATGGAAATGCAGAGTCTTGCAGGTCACATTTCCCAGCGTTAGCTGGGGGGAGTCACGCCCCTCATCGTCATTGCTGCGTGCCCCGGACCACCTTCCCAGAGCCGATGCAGGCTGGCGCGAGACCCCTGGGCCAGCCACCTGAACAAGAAGTCTCTGAAGGAAGCAGCGATCCAGTGTGGGCTACCTTGGTCCCCAAAGGGAACGCTGCTCATATGGAGATTGCACAGATGGCAGCCCACGGTGAAGTGATGTACGTTTTCCCTTCAGAATAAAATGGGGTATGTGCTCTATGGCAAGCCCTTCCCACTGACCCATTGCTTCCAGCGCTGGTCAGTAACCCTAAATGCCAGCTTCAGGACCAGTGTGGCAAGCCTGGGAGTCTGGCTGCTCCAGGCCGAGGCCCACCTCCCTGCACCCAGCGGGCACCCTGCACCCAGCAGGCAACGTCACTGGGCATTGTTCTGAGGTGACAAAGCATTTTTCTTCTTTTGATAATATATTAATTCCTTTTGGGTGTGATTGACCTTCAGAGCTATACACGCAAACTATATCTTGGATGATAACAGTAATCATCTAGCCCTGATGTCCCAAGCTTTCTGTTTACACCCAGAGAGCAGGACACCTTGCATCAGATGGTTTGCCTAAAATGCACACGTTAAAATCCACTGGCCGGGAGCCAGAGCCGAAGGGCCAAGGATCAAGACCCACCAGTGCACTGAGACTAGCACCCAGGCACTTGGGCCTTTTATCTATTCAAAGGGAGAATGCATCCCACTAATTGGAAAAGTAGCTAAATGTAAGATATCACTTATCAGTCAGAGACCCTCCAAAAGCATGGCCGTGGTTATGAGGCACGGTCAGGCTGTCTCAGAAGAACCGATTGTCCCATGGTGGGGAGCCGGGGGGAGGGGGGTGCAGCACACACTGAGGCAGCCCTCCCTCCCTCTCATGCACTTTTGTCTCTTGAGTGCACAGAAATGGGCCTTTAGCCCTCACAAGTTCCTTCTCTGCTGCCCTTGACCACCACTCCTTCCCGTAGAACCCTGTTACCCACCCCATGCCCACCTGACCCCAGACGCCAAGCACGGCCTTTAAATTACCTGCCTCGGAATTGCCTGGTTGCAAGTCAGAAACGTGGGTTCCCAGGACGCACTCCAGACTTTGGGACCATGTCTGTGGGCAGGGCTCTGGGATCAGCTTTTTTGGCAAACCAAGGTTGGCATACCCCGTCGCCCTCACCTGCGTCAGGGCCCGAGACCAGTGGCTCACAATGTCCATTCTCTGCTCCAGGAAGAGTCCCTGTTGCCCGAACCTTGCCAGGCCCCCAGCTCTCGGGATTAGGCCCACCCCGGTTCCTGCTCTGCACTCTGGCGTGGAGGGCGGCTGGGCCTGACAGCCCTTGCCCCGTGTCTCCTCGTCCCGTGCCGTCCTGCTGGCGCCACTGCCAGCCCAGGGCCGCTCCTCTCGAAAGGTGGCCTGCTGGGCCGGCAGCCCGGGGCTCCTTCCCACCGCCTGCTTCCCTGTCTGTAGGAAAAGTCCCTGCGAAGCGGCTGTTTACTTACCACTAGCGCCTGCACCCTGGGCTGTTGGGGCGGAGGCAGCGGGCCCTTTGCACTTCACCAACCTCTGCCTCCACCCACTGGCCGCCTCCTGGAAGTGCAGGTGGGCCTGACCACTGCCTCTGGGGCTTTCCCTTGCTGGCTCCCTAGGTGAGGGCTCAGATATCGGGCCAGTAGGGCAAGTGTGTTATTTTAGTGTGATTTGGGGAAGTCCAGGGTGTGCTCCCACCTCTATCAGGTACTGGACCGCGTATTTACTTTGGACGTCGGACTTGTGAGCCGAGCAGGTGCTGTTGTTCTGTTCTGCCCCTGCTTGCTGTGCCTGGGCGAAGGAGCTTTGAATGTATTTCATTTGCTAATTAACTTTCAAAGGTAGGGAGAAAAAGATGCTTTTTGGGAAGAATTTGAGGGGAAGGAAGACTTCTATTGATCTGAGTCATCTATCTGACCCCAATTACCACGGCATTATCAGTCCTGCTACTTAATGTCAATTCCTTTTTAATCAGAATCATCTGGGCCCATCACAGCAAAACTGGAAAACTGGGCTCCTAGTGGTGTTCGGCCTCCTTTAGGGGCCTAATGAAGAAGGCTTATAAATACTTCTTAATTAACAGAAGTTGCTGGGTGCCCCTGTCCCAAAGTGCAGTCGGTTCTTTGCCCAGCAACAACTCCATCATCCCTGGGCAGTGTGGCTTAGGTGGAAGGGGCTGGAGGTGAGATGTAGGGAGTTCGGTCTTTCCCCTCCTGACTAGGTCCTCACCAGAGTCAGTGCACCCAGAACTCTGCACCAGCCTCTGCAGGCTCCAGCACCTTCATGGAGACCCTCCCCACAGCTTGTCTCAGCTAGTGCTGTACACCGTGCCCCCCCCATCGAACGTAACAAATGTACACGTGCACAAAGTTGTGGTTGGCGATTTGGCATGCTGTTTTGTTGCTGGGTTAGGTTCCTCAGGAGTTGAGGGCCCCTGGATGCTGCACCCATGAGGTTCAATGAACTTGGGGCCCTAGGAGCTGGAGAAGGAGGGAGGGGTGCCTGTGAAGCTGCCTGACTGGGAGGCTGGAGGCCTGGCATGGGCACCAGGGCAGCTCCTGGCCTTCTCTGCTCTTTGCAACCTCACGCTGAGGTGATCTCGCCTCTCCTGGGGCCCAGACAGCGGAGGTTGGGGGGGGGGTCAGGCCGGTGGACAATGCAAGGAGTCCTCAGAACAGGGTGCTGCCTCAGGGCAGAGGCCTGGGCTTTGCCACTGATGAGACCTTCTCTTTCACCTCTTCTTTTGTCTCCAGCCCCCGATCCTCTCAGCTTTAACTTCTGTTTCCAACGCAAAGCCCCTGCAGGAGAAAGGGAGCTGGCCCACATTATCCGTAATGGGCAGAGGCTGTGGGTCAAAGTCATAAGTGAGCCAGCGGCTGGGCCGCCCTGGGGCAGCCAAGCCCCGGTTCAGTCAGCTCTCGCTGGGTAGGCGCCCGGCAGGGTGATACGCGCCATCCAGGTTTGCCCCTCAGCCTCAGGAGCTGCATGAGGGCCCACGACAGAACAGCTGACTTGTGAAGGGATCTTCTAAAGCACCGTTGGTTCGTCTCATTTCCTCCCTCCCTCCAATAGATGTGTCCCAAAGTTATGACCCTTTTGACCCCACTGTGTCAGTGTTGCCCTGGCCTGACAAATGCATTTGGCCGAGGCCACCCGGTTCACAGTGCTTGGTGGGAAAGGAGCCGGGAAAACTGGGGGGGTCTCGGTCCTTGCCTCTCACCTGTACCATGTGGCACAAACCGGGGCCTCGAGGCAGGGCTCTGAGGCCATCAGAGCAGGCAGTGAGCAGGGACAGATTAAAACACGACTGAGTCAGTCACACTGGACACGACCGCTGAGCAGCGTGTTTCTGGTTCGTGTCTGAGAGACCCTGACACCCTTTCCAGGGATGTGTGGCTTCCCCAGGCCACGTGTGTCAGGGGAGAAGGCGGTCTGGGATGAAAGCTTGACTCACTGAGGGGAGCACCGGGTTTGTTCCCGGCTCACCTACCCCTCACTCACTTCTTTGCACCTGCTTCTGAAAATCACAAAAGGTGACACGAGAGAGAATGGCCTACGGGGGACCAGAGGCCTCTCCCAGATGACCTTTTCACTTCCACCCTGTGCCCAGGCGGATTATGGGACAACTCGGGTGACACAGGCACCTCCATCCTTCCCGGAGGTGCGCAGACGACCCCCCCCCCCCAGCCCTGCACTGGTTAACTGCAGTCTCCCCAGTCTCGGAGCACGCTCTTGTCCAGCCCTCCTCAGGGCCTGGCATGGCTGTGCAGGGGGGACGATGAAAACACGGGAAAAGCAAACCTCTGTAGCCATGACAAAAATGGGAATGTTTTCCTCCACACATAATCTCAACCAGACTAGGGAATGTTGCGAAAATAGCTTTCTGTTTCCCCTAGGGCATTCACAGTTTTATGAACAAACCAGATGAGCAGAGTGCATTTTTACGTTCCTGAACTAGAGCCCAAGATTCCTTTCATCCTCGTGTAGCTCATGAGATCCCTGAGTGGCATCTCTCGGGTGACAAGAGGATGTCTTGCAGGTGTGCAGATGTCAGGCGATGGGGGGCAATAGAAGGGACAGAGCTCCTTGCCATTTTTTCTTTTGTATCCTTGAGTGAAATCATGTGGCGCTCCAGCTCCCCAGCGGGGTGATGGCATGACGCCCAGGCACTCTGGCGACTTGTCGTCGTCCCCTCTCAGCTCTCCTGCAGCAAACCTGCAAGCACGGGGCTGAGAGCCAGGCCCTGGGTGGCAGGCCCCCAGAGGTGTTCTGCCTGTCGTGTGTCTTCCCTCTGCACGGTCACTGAGGAAACCCATTGGCGTCCCCCTCTGCCTTCGGAAGCACGCGAGCAGGGTTGGGTGCTCTAAACGGCATGTGGCAATGCGCACGTGCTGTCGTTATACCGCAGCCTGGCTGCCCTTGCCTAACTCCCTGGGCGACCTTGAACAAGCCCCTCTCGCTCCACCATTTATGGAGCACTGACCACGTGCCAGGCACTGGGTGACCACATGCCTGAGCGGTGGTCAGAGGTTAGATCTCCGCACCAGTGGTATCTGTTGTCTGCATGTTACAGGTGAGGAAGCAGAGACACAGAGAAGTCGCTTCATTTGCCGTGGGCCACCCAGCAAGGAAGAAGGTGGCGGAACTGGGGGTCGGCCCGTTACCTCGGCAGATCGGATGCTCCCTGATCCTAAGGCCCTGTGCGATCTGTGGTGGTAAAGCCTGAGCCTAAGCGGGGACAGGCACTGTCCTGCTCCTGCTCCTCCTCCTGCTGCTCCTGCTGCTCCTCCTGCTCCTCCTGCTCCTCCTGCTGCTCCTCCTCCTGCTGCTCCTCCTGCTCCTCCTGCTCCTCCTGCTGCTCCTCCTGCTCCTCCTGCTCCTCCTGCTCCTCCTGCTGCTCCTCCTGCTCCTCCTGCTCCTCCTGCTGCTCCTCCTGCTCCTCCTCCTGCTGCTCCTCCTGCTCCTCCTGCTCCTCCTGCTGCTCCTACTGCTCCTCCTGCTGCTCCTCCTCCTGCTGCTCCTCCTGCTCCTCCTGCTGCTCCTCCTGCTCCTCCTGCTGCTCCTCCTGCTCTGCTCCTCCTGCTCCTCCTGCTCTGCTCCTCCTGCTCCTCCTGCTGCTCCTGCTGCTCCTACTGCTCCTGCTGCTCCTCCTGCTCCTCCTGCTGCTCCTGCTCTGCTCCTGATCTTCCTGCTCCTCCTGCTCCTCCTCCTGCTCCTCCTGCTCTGCTCCTCCTGCTCCTCCTGCTCCTGGTGCTCCTCCAGCTGCTCCTGCTCTGCTCCTCCTGCTCCTCCTCCTGCTCCTCCTGCTCTGCTCCTGATCTTCCTCCTGCTCCTGCTCCTCCTGCTGCTCCTCCTGCTCTGCTCCTCCTGCTACTCCTCCTGCTGCTCCTGCTCTGCTCCTGATCTTCCTGCTCCTCCTGCTCCTCCTGCTGCTCCTCCTGCTCCTGCTCTGCTCCTGATTTTCCTGCTGCTCCTGCTCTGCTTCTCCTGCTCCTCCTGCTGCTCCTCCTGCTCTGCTCCTGCTCCTCCTGCTGCTCCTGCTCTGCTCCTCCTGCTGCTCCTCCTGCTTCTCCTGCTCCGCTCCTGATTTTCCTGCTGCTCCTGCTCTGCTCCTCCTGCTCCTCCTGCTGCTCCTCCTGCTCTGCTCCTGCTCCTCCTGCTGCTCCTGCTCTGCTCCTGCTCCTCCTGCTGCTCTTGCTCTGCTCCTCCTGCTCCTCCTGCTTCTCCTCATGCTCTGCTCCTGCTCCTCCTGCTGCTCCTCCTGCTCTGCTCCTGCTCCTCCTGCTCCTCCTGCTCCTGCTCCTCCTGCTCCTCCTGCGCTGCTCCTGCTCCTCCTGCTGCTCTTGCTCTGCTCCTGCTCCTCCTGCTCCTCCTGCTTCTCCTCCTGCTCTGCTCCTGCTCCTCCTGCTCCGCTCCTGCTCCTCCTGCTCTTCCTGCTGCTCCTCCTGCTCTGCTCCTGCTCCTCCTGCTCTGCTCCTGATCTTCCTGCTCCTGCTCTGCTCCTGCTCCTCCTGCTGCTCCTGCTCTGCTCCTGCTCCTCCTGCTCTGCTCCTGCTCCTCCTGCTCCTGCTCTGCTCCTGCTCCTCCTGCTGCTCCTGCTCCTCCTGCTCTGCTCCTGCTCCTCCTGCTCTGCTCCTGCTCCTCCTGCTCCTCCTGCTCTGCTCCTGCTCCTCCTGCTCCTGCTCCTCCTGCTCCTCCTGCGCTGTTCCTGCTCCTCCTCCTCCTCCTCCTGCTCTGCTCCTGATCTTCCTGCTCCTCCTGCTCCTCCTGCTCTGCTCCTGCTCCTCCTGCTGCTCCTGCTCCTCCTGCTCCTGCTGCTCCTCCTGCTCCTCCTGCTGCTCCTCCTCCATCCCCTGCTCCTCCTGCTCCTCCTGCTCTGCTCCTGCTCCTCCTGCTCCTCCTGCTGCTCCTCCTCCATCCCCTGCTCCTCCTGCTGCTCCTCCTCCATCCCCTGCTCCTGCTCCTGCTTCTCCTGCTCCTCCTGCTCCTGCTCCTCCTGCTCCTGCTGCTGCTCCTCCTCCATCCCCTGTTCCTCCTGCTGCTCGTCCTCCATCCCCTGCTCCTCCTGCTGCTCCTCCTCCATCCCCTGCTCCTCCTGCTGCTCCTCCTGCTCCTCCTCCTGCTTCTCCTGCTCCTCCTGCTCCTGCTTCTGCTCCTCCTGCTGCTCCTCCTCCATCCCCTGTTCCTCCTGCTTGGGCCCCACTCC
Source organism: Zalophus californianus (assembly GCF_009762305.2). Classification (NCBI taxonomy): domain Eukaryota; kingdom Metazoa; phylum Chordata; class Mammalia; order Carnivora; family Otariidae; genus Zalophus; species Zalophus californianus. The sequence continues at coordinate 21,505,894 of NC_045595.1, read as the reverse complement.
TGCTCTGCTCCTGCTCTAGGAGGAGCAGTGCCTCTTTTATTCATTTTGAAATTTGGGTGTTAGTTTAAGAGTTTGCTTGAGTGTTTTTAACAAAAACAAGAAAACACTTTGAAATCTACAGGGTTTGATGTTTTAAAGCTCTTCCCTGACCTTCTAAGGCTCATTTTCCCCTATAACTCCCGCCCTGCCTCAGTCCCTCAGTCAGTCTCCGTTCCATCTGAAAGAATTTGAGGTTGTTGCTTTGCACAGGCATTAGCATTAGCTCGGGTAAGAAATGCTTGAGAGAGATCAATCTTACCAAAAACTGATGTTGCTTTACAAAGAAAAGGCGGCTGACTCTGGGACTCCCAGGCCACTTCCTCACCCTGCAGGAGGACTTGCTCTCCGCGCTCAGCTTCCTCCCCTGTCCCTAGCCACCCTGCCTGGCCTGGGGAAGGTGGAAGAGCAGAGGCAGGCCAGCGGAGGCAGCTCTGAGAGCGGCTTCCCATGCACCCCATGTGCCCGCCTCCCCACCTGCTTTCTCTTCGGCGCCGATCCCGTGGCCAGGCTTACTCCCTCGGCACCGTCCACCCCCTCCATGCCGTCGGGCCCCACTCTCCCGCCCTGTGGGCCCAACTCAGGCCTGTTTCAGGCTGAGCTAGCAGAGGAGAGAGAAGCAAGGGGGGGGGGGGTCACACACTTGGGAGTTTGCCCCTCCTCTTTGGCTCTGTCACCCACCAAAGGCATTCACCCAGAGCGCGTGGCCTTGTTAACACAGCTCCCTGTCCCTTTCCTCGGCTCCTGCACCGGCCGACTCTAAGGGCGCCCTGGGGAGCGCAGCTGCCGTCCGCCCTGCTGTCCGGCCTCTAGCCCCCACAGCTCTCCTCACCTCCCCAGGGGCTGGGCCCTCGCCGCAGTCAGGCCCAGTTGCCTGTTTGTTCAACCTCCCAGGCTGCTCGGTCCCCATCCCACTCCTTTCCCTTTCTTCCAACAGCCCTGTGCTCTTCTCTCTTGAGAATGAGGAACGTGGGTTGGGGGGGGCGGGTCCTCCAGAGAAGGACGCGATCCAGCCCCGCTTCAAACTGTGTGACCTTAGCAAGGCACTTTCCCTTTGAGCCTCAGTTGACTCATCTGAAAATGGGCATAAGAGCACTTGCCTCCTAGGATGTGGCCAGAAATCAAGGAGAGGTCGTAGGGCCCTGAGCGGGGGATGCCTAGCACCAGCCTCGTGTTTGCCCTGTGAGTGAAATGGTTGGTAAGTCTGCCAAACAGAGTTAGTGAGGAACTGTGGCTCTGGGGACATGGCTTTCACCCCTGCCTGCTTCCTCCTCCCCGTCCCCAGCCCACAGAAGTCACATGCAAGCGGTTGAGAGTCCTTTCTTCCTCAAGTAGAAATATTTCTTTCCCCTTTCCTTGGAGGTGAAGCTACAATTGAAGAGGAAACAAAAGCTCCTCTTCGGCCCAGCTTGCCCGGGGGAGCTTACGAGGGTGAGAACGTGGGTCAGGACTGTGCAGAGCCAGGCCCTGGGCCTCCCGAATCTTGGCGGACTCCGGTGGCCAGGCCCACGGAGGCAAAGGCCCAGCTTCCGGAGACGGCCACGAGTGGCCAGCAAATGCCTCTTTCGGGCTCAGTCTGAGTGGCTTCCCAGAACACGAGGGCATGCTTCAGAAGCTGGTTAAGTGATTTTCAGCAATTTCAGAAATTGCCTCAGCTGGTTGTTTCGATTTCCCCACAGCCTTGGATTAAAGCAGAAAGAAACAGGGCCCCTGGTGATTGGAAGAGACTGTGGCTTTGTCCCAGGAAAGCCAGCCGCTGTGGGAAGGAGAGGGAGAGGCCTGAGCTGGTCCTGCCATGCTGGCGGGCCGCCAAAGGCACTGGCTCCCCCCGGCCTCAGCTCTAGGCCCGAGGCCCTGGCACCCCCACACAGCCTCACTCACCAGTTTGCCAGGGTCCTCAGCTGAACCCACTCATCACAGCTGATAGGACACTTGAGGCGTTCTTCCTCCTCACCCTTAGACAACAAAAACCAAGCATTGTCTCTGCAGTCAGCCTATCAGACTTAACCTCTAAACTCTGTGTTTGCTTCTGTTTTTTCCTTCGCTGGACTGGGATGACAGTGCCAGGTTCAGATCAACTGGCTTTCTCCTTCCAGAAGCAGCTGGGAGGAAGAGAAAGGCCAGTTCTTGGGGTACCCAGTGGGTGCTATCTTGAGTGTTACTGTTAAGAAGGGATTTCCTAAGAAGGGACATGTGTCCTGGCCACAGCTAGGACTCAGCACGCAGACACCGGGCATGTCTGGGCCTGGCGCTGATCTTTGGAGAAGGAGTCAGGCTGTTGACATTCGGTATCTGGGTCATATCTCAGTGGTGGGGGTCCATCAGGCCTTCCTCTTCCTCCTCTTGCTCCTCCTCAAAGAGCTGTGACCTGGGTGTGTCTGGGTCTGGTCCACACAGCCCGCTGCTCCAGATTCCCCCATTCCCATCTGCCTCCATGGGCCACCCCTCCAACCCCCACCAGGGCTCCAGTTGCCCTCGCAGCCTGGGAGATGAGGTCTTGGCCCTGGAACCAGCTGTTGATCCAGATAATCAGCAGAGCCAGGGAGCCTGAGAATCACATTCTAACTCCAGCCCCGCCTTTGTCTCCACATCAGACCCTGGGGGTTAACTTGACCTCTTTTCCATCTCCAGAAGATTCTCATCCCTGCTCACTATTGCTCTGGGGCCATCATGGGAGCCAAGGAAAGGTCACTGTGCAGCAGTTCTTGGGGGCCTGGAGGGGAGGCTGGAGAGCAGGTGTACCTGTGCACTCCAAGGCTGGAGCCTGGGCCATGTTCAGACGGGAAGTGGACCAGAGTCACACGTCTGCATGCGCTGTTTTGCCTGATAACAAATGATTTTATCTCCTGATACTATTATGTATTTTATATATGTCTTAATATTAAATTGTAAATTGTAAATTATCCCGGGCAGCGGTGCCCGGGTGGCTCAGTCGGTTAAGCATCCTACTCTTGGCTTCAGCTCAGGGCCTATCTCAGGGCCGTGAGATTGAGCCACGCGTCAGGCTCTGCACTCAGTGGGGAATCTACTGGTCCCTCTCCCTCTGCCCTTTCCCCCCTTATCTAAAATAAATAAATAAACGAAATCTAAAAAAAAAAAAAAAGTGTCCCTGGGCAGCCAGTGCCCTGCAGTTTAAAAGGCTGCATCCTGTCCATGCCTCTTGTCACCTCGCATGTAGTACATGCGCCCTGCCTGCTTCTGCTGCCCTCTGCGATGCTCTCTTTTACCACATGTATACACTTTAAGGTTGTCTCCGGTTTTTTGCTATGTTGTAAACTGCACGGTGGTCAGCATCCTGACACGGAGACCTCTCCGTACCGGACCTACTTCTGCATTTCACCTGCAGATGAACCCCGACAGCGCACTTGCTCTATCAGAGCAGGTCACTGCCTCTCAGCGCCAGTCGGAGCCCGAGGAAGCCCGGGATGGAGGGAAGACTGCCCAGCTCACGCTACGTTCATGACCGACCGGCCAGCCTGGAGGCCCGGACTCAGGACCTGCTGGCCAGTGGGCCGAACCCCTCCTTGTACTGGGGTCCCGTGTCTAGAAAGGGCTTCACATGAAGCCAGGCACCCAGCCATGGTCAGCATTAACTGGGGTATCACGGCGGCCGGTCACTGCTGAGGCCAGGGAAACCCTGGAGGAACAGCTGGCCTCGGTGTCCCTGGTGACCACAAGCCGGCGACAAGGACCTGACCCTCCACGCTCCACTGCCTCCTGCAGCCGGAAGGAGAGTGTGCGTCTGCCCCAAGGAATCACTTCCCAGAAATTGTCCGGAAAGTCACCGATGCCCCAGCTCTCGTCTGATTCATCAGCCTGACTGCACGGGGAACTTGGGGACAAAAGCCCCCAGTAAGCAGAAAGGAAGGGAGCAGCACGGAAGACATCTCTGCTGCTCCCTCTTGACCCCGGGCATGACGCACCCTCCACGGGCTGGTGGCTTTGAGCCTTTGTTTCCCCACCCAGAGGCATGGCACGCATCCCCTTAAGCTCCAAGCCCGTTTTTGCAGCCTCTGTGGGGTGGGGCTTGGCGAGCTGCCTAGCCCATAGGTTGAGTCCATGGTCTTGACAAAGTCACCCCAAGTTCTCATGCCTTTGGCCACAGACCTGAGCTATGATGAGATCTGTGCTATGCTCTCTCCCGACTTCATGATTTACTGTGCGATTTACAAAGTCTTTACCCAAACCCTACCTGGTTTTATTTTCAATTTTTCTTTGGATCAAAATAATACATGTCCAAAGTTTGAAAAGTTGAACGGTATGACAAGGCTGGTAACCCAAAACTGGCGGGTTCTGCCCCCCCACCCCGAGCTTCCCTCTCCCTGGCCCCTCCTTTCAGTTCCTTTGGCCAATTCTTCATCTGTTTCCCTTCTGATTTCTCAGTAATTTGCTTATATTGCTATTTCTTGATTTTTCCCCTGTTAGAACATAGACCTCATAGTATGGAAAAATGAGCTCTGGTAGGCACTTCTCCACACACTTCCCTCCCATCCCTCCAATGGCACAGTCCGGGGTGAAGGGATAGTCAGTGTTTATGTGTTTAAAACTATGTAACCAGTAGTTTTAAGAGGAAACCCGACCGAAATTTAGAGGTTTGTTCTTTCTCTTGCCACTCCACACTTTGTTGGAGTTTGGGTTTTTCTCGCTCTTTCTGGGCTATAAAGTTCTTCCCAGGCTCCTTTGTAGTAAGTTGAGTCTTGAGCATCACCTCCCACTGGACCCCGAAGATCTGGGAGGAGCTTCGGTCTGTGACTAGGCTTCCAATGGATTCGCCAAAGCAGCTTTACCCAACCTGGGCCCCGGGATCATCTCAGATGCCCAGTGAAGAGAATTCCCAGGAAGGCTCAGGTGCCTCTCAAACTGTCTCCGAAGTATTAACAAAGAACCTTGGTAAACTGACTCTCGACTCTAGTTTCAAACTTCCTTCCCCTCTACCAGAATAGGCATCCCAACAGCAGGACAGAGAGAAGAAAGCACAGGGGCCGGTTGAGCGCATCCTCAGCAGCAGCAGCAGGGGGAGGGCTGGAGTAAGGACTTTGTTAACTGCTCAGAAAGAAAGGATGGCAAGGATGACTCGGATGATTCAATACCAGCGTTACCTCAACCCCCGGTCCCAGCCTCAAAAAGATCCACGGCAGAAGGAAACCGAGGAGGGTGAATCGAGAGTGGAAAGGTTTAGATGTCGCTGTCATTATGGCCGGTACCATAAAGATCTTTCTGAGGAAACCAGCATGGAGAAAAATCATGACGCGGAGCCAATGTAAACATAAACTTTATTCTTGTACTGTTTCTTCTTGCTAGTGATTTTAGGATCATTTTGCAGCGGCTTGGGAAAGCTGCTCTCTGTTCGGGCAAACTGTAGGATATTTTGGTAATCTATGATATTATAAGGTCTTTCTTCATACCAGTGATTTGTGAGGAATCCTGTAGTTTGCATTTGAATGACTTCACTATACTTCCACGTTTTGATTTGACCTAAGGAAGCACTAACGGGTTTTGAGGGTTGCCTGTGTGTTTAAGAGGCCTGAGGTCATTGAGGTAAGACCTAACCTCAGACTGTGCAGAAGGAATACACAGGGTGCGCCTGGGTGGCTCAGTCGTTAAGCGACTGCCTTCGGCTCGGGTCATGATCCCAGGGTCCTGGGATCGAGCCCCACATCGGGCTCCCTGCTCCGGGGAAGCCTGCTTCTCCCTCTGCCACTGCCCCTGCTTGTGTTCCTCTCTCACGGTCTCTCTCTGTCAAATAAATAAAATCTTCAAAAAAATAAAAAAATAATAAAATAAACTTTAAAAATGCCTTTAAAAAATAAAATCTTTTAAAAAAAGAAGGAATACACAGAAAACTTTGGGTGGTTTGGTTACAGCATGATTAGGGCAGGTGTGTATGCTAGATTAGCTGGTTTTCAAAAATTGTAATAAAATTTGTTGTGCTATGTTGAGTAGCAAATATGTGTGTAGAGGATCTTCCTAAAATTGACTTATTTGAAAAAATATTTAAAAAAACACTATGTAAACATTGTCTCTGCTAAACCAAGTAGTGAACTATTTCCTTTCTGCTACAATCCAATCTGTTTCCTCAGTTATTAATTATCACTTTCCTTTCCATTTGCTGCTGCTCCTCCTCCTCCTTCTCCTCCTGAATCTCCTCCTCCTCCTCCTCTTCGATCTTCTCCTCCTACTCCTCCCCCTCTCCTCCCCCTCCTCCTTCTCTTCCTCCTTCTCCTCCTTCTCTTCCTCCTCCTCCTCCTTCTCCTCCTCCCTCCTTCTCCTCCTCCTCCTCCTCATCCTTCTACTCCTTCTCCTCCTCCTCCTCCTTCTCCTCCTCCTCCACCTTCTCTTCCTCCTTCTCCTCCTCTCCTCCTCCTCCTCCTTCTCTTCCTCCTTCTCCTCCTCCTCCTTCTCCTCCTTCTCCTCCTTCTCTTCCTCCTTCTCCTTCTCCTCCTCCTCCTCCTTCTCCTCCTCCTCCACCTTCTCTTCCTCCTTCTCCTCCACCTTCTCTTCCTCCTTCTCCTCCTCCTCCTCCTTCTCCTCCTCCTCCACCTTCTCTTCCTCCTTCTCCTCCACCTTCTCTTCCTCCTTCTCCTCCTTCTCCTCCTCCTCCTTCTCCTCCTTCTCCACCTTCTCTTCCTCCTTCTCCTCCACCTTCTCTTCCTCCTTCTCCTTCTCCTCCTCCTCCTCCTTCTCCTCCTTCTCCACCTTCTCTTCCTCCTTCTCCTTCTCCTTCTCCTCCTCCTCCTCCTCCTCCTCCACCTTCTCTTCCTCCTCCTCCTTCTCCTCCTTCTCCACCTTCTCTTCCTCCTTCTCCTCCTCCTCCACCTTCTCTTCCTCCTCCTCCTTCTCCTCCTTCTCCACCTTCTCTTCCTCCTTCTCCTCCTCCTTCTCCTCCTCCTCCTCCTTCTCCTCCTCCTCCTCCTTCTCTTCCTCCTTCTCCTCCTCCTCCTTCTCCTCCTTCTCCTCCTTCTCTTCCTCCTTCTCCTTCTCCTCCTCCTCCTCCTTCTCCTCCTCCTCCACCTTCTCCTCCTCCTCCACCTTCTCTTCCTCCTTCTCCTCCTCCTCCACCTTCTCTTCCTCCTTCTCCTCCTCCTCCACCTTCTCTTCCTCCTTCTCCTTCTCCTCCACCTTCTCTTCCTCCTTCTCCTCCTCCTTCTCCTTCTCCTCCTTCTCCACCTTCTCTTCCTCCTTCTCCTTCTCCTTCTCCTCCACCTTCTCTTCCTCCTTCTCCTCCTTCTCCTCCTTCTCCACCTTCTCCTCCTCCTCCTCCTTCTCCTCCTCCTCCTCCTTCTCCTCCTCCTCCTCCTTCTCCTCCTCCTCCTCCTTCTCCTCCTCCTCCTTCTCTTTCTCCTCCTCCTCCTTCTCCTCCTTCTCCACCTTCTCCTCCTCCTCCTCCTTCTCCTCCTCCTCCTCCTTCTCCTCCTGCTCCTCCTCCTTCTCTTCCTCCTTCTCCTCCTCCTCCTCCTCCTTCTCCTCCTCCTCCTTCTCCTCCTCCTCCTTCTCCTCCTCCTCCTTCTCCTCCTCCTCCTTCTCTTTCTCCTCCTCCTCCTTCTCCTCCTCCTCCACCTTCTCTTCCTCCTTCTCCTCCTCCTCCTTCTCCTCCTTCTCCTCCTTCTCTTCCTCCTTCTCCTCCTCCTCCTCCTTCTCTTCCTCCTTCTCCTCCTCCTCCTCCTCCTTCTCTTCCTCCTTCTCCTCCTTCTCCTCCAGCTTCTCTTCCTCCTTCTCCTCCTCCTCCTTCTCCTCCTTCTCCTCCTTCTCTTCCTCCTTCTCCTCCTCCTCCACCTTCTCTTCCTCCTTCTCCTCCTCCTCCTCCTTCTCTTCCTCCTTCTCCTCCTTCTCCTCCACCTTCTCTTCCTCCTCCTCCTCCTCATCCTTCTACTCCTTCTCCTCCTCCTCCTCCTTCTCCTCTTGCTCCTCCTTCTACTCCTTCTCCTCCTCCTCCTCCTCCTTCTACTCCTCCTCCTCCTCCTCCTCCTTTCTCCTCCTCCTCCTCCTTCTCCTCCTTCTCTTCCTCCTTCTCCTCCTCCTCCACCTTCTCTTCCTCCTTCTCCTCCTCCTCCTCCTCCTTCTTCTCCTCCTGCTCCTCCTTCTACTCCTTCTCCTCCTCCTCCTCCTCCTTCTACTCCTCCTCCTCCTTCTCCTCCTCCTCCTCCTTCTCCTCCTCCTCCTCCTTCTACTCCTTCTCCTCCTGCTCCTCCTTCTCCTCCTGCTCCTCCTTCTCCTCCTCCTCCTCCTTCTCCTCCTTCTACTCCTTCTCCTCCTTCTCCTTCTCCTCCTGCTCCTCCTTCTCCTCCTCCTCCTCCTTCTCCTCCTCCTTCTCCTCCTCCTTCTCCTCCTCCTCCTCCTCCTTCTACTCCTTCTCCTCCTCCTCCTCCTCCTCCTCCTCCTCCTTCTCCTCCTTCTCCTCCTCTTTCTCCTCTTTCTCCTCCTCCTCCTCCTTCTCCTCCTCCTTCCTCTCCTCCTCCTTCTCCTCCTCCTCCTCCTTCTCCTCCTTCTCCTCCTTCTCCTCCTCCTTCTTCTTCTTGTACTTTATGCTCTCCCCCACAAAATCAGAAAACTCTGAACACCATAATTGCCTAAACCAGGAGATCGCCCCCAGCCTGAGGCTGCCGCAGCCCAGGGGGATGACAGGCTCTTGAAGAGGACCACGCGGAGGATTTAACAGGACTGCACATGAGTCCTGAGGGCAGAGGGCAGAGGCAGGTCCTCCCGCTTGTCCTGAATGTCTCCCCATGCCCTTTCCATCCCTAGCCCAGGCAGACCTGACCACAGGCTGGGCCACGCCTTTCTCTGCCCACCCTTGTGCTACCTCCCTTAAATGTGCTAAACCAGGCCCTTTCCAGAGGCCAGGCTGAAACTGTGACAAGTCATGGCTCCAGCCCAGGCACCGAGCATTCGGCACCAACAAAGTGGGCCTCCCTGGCCCTGGGGACAACTGGCATCCAGGGTAGGAGGTGACCAGTGACAGCCCAAGCCCTCTGGAGAGAAGGACTCGGCGCCCATGACGCCCCTGCCTAAGTGCCCTGCATGCTTCCCAGGGCCACCAGCACCGCCACCCCCCATCCCAGACAGGGCCATTGGTCCCCCCTCCCAGGTCTCCTTCATCAGGGCACTGAGCTCTGACCCCACTCCCAGTGAGCTCTGATCTTTGTTGGTCAGGGTTGGTTAAGGTCAGCTCTGGGGAAAGTGCGGAGGTTAAGGTCATTCTGGGGGCCTGAGGGCCCAGTCATCCGGTTGTTCACACAAAGGCAACCGTCAGCCATGGTTGCCTGAGTCCCTAAAAGCACCACACTCCCCTGAAGGGGACAGAGAGAGCCTCCTGAGTCCAGAGCTCTTGCCATCAAAGAGGCCTGTGCATTGTCTGGGCCGCTGACGGCCACTGTCCAGCTTCCCTCGGAGGCAACACACCAGAGTGTTGTCCATGCAGTTGTGCCAGTGGGAAGGCGGATCTGGGAGGTCTGCCACTGGGCTGGGACCACCCCCGGGAGCAGCACCCGAGGGGGCAGTGCGGGGCGCACCTCCTCGGCCTCAGCCAGCAGAAACAAGGAGTGGGCTTCAGAGGCGCTTGGGAAATTGAAGATGCATACATCTCTCCAAGCAGCCGCACGCTTTCTAAACAGACAGCTCACCAGGATTTAATCTGCAACTCAGATTCAATCTGCTAAGTAGGGAAGAAGAAAGTGTGTGGTTGTCATGGCAACACCAAATTGCCCAGGACTGGGTGATCTCTAAGGTTGGGGAAGGAAGGGGAGCGGAGCCAAGCTTCCGTCTCCCCCGCGGGGATGTTCTGGGGAATGGGGGCCAGGTCGGACCCACCTGCATTCTTCCTGGCTCCCCCAGCCCGGGACTGTGGGCCTGAGCCCTGTGGTGTAGTGCCAAGCGGGCTGGCTGGCTCAGGGCCCGCGCTCTGGGGGCTGGGCTCAGGGGGCTCAGGCATCCGTGTTCCAGCCCCACCGCACAGCAGCTTGGACTTGGAGCCCCTGCTCCTCCTGCCCTCCGAGTCCCGGGCCTTCCTGCTGGTGCTTGTGCCCTCAGGCCTGCTCATGGACGGCACAGCCCCTGAGTCCAATCTGGATGATCAAGGGAACAGCCTCACCAGAGAGGGCCAACCACGGCCGCACGGCGGAGGATATGGGGCCGATCCTTCCGCTCACAAGCACACCACGCTGCTGGCCTGGCCTTTTCTCCTCACCCAGAATGAAGTGGAGCCAGCCCAGTGGGTTGCCAGGGTGGCCCATGCCAACCTGGGTGGGGGTGAGTGGTAGAGGAGAGGGCTGCTCCGGTGGAGGGGTTAAGCACAGGGACCTCCTACCCTGAGGCCCACCTTATCACTGGTCTGCCTCTGACCATCCAGGGCCCTGAGGAGGAGGTCCTGGCCCTCAGCAGGCCTCCAAGGCCCTGCCGATGGCTGCATGTCATCTTTGTGGTTGCTGGGCCTGGCCGTAGCAGGGGCTCCATGGACACTCAATGCATGAAGCAATGAGTGAATACATGAATGGATGGGTGGATGTGTGAGGACCAGAAGCAGAAGAAATGAGAGGCCAGGTTGGCGTGAGTAGCTGGTGTGAAGGCCTCAAACGCTAGGCTGAGAGGGGGCTGTGTGTCAGGCTCCCTGTCCCCAACTTCTGCCCTAGCCCTGAAGAAGCTCCCACCTTCCAGTGGGACCACTGGGGTCCCTGGCAGATGTGGCCTTGTCACTTGATCCCCCCTCAGAGAGACAGAGACCCCAGGGCCCACCCCCCAAAGCTTGGCTCACCTGGGCCCTGGTGGGGCCTGCCTCCCTGGGCCCCTGCAGACATGAATGCTTTGCTGCACGGTCTGTGGGTTCTCCCTCTTGTCCAATTAGTGCTAATTGGGAGCAGGAAGTGTGCGTGGGGGGGCGGGTTGCTGGAGCTCTGATGTCCTGGGCAGAACCTAGACGCTTCCTGGACTAGGCCCTTCCCCAGAGCTGTGGGGTCTCCTGTAGGACCCAGGTGGGAGGGCTCTGAGCCACTGCAGCTTGGGCTGTCCTGGCCACTGCCTCTCCCGGGTGCGAGCTGCCCCCAGGGATGGGTGGGCCCACCTTGTTCATGATGAATCTTGTGCCTGGCAAGAGTCATGATTCTTCACACTTTCAGATGCTGGAAAGGGAGGGCAGGGGGGCTCAGGGCCTGGCACGGAGGGCCCGGGGGTCCCCTGAGGCTGAAGTCTTAGCCTCAGTCCATGGCCCAGTAGAGGCAAGGAAAGACTTGCTTGTCTGCCCAGACACACACCCTTGCCTCCCTGGAGGGGTGGGATTTCCCCTTCTGTTCCCCTCCTCCCCCATGTCCCCTGCCCCCTTTCTCTTGGGGCTTGGGGCAGAGATGGGGGTGTCCAGAGGCAAAGCACCTTTTGTGTCAAGCCCTAGGCCAGATCCTCAACTCCTGTGATATTTCCCCACCCACGGGCACTGGCCACAGCCTGATGTCAGAGGCTGCAGTCAGGGAAGGCCCCACTCCAGCCGGGCAGAAACACACTCCCCATTCCAGAGCTAAGGCTCTCCCAACCCCTAGAGCGCTCATACTGACCCATCTGTGAGTGCCATGCCCTCATGCTGGGCACAGGCAGCCGTCCCTCATGGCACCCTCAGGCCCTGTCACCCTAGGACCACCCAGAGCCTCGGGCTGGGGGGCTCACATCTGGAAGCAGGGACCTCAGAGCTCAAAGGTGCTCAGAGGTTAAGATTCCTGGGTGCTGGCTCCAGGGACCAGCCTCAGTTTCAGCCCCTGTGAAATGGGCCTGGTCTGTGCAGCAAGCAGGCACTTGGAGAAGGCAGAGGGGGAAGTGGGCTCCTCTGAGGCCCAGGAGCTGGGGAGAGGCCCGGCTACCAGTGGCCACTAGAGGGCAGAACTCTCCTGTGTGTTTCCTCCAGAAGGCTCGTGAGCAGAGCAGGGCCGGAAGGAAACAATGGCGCTGCGGGCCCCTGGATGTGGACGGCCTAGGCTGCAGGTCGGCTCTTAGGCTCCAGCGGAGGCTGGGACAATGGCCAGAAGTCCACCTGGACCCCAGACCCCACAACCCCTCCCTGTGCCTTCAGGCTTTCACTTCCCGCCGGCCCAGTCCTGAGCCTGCCCAGTCACTCTCCCTTCTTAGAACATCAGCAGGAGAGGCCCTCCAGCCTCCTCTGGGCACATTAAGGAAACTGAGGCAGGGAAGGACTCACCTGATTGCACCCTGTCGGTTGGGTTAGGGTAGACATTTCCTGAGGGCTGACCATAAGCCGGGCACCCATCATAACTCCTCGGGGCCGTTGCTGTTGGAATCACCCTGCTTTTGCAGATGAGGAAACTGAGGCTCAGACAGGCTTTCGTTTGCCTCAGATCCCATAGCGAGGGTGGTATCTGGATTCCAGCCCTGGCAGGGTAACGGCGGAGCAGAGACATCCTTCTGTGACCCTCCTGATGAGAATACGTGCATGCAGGGCCCCTGGTGGATGTGGCAGGAATGGGGTGCCAGGCACCTGCCATCTGCCTTCATCTGGACCTGACCAACCATGAGGCCAAGGAGCGCTGCCCATGCTCTCCGTGAGGATGCCCACCCCCTCCCCTGGGCAGGAGGAGCCGTGCAAGAAGCTGCTCCATGCCTGGCCACTGCTCATGTAGGGCCACTTGGTGGTATCGGGAAGTGGGTGCCCATTAAGGGCACCAATGGCAGGTTGCTGGCTTCATGAGCCCTGCCTGCAGCCATGGAGATCAAGGACCTGCATTTGAGCCCCTTGGTTGGCCTCACTCTTCCAGCCAAGCTTGGAGCTCTCTGACCAGGGCAGGGGATGAGTAGTTCCTGGCTCAGGCAGCCTCACTCCTGCCCTGGGACAGAGAGGGAGAGGGCCTCAGGCCCTGGAACTGCTGGGCATCATATCCCCAGTGAGAGCCTGAGCAGTTGGAGGCTGATCCTGGCTTTCCCGATACTGCCAGGGAGCACCGGAGATCGAGGGGGTCTTGGGGGCCTATTTGCCGAGCTGTTGCTGTGCTGTGGACCGTAAGTCTCATGAGGCTGATGAGAATGGAGACCCAGCTCAGCTGCTGGGTTGGGGTGCCTGTCTCAGTCTTCTCTGTCCCTCCCCACCCCAAGCCTCTCACAATTTCTTAGTCTACCCCCACTGAATTTCCATCCGCCTCCATTGGCTGAGACCCGGCCCCTTCACCCCACCCCACTCCAGGACCTCTCCCACTTCTCTCCCTTTCCTGAGGCCCACCCATGCCCTTGATCCTCAGCTACTGTGATTTGGGGCCTGGCTGGTCTTCCCATGGATTGTGCTCTTCTCAGGGACGGAAGCCAGGTGTCTCTAATCTCTGTCAGCCTCCGCTGCTCTCTGGCCCACAAGCCCATCTCACTGGGGCCTGCAGCCTATCCTGCTCTCCTATCCGAACTACCGAACCAAGGGGATGCCGCTCACACTCAGCTCACGTGGAAGGGCAGGGGCAGAGCTGGGAAGATCACCCAAGGGCCCGACCTCTGTCCAACCCCATGGACTGTGCCCCCATTACGGAGTGGGAGGAGGCACCTGGTATAACCCCAAAGGTCTATGTGTCTACTGAGGCAGGAACTGTCTGGTGAGCCCTGTCCTGAAGCACAGCCTGCCGACTCCTGACCGCGGCTCCTTCCCTGAGCCCAAGAGACCCTAGAGATCGGAGTCAGCTGCTTGAGGGGCCCTCGCCTCCAGGCTGGACCCGGACTACACCCCGGCCCCAAGTTCTCCCTGACATCTGACAGCAGGGCTGGCTGAAGATGTGGCTGGCATGGTCCTTGCTTGGGCCTAAAATGACCCATTGGAAAAGGTCAACCTTTCCTGGACCTCTGCCTCTGGATGAACAATCTCAATCTCTCTGGCTTTACTTTCTGCCTCCAGAAAATGGGGTGATGGGGGACCTGGAACAAGAGGTAGAGAGGCGATGGGCAGGTGGGTGCTTTGGGCAGCTGAAAGATGGGGCCCAGGTCCTGGGAGCTCAGTGTGGATTTTAGTATCCACCAGGCTAGGTGCTGGGAGAGGCTAAGGTGTCCTGGACCTGTCTCAGGTGTTTCTGCAGACCCTCCCTGAGCTTGTTGTCCCTCTTCCATGCCTCCAGCAAAGAGCACTGGAGCTTTCTGGCTAGCCACCAAGGGCTCCAGGGCAAGAGAGGGCAAACCCAGTTGATAATGGAAATGGGCTTTCAGAAAAGGCCATTCTTAGGAGGCCCTGGGCTCACTTTCTTTTGTCCAAAGAAGGCCCTGCATGGGAGAGGGGGGGTAGAGAGGGAGAGCAGGAGGGAGGGCGGGATAGGCCTCCTGCCTGCCTGAGGCACTTTGGGGGTTATGTTAGAGAATGTCTGGGCAGGTGATTTTTCTCTGAGCTTCTGCTTCACAATCTGTAAAGGGGACAGAATACTGCCTACGTCACAGGACTGTGGTGAGAACCGAATGAGCCGGCACATGAACAGACCACCCAGTGCGGTGCCACACACATATGGGTGGCGGGCACAAGCCCTCACTCATCCAAGATTGCCCGGGGTTTAGTAGATAGATGCCCAATAAACGGTGACTGGCATCCCGGGGCCAGCTGTCTGTGGGCCCATGCCAAAGGCACCCATGCACACCTGTAAATCCATGCCTTACCTGGGTGTCCTCCTGGGAGGTGTGTGTGTGTGTGTGTGTGTGTGTGTGTGTGTGTGTGTGTGTGTGGTCTGTTCCCCTGTGAGGAAACCATGTCTTGGCACAGGTGTGGGTGTGGGTCCCTGGGGATCATTTCTCCCGCAGAATCAGGGCTCAGAAGGTAACAGGTAGGTGGCAGTCTGCGGAAGGCTGGTGCTCAGGTGGAGGGAAGAGTGGACAGGGCGAGCTGGGGGAAAAAACAGGGCAGAAATAAACACAGACAGGCTGAGGGGTCTGGGGTCCAGTCCTGTGGCCTTCTGCACCAGAGTAGACCCTCAGGAGAAGGTCACGTCGAGCACCCCCTCCCAGCAAGGTTGGCTACAGCTGGCCTTCATGCCCCACTCCGGTCAGGCAGTCTGAGGGCCCCAGAAGGGCCCTGGGGTCCAACGCTGAAAGGTGGTCCAGCTCATTTGAGGCCAGGATGTGGCCCATCAGGCTGTGATCTGCTGGTGTGGCGGTGGGAAAAGCCTCCAAGGCCTCCATGCTGTCAACTGTACTTAACCTGTTAATGAGCTCATTCACCAGCCAGTGGGCTAGGCGTTGGATTGTGACTGATACCCGAACCAGGAGGATGAATTCCCAGCCAGGGTCCTACAGGATGTGTTGGACGAAGGGAGTCCTGGTGTGCAGGCACGAGCCCCTACCTGCTTTTCCCTAGAGCTTCCCCGTCCCAACAGCACACACTGGAGGTTCATTTCTCCTACTGAGGAATAACCTACACTCAGTAAAGGGCACTAATCATGACTGTACAACTCGACGGACAGACACCTGTGTAACTGTGACCCTGAGCAAGGCTCATAATTCCAGAAAATTCCCTTGTGTCCCTTGCCAATCAATAAATCCCACCCCAGAATTAACCCCTATTCTGATCTCTATCATCAGAGATTGGTTTTGCCATCCTAGACTATCAAGTAAACGTCATACAGTATGTTCTTTTTTTGGGTCTGTCTTCTTTTGATCAGTACAAATGTTATTTTGATTCATCCTTGTTGTTCTGTGTGACATTTGTTCATTCCTTTTTATCACTGGGTAGTATTGCATTGTGTGGGCGTACCACAAGTTGTTTATCTATGCTTCTGTTGGTGGGCATTTGGGTGGTTTCCAGTTTTTGGCCAAAATGAATAAAAGCGCTGTGAATATTCTTGGGCAAGGCTGTGTGTATGTACATGTTTTTATTTCTGTGGTTTCACTTCTCCACCTATGAGTGGAGAAACTGGATCACAGGGTAAGTACGTGTTGAACTTTATAAGAAACTGCCAATAGCAATGTATGCAAATTTCAGTTGTTTATCCTTGGAAGTCCTTCTGCTCCAGATCCTCAGGTGCCTCAAAGAGCCCACCCCCTTACCCCATCTGGAGATGGGCCTGGCTGTTAGGAGTGGCAGACATCCTCCAGGGACCCAAAATCCTACCGCAATGGAGGGGTCTGGCTGATGTGGGCAGGTGTGGGCTGCACCCTCTGGGAGGGAGAAGGGTACTCACATTTGGTGATCACCAACTACAAATCAAGCACCACATGAAGGCCCTTAGGTACATGCTTTTATTGAATCCTCTGGTTGCTGGGGTCCTGTCAGGAAAGGCACACAAGACATTTGCTGTTGGAAGACAGCCTGTCCCCAAGTCTCCCAGTCCCTCGTAGCCCTTTCCCCACCACCATATTGGATCTAGTACATGACCCAGGACAAAGGCACTGAGAAGGTCTATAGAGACTCTCTCCAAGCTGCCCACCCCACCCCCCTGTGCAGAGGAAGAGCAAGGCCCTGAGAGAGAAGGGACTGTAGCCCCACAGTTATAAGCAGAGCTGGGCTACGACTCAGGTTTCCTGCTTCCTTCTCAGGAGAGGAAATCGGGCCTCCTCCCTTGGAGGGAGGCTTTGTCTCTACCCCTCTGTCATGGAATCAGCCCTAGGGAGAGCGTCACCCAGCTGGGAGCACCTCTGGAGGCAGGGCATGTGAGGACTCAATCAAGCCCGCTCAGGCACACAGCAGGAGTCAGTAAGAGGAAGGATGGATGACTGATTTAGTCTGGCTCTGCTGCTTGGAAACATGCTAGAAAACTCGTTCTCTGAAATATTCACAAGTGTGTTCACAGCTCAATCCCGTATCTTGGAGCTAAAAGAATCTCCAGACATCTTGGAGCGCCGTGCTCTGCTTAGTAGCCCGGGTGCTACTAGCCGAATTTTAAGGATAAAGTAATTGATATCAAGATATTAAGTGACTGCCTCGGGTTTTGTACTCCAGACCTGCCTGGAGGAGGACGGTGGAGAGTGGAAATTGGAGGCCTTAGGAGCAAGACCCAGCAGGAATGAAGAGCACACATCTCAGGAATTACAAAGTAAGTAATGAGAAAATTAGGATTCAATTGACCATACTTCATTTTGTACAAAGTCACTGGGTAAAGCAAGGTCCATTGGCGTTTTTCCTGACTTGGTCTGTATTATGCAGAAATCTCTTTCCTCCTAAATCCACCCAGTGCTGACAAGCAGGGACCAAATTGGGGGCCTAGAGGTGGCATCATGCTTTTGGCTGCTAAGCCCAGCTGGGTAACTGCGAGGCTTTTGTTCATCAGGGAGATTAAGCTGCCCTGTTGCTATAAGGGGCATCAAGCAAACATATTAAATGTCCTTGTTAACATTTTAGATTCACACCGATATGCCGACAGTTATTATATATAAGCTGACCTTAATAAAAAAGGAAAAATGGCAGCATGGGAAGGGGTGGGGAGTGGGACACAAGGTTGATGATAGGTGGGGACCATGGTCTCCAGTTACAGCAAGCAGGCAGGGTGTGGAGAGAGGACCCTGAGCATCAGGCGGATTCAGGCTATGTTTGCCCAACCACGCAGGTGGCTCTGGGGAGAGACTGGGAGGGTCCATGGTCATATCTCCTTTTACCTTTTCCTCTCCTGGTGGGCTTGAGCTGCCAACTCCTTTCTAAGGGCCCAATAGTGAGCTCTTCCCACGAATCTCCCAACTTTGACCCTCCAGGAGGGCCATGACAGGCCTGGAGAATGTTCTATGGCTGAGCTGGCTCTGCTCCCGACTCCCTCCTGGCTCTTGGGCTGCAAGCAGCCAGAGATAGGAGTCCTCGGCCAGCATAGGGAGACTTGGTGTCCTGGTTTCAGATGCCAGCCCCTCAGCCCCAACCTGACCCCCGGGTCTTAGAATTTGCCTCTCTGGGGTGAAGCCTGGGTGACTGCCTTTTGTCAATGTGCTACCCAGAGCAAATGGGTAGAGGACTGCAAGGAATGGGGATTAAATGCCCCATTAAAGACATACATGTTAAATAAAAGTGTGTGTGTATATTTATATATTTACATATATAAGTATATGTGCATGTGTGTATACATATATTTTTATATACATGACTGTTAAGGAGGCATTTATTATATATTGAATATATTTAATGCATGCTATAGATCCTATAATTATCATATATTACATATTATTATATAATTACATTATATTTTCATTTACACATTACATATTTCATATTACATATACATATTTATTTAATATTTCACATTAAATTTTATTATACATTTTCATAAATATGTTATATTACTAATTACTAATTATTTGTTCATGGTGGCCCTACAGTGGAAAGAACCCAAATGCTTATCAATAAGGGAATGGATAAGCAAATTGTGGTATGTCCATACAAGGAATACTACTTGGCAAGAAAAAGGAATCAGCTACTACTTACGTGCAATAGTGTGAAAGGATCTCAAAATGATGCTATATGAGAGAAGACAGGCAAAAGAGAGGACATACTATATCCTTCCATCTATATAAGATTCTAGAAAATGCAACCTAATATGTAGTTTAAAAAAGCAGACCAGTGGCTGCCTGGGGGCAGGTGGTGGAGGGAGGGATAGATTGCAAAGAGATGTGAAGACATGAAAATCTTTGTTTTCTTTATTGTACTGATGGTTTCATAGGTATAGTCACATGTCAAAACTAACCACATTCTACAATTAAATATGTGTAATTTATTGTATGTCTTCATATACTTTGGCAATGTAAAAAATGTGATTTTCAATCACATTCCTTTCTTTAATTATATCGTTGATTTCATAATTTTCTTTAATATCATTATTATATAATCATTTAATATAATATTTTACAAGGGGCACAGTGGTTATATCCTTTGACAAATAAAAATTATTTAAAAGTAGTATTTTCTCATCTTCCTTTTAAAATTTCTATATTTAGCATATGTTTTATAATGTCTGTGATATCTTACTAAAAGAGTATATATGTATAAAATAATATGATTTAAAACAGAAGTAAACATACTGAAGGATATGTACTCAAAATGTCACTGGTGTGGGCACAATATTTTGAAGACCAGTAGAATAAGGAGCTGCTGAACTTCTATTCCTTGGGCATTCTGTATGATTGAAATAATATTATTTAACCTGAAATAAAGGAGTGGTTGAACATTAGAGGGGGAAAAAAAAAGGAATCATCTGGGCGCCTGGCTGGTTCAGTCTGTAGAGCATGTGACTCTCGATCTCGGGGTCATGAGTTCAAGCTCCATGTTGGGCATGGAGCCTACTTAAAAAAAAATAAAAGAAA
The DNA here is from genome assembly GCF_009762305.2 of Zalophus californianus. Classification (NCBI taxonomy): domain Eukaryota; kingdom Metazoa; phylum Chordata; class Mammalia; order Carnivora; family Otariidae; genus Zalophus; species Zalophus californianus. The sequence continues at coordinate 21,486,643 of NC_045595.1, read as the reverse complement.
AAGAAATCATCTTCTGATATACCTAACAACATGGGTGAATCTCAAAACAGACACAAAAGTGTACTACTCTGTGATGAATTTTTAATTTTTATCTATCTACGGAGATAGAAATCAGACCAGTGGTTGCCTGTGAGTAGGGCAGTCCCTGGAAGGGGATGAGAGGAACTTTCTGGGGCGATGGAACGTTTCGTATTTTGATTGTGCTGGTGGTCACCTCTGTCAGCACTCAGAGAACTGTACACCTATAAAATGGGTGCATTTTGTTGTATGCAAATTATACCTAAAAAAACAAAAGGAGTATTGTGAACAACCTCACTGTGCTGCCCAAGCAATGCACCACATGGGTTGCATCTGATCCAAGGGTTACCAGTTTCCGTTCTCTGTGACAGTCGCTATAGACTTTTCCCATAAATTTTTTAAAAAGATTTTATTTATTTATGTGAGAGAGAGAGAGAGAGAGAAAGAATGAGCAGGAGGAGGCAGAGGGAGAGGGAGAAGCAGACTTCCTGTGGAGCAGGGAGCCCGATGCAGGGCTCGATCCCAGGACCCGGGGACCATGACCTGAGCCGAAGGCAGATGCTTAACCAACTGAACCACCCAGGCGTCCCTACATTGTTTTTTAAGTAAGCTTTATATTCAGTGTGGAGCTTCAACTCACGACCCCGAGATCAAGAGTCCCATGCTCTACCGACTGAGCCAGCCAGGCATCCCTCTCATACAATTTTTTAATTGAGGTCTTAGTCACACACCATAAAATTCATCCTTTTAAATTGTACAATTTTACGTTTTTTAATATATCATGAAGTTGTGCAACCATCACCATATCTAATTTTAGAACATTTCACCACCCCCAAGAGAAACCCCAGCCCTGTTGCCCTTGCATTGCTGAGAGACCTTGGTGACCCGTTTGGTACCTGTGACCTCTTGTTAGCAGATAAGAAGTTGAAGGTGCAAAAATGCATGCCCAATAATATAAAATTGAAAACATTGTGCCCATTAATTTATTTTTCCTCCATCAATTGAGAAAAGAGGGATGTAGAGGCAGAGAGTTTCCCCTGGGAATGAGTGGGGCATGGCCCTGGGCTTGTAGCACTCAAGGTTAGAAAATGGGGTCCAGGCCTGTGCCCTTCCCAAGATAGGCAACTGGGGAAAAACAAGCTAAGTGACTTAGGTAGACAGAGAAAGAAATGGAGAGATCTTGAGAGGTGTCCTGGAGGAGTGGCTTTGGGACCAGGCCAATTATTTCTCATAACTCTGTTGTTTACAGTTCGCAAAGAGTATTTACAAACATTATGTCCTTGGATTGTCCAGACCCAGGTAGACAGGTGGCTTCATCCCCATTTTACAGAGATGAGGGAACTAAGGCCCAGAGAGGTGAAGGCTCCCATAAAGAAGATCCCATAAAGAAGTGATGATTAAATCTGGACTTGACGGAAGTCTTTTCCATTCCAACACAGGATAGGAAAGAAGGATGCTTGATGGGGACATTTGCAGGAGCTAAGACATGGAGGTGGAGCAGGGCAGGTGGCCTGTGCCCCCAAGGCAGCAGGGCCAGCAAGTGGACCAGGCCTCTGTGGACAGTAGCATGATGTGAGCAGTGACTTGTTGGTGGTAATCACTTGATCACTTGGGTAATTAGCCACGGGGAGTCATCATGGGACTTGTCTCACTTGGGCTGATGATTAAAGGGAGCTGGCTGCCCAGTGGCAATGGAGGCCTGCTGATGGCTGACAGCAGGGCCTGGCAGGCTTCAGAACTTAATTAAGTTTTTCTGGGCTTGAAAACAGCCCCTAGCCATGGCCAAGGGCTCTACTGGTGCCTACGGTCCAGGCCTGGCCCTCATGTTCTCATCCAGAACAAGGTCCTGGGCGGCAACACAACTGCAGAGAACAGGCCCGCCTAGCAACAGCAGGCAAGTGTTCGAGGGATAGGGCATTCGTATGGGATGTTTAAACACTCATCCAAGGGCGCCTGGGTGGCTCAGCTGGTTAAGCGACTGCCTTCGGCTCAGGTCATGATCCTGGAGTCCCGGGATCGAGTCCCGCATCGGGCTCCCTGCTCAGCAGGGAGTCTGCTTCTCCTTCTGACCCTCTTCCCTCTCGTGCTATCTCTCATTCTCTCTCTCTCTCAAATAAATAAAATCTTTAAAAAAAAAATAAACGCTCATCCCGTGGTCAGTGAGGACGGGGGTAGAACCTCTACCCCACAGAGCCAGTAAGAAATAGAGACACAGTTTGGGAATGGCCAAGGTGCCTCACGGTGTGCCAAACTCTGGTCTTAGATGCTACCAGCTGACCAGTAGGTACCCTCTCATCCACCCACTGCCTGTCAGGGAAAGGGCTAGCTTCCTTTTTGCCCTCAGGGGGACTGATACCTTTCTGTGGGATTAGACAAGGTGACAGAACCCAAACAAATGACAAATATGGATTAAATTATAAAAAGTAATTGTGAAGAAACAATTAGGAGGGAGGAAGGGAGGGAAGGAGATTGAGAGAGAGAGAGAACCTGTTTATGTGGGATAGGTAGGGACGTCTTCTCTGCGACCACCTTGTTACACAGATACGGGAACAATGTGAAGGCAGGAGGCCAAATGAAGAGTGTACCAGGTGTTGGGAACAATGTCTGCAAGGGCCCTGTGGTGGGAAGGAAGTGTTACTCTTATCCCCATTTTATATACCCCTCAGGCCTAGATGGGGTAAGTAACTTAACAAGGTCATGGGGCTGGTAAGTGTTGGACCTGGATGGTCCCAGCTTCAAAGCCAGCATTCTTAATCCTTTTATGTTAACTAGGATGTGTATGGACACAGAAACTGGTGTGGTTACCAAGTGATATTCTGAATAACAGGAAACTCTGTGAAAGGCAAGATAGCCCTGTTAGATGTTAGAACCCATTCTAAAGAACCAATATTTAGATCCATATGGTATCTGCTCAAATTGAGGTCTGTGAAAAGAAATGGAGAAACAGATCGACCCAAATCAAAAGGCTACTGTAAAAATAGATTTTACTATACAAAGGGTAAGGGAAAAATTATTTAATAAATGATGATTGTATAAGCAATAAAAACTGGTGATGCTGGTGGTGAGTTAAGTCCATATTTTATTCCACACAGGAAAAAAGCTTGGGATGGATTATCATCAAAGAATTAAATATAAAATGAAATTTTAGAAAACTAGCAGAAAACAGACCATCAGATGGGTGGAAGAAAGCTCATTTTGTCAGTATTCAAGCAATGAAATCACAAAGGGCTAGAATGACAGATTGAACATTAAAGGAAAACAAAAAAGGACAACAGACTGGGAAATATTTGCATCATTGATGACACGGGAATAATACTGATAATATGAAAAAAAATGCTTATTCAATGTTTGAAGAGCTTCAAATCCCCAGCAGATGAATGCATATGAACAACCATTCACAGAAAGGGGAATACAGACAGTAAATGATGAAAAAACATTCATTTTTAAAGTCATTTAAGAAAGGCTAAAGTAACCTTGAGCTACTGACATACTAGTAAAGTAGAAGGGGGGAAAAAAGAGATGCTTAGAGATGTGTATTACACTTACACTCATTACTGGGAGGCAGCAGAGTGAGCCGGGTAATGCTTTGGGAAGGTCCAACGGCACTGTGGAGCAAGACCCCTCTGCCTTCCACCTGGTAACTCAAATGCCAGGAATTTGTCCCGAGCGCAGAATTAAAGGACATATTAGCAAACAGTGGTAAAGAACCCAAATATACCATATTAGGAGACTGAGTAAATGCATGAGGATACCTGCACACCTTCAGAATGAATCATGTGAATCGAAGAAAATGTTAAGTGATAATAGCAAACACAAGAGAAAAATGTGTAATTGGTTGCAACTATGTAAAGACACGTATATAGGTGGAAGGTTTTATGGGTTCCCTAGTATTATGGATACTTATTTGTACATTTTCTTTCTCTGGTTGTCTTTTAAGGGTGGTTAAAAAAAATTTCAAATTCAGCCAGCAGCGTGACTTTGGGCAAATTTGTCTGTAAAGTGGGGGAATATTTCTCAGCGCGGTGGTGAGGTCAGCGGAAAGTGGCCTGAGCCCGCGTTTAGCACCTCAGACCTCGTTCTTGCAGTGGGGCGCCTCCTTCCTTAAAGGCAGGAGTCGTCAGCGCCCAGTGCGATACCTTCTCCCCGGGCCCAGGAGTCGGGGCACTCCTGGGTCTCGGCTGCATGAGGACTCCCTTCCGGAGGGAACTTCCCGTAGCAGAAGGGGAGGAGGGGGGTGTCCCACGGGCATCTGCGCTCGCAGGGGAAGGGGCGAGCTCGGAGAACCTAACCGCTTGTGGGCACCTCGGGTTGCGGGGAATCCTTGCAGCCACCTTTGAACTTCTGTTCCGACTCCGGTGCCGGGATTCGGCAGCCGTCTTATGCCCCCTCGCTGGGGCCCCGAGCGGCAGGAAAACTCGGATTTACAGGGCGCCTCCCGCGGAGGCCTGGAGACACCCAGTGCGCCTGGGGGCCCGAGGCTGACTTCGTAGACACCGGGCACTTGGGTGCCCTTCCAGGTCTCGAAGGACGCACCAGATCCCCGACGTGGGCCAGGCGGGTGGACGCAGCCCTCTCCGGCGGCGACACGCGCCCATCTGGGATCTGCCGCCGTTCCGTCCGTTCCTCCGCTAATGCCATCTTGCCCGGGGCGGTCACGTGCGGACGACAGCGGCGCGCTTCGCCCCAGCCCGGGCGCCAGGACCGACCCGCGGACGCCACTGGGTTCCGTACGGCTCCGTGCACAACCCGAGGTAAGGCGCGAGGGCCCTTCCCTCGTGGGTCGGGTAAGGGACAGGGTGGGCGCCGCGTCCCTGGGGCGCGTCTCCCTGTCAGGGCCCATCCGCACGGGGCTGCCGCGCCGTCGGGGGCCGGGGGTGCCGCCGCGTGCCCTGCGCCACGGCCTCGGGGATGTCCGCGGCAAGTTGTGGCTCGGGGCACGAGGGGCGGGGGTGGCTGGCGGCGCCGACCCCTCCCTTAGCCCCTCACTGCCCGAACACCTCGCATCCCGCGCGGCCCCAGCCGGGGCTGGAAGACTTGCGGGTTGGCTCGGGGAGGCCCGGCCCGGGGGCGCCACGCGCGCGGCGCGAGGGGCGCGGGCTGCCGGGAGAAGCGCGGATGGGGGGGGGGCGCGGGCGCATGCGCCCTGCACCCGTGCCATATTGGAATGAGTCGGAGCGCGGAGCGCCGCCGCCGCCGCCGCCGCCTCCGCCGGAGCGCGGGTGGAGGGGGGCGGGGAGAGCTGCCGGCCGCCCCGCTCCGCCGAGCCCAGCAGGAAGGAGGGCGCGAGCGGCCGAGCGCGGGTGGCGCGAGCGGAAAAAGCGCCCGCGCGGGGAAGCGAAAAGAAGGAAAGAAAGAAAGAAAACGAGCGCGAGAAGGGGAAAAGCCAGCGATCGAGCGAGGGCGCGCGCGAAAACTCCCGGCAGGTAAAAAAGCGGGGCCGCCAGCTGGGCCTTCCCGCGCGGCGGCCTGAAGGGGCGGCGGCGGCGCTGGGGTGGGGGACCGCGCGGCGCCCCCCTCGAGGGGACCGCGCAACTTTGCCAACGAAAAACCGCCAGGAGCCGGCGGGCGGCGGGCGCGCGGGCTGAGGCGCCAACGGGCGGCGGCGGCACGTTGGGGGCGGGGGCGGGGCGGGGGGAGCGCGGCGCCCGCGCGCGGCCTCGCGCGGCCCCGCGCGCCGGCCGGCCGGGGCTGCAGGAGCGCGCCTGGGCGCCTCGCCGCGGCAGCGAGCGGCGGCGGCGGCCGGCGGCCCCGGGCGGGCGGCGCGGCGCGCGGCAGCCCCGGGGGCGTGAAAGGAAAGTGGCCGGGCGGCGGTACCGGCGGGCGCCCAAGTTCCCCGGCGCGCTGGGCCCGCCGAGCGCCCCTCCCCGCGCGTCCCGCGCTCCCGCCCGCCGAGCCCCCGCGGACCCGCCCCCCGGGCTCGCTCCGGGGCCGGGGCGCGAACCCGCAGCGGGGGCCGGGGGGCGCGCTGGAACTTCGGAGGGCCGAGGTGGCCGCTGCGCTGTTGCAGAGCGTCTAGCGGCCGCCGCAACCGGTTGCTTCGGGCCAGCGTGGTGGAGTGCGCCGGGCCTCCCCGGCGCCGCGCGCGAGCGGGCAGTGGGCTCGCCCGGCACCCGCCGCCCGACCCCGGCCGGACCCGCTCGCTCGGGGCCGCGACCTGCGCTCGGGAGGGCCGTGACCGTTTCGATTTCTGTTCTTAAAGTCTCTTTTTAAACCGTGAAGAGGAGGCTGTGGAGAGGCGAGGAGAGAGTCCTGAGAAGCAAGGCCTGCTCTGGTGGGGAGCAGGAACGCCTTGTGAGAACAGAAATAAATTCCCGCGGAGAGGATGTATGTTAAGTTTTTAGCGAGATGTCAACTGTTCACTGGGGCCTGAAACTAAGCCGCAAGGCACGGGTCACCTGCAAGTCTGGTTATGTGTAGAGAGTTGGGCAGGACACCCCGGGCGGAGACAAGATTTCTGTTTAGTGGGGGTGATTCCCGGCGGGTCACTCAAAGCCGTGCTAGAGAACAGCCCCAAGCGATGTTGTTTGTGAGTCCTACTTAGTGACATAGTTTGAGAACCAAGTAACCATCAAAGAGATTTGGAAGGAAATACAATGGATTTTGCCAATCCCTGCATATGCCTTTTCCTCCTGAACCACATTTTAAAGATGTCACACTTGATTGTATCGCAAGAAAAATGCCTGTCTGAAAATGTAATTGATCATTTGCCAGTTGTCTTGAGGTGAGGAAGATGAGTGTGTCTTTATGTGTGTACACTTTGGGGCCTGTTGGCCTGGTATTTTGAGGAGTGTGTTGAATCCTTCTAGGCCATAGGTAGATCCAGAATTCATATTTGTTTACAATGTCACAAAAGTAACGGCCTGGTGGAAACGGGAGTGGCTCAAGATCAGGAAACAGTTCTGTTACTACTGTTGTCATTGACTAGCTGCCTTATCTCGGTATAGTTCTTACCATAGATTTGGTTTTCCTTATTTGCAAAATCAGAGAATGAATGGATCATCTTTCTGCATGCTTTCAGATGTGAATTTGGCAACTTTTTAAAATGAGAGATTAAAAAAATCAGTCTGTATTTTGACAGGTTCTGCATGAAAGTGCTCACAATAAATATACATCTTTATTAAAATATATTTGGAAAAAAATCTTAGTTGCTACATCTAGTGTTATTTTGTGTCACTTGTTTAAACAAAGACGTTTACAAATGTATTTCAATGTGTTTTAAAAATTATATTTATTTTTTTTAATTGAGGTCTAATTTACAGGAAGACCTTAAATGACCTATATGCCCAGATAACCACACTCAGATCAAGATACACAGCATTTTCAGCCTCCCAAAGGGCTCCCTTTCCATTTCTCTCATTCAGTAGACACCTTTCCCCTCCCCAAGGTGACCACTTCTGGCACCACTAGTGAATTTTGCTTTATAACAGGACCGCTTTTTGAGGGTGAGGGGCAATATTAAGCTGAGAGACAACAGGTGTGTAAACCTGGAGTTATGGTCATTTTTGCCATGACTCTAAATGCTTTTATAACAATTTTTACGGTTTTTACTATCTAGAATTCTAAGACTTCTTAGCCAGAAGGCCATTTGTCAGCTGAGGCAAGGCTTTGCAGATTTGGATCTGTGGTTGTTGGGCATCCTTGTCACAGGCCGGGTATCCATGTGTTACTTCCCATTTTTGGAATACTGGTGTATTTCCAGACAGTAGGTTTGGAGGATGGATCATGAACTTTCCCAACAAGTCAATGTTTAAGGTGTTAGTAGATGAATCAGTTCCTTAAAGCCTAGAATTTGCTGAGAAAATTGAATGAAAATTGATTTTTTAAAGTTCAGTGAATTAAAGAATGTGGGCAAAAAGCTTTAACAACCTTTTAAATGACAGCAATTAACTTGATTTATATATGCAGGATATTTGCCTGGTTTATCAAGTCATTAAAACTCTAGTGATGAAGCAAAAACAAAAGGTAACTAAAAATTATGTCGGATGTGATTAATTTTTTTTTATTTCAACATGATTAGGATACCTTTTTGTATTAGCTCTCTAGGAAGTTGGTTTTTTTATATTCTCCACTGAAGCAAGTACTTCCAATAATTTGCTTGTTCTTCCCAAATACCTTTTAATGTAGTCCTGTATATTTTCTTGTTTCTGCTCCTAAAGGAGAGGAGTTAGAAGTTGTCAGTGAATTCCTGATAATTCTTCACAATGGCCTGTGTTTTTTACTGCAAGGACATCTGTGTGATGCAAAGTTGGGAACTAAGGCCTGTGGTAGAGATTTATGGGGGCAGAGTCCACAAAGATTTTCTTTTGTGAAATGGATTCTGCTGAATAATTCTGTTTTCTGTGATTAAGCCAGTCGACTAGCCAACAGCTAAGCTGGATTTGGTTACTCCAAGATTCACAGCATCATTAGCTAAGACAGTAATCCATTACTTAGTATAATTGATCCATTGGTTGTATGTGTGTGCATCTTTTTAGATTTCTTAGCTTTTGCATTATCAGATATTTCACTTAAAATTTATTAGGTTTTGAAAGATGCAATTAAATGTGCAAAATGAGAAACAAAATGCATATACAAGGGCCTTTCCTCTTTTGATATTTGTTTCTTTGAAAATTTTGATTTTTCTCTTTAAAATAAAGGCTTTTCCTGTCCATAACCTTGCTTCTTCTATAGGGTACTTTTGCTTTCACAGTGGTAACTGGACTGGGCTTAGCTACAGAATGAGGGTGTGGATGCAGACATCATTTGACTCTGAAGTCTATAGAACAGGTGAACTATCTAAACTTCATTGACCTTTTTGTTAAAACTTCATGTTATGTTCATGTTAAATAAATGAATACAATCCAGAAAGACCATTATGTAGGCAGGTATTTTGAATGCTAAATATTTTTATATTAAAGATTTTCTATCTTATGATTTCCTATAAATTTGTTATTGCAGGGTAGTTTTCCTTTAGTAAATAGTATTTGTTATCTAACTGGGATGTTTTGAAAAGAATATTTCTCCTTATACGTAGCTGTTAAATAGGATGAAAGTCTCTGGGGATTTTGATTACTGGGGAGATTTTGGATCATTAGACTTTAGGGAGCAGGATTTTGATATGACCGTTTCTTCAAGTGGTACTAGCCCCGTTGGAAACTGATGTAAAATAAAAAGGATGTGGTCACGTTGTTGCAAGTTCATTTTTAAATTTTACAAAAGTGGGAAAGAGGATGAGAACAAAGACAAGTTATTAATAGAAAAACTATGACTTCACTGCACAAGTTTTAACAAGTTTGAATGTAAACCTTTGCCTTTAACTCAGAGGCACCTGAAGATTTGTATGTAACTAATTTCTAGTCTCTTATCCAAGAGGATGTTTTTAACCTTATTCATCTCTCTTAATCTTTAGAAGATCACTCAAGGACATAATTAAAAAACCAAAGATGTAGACTGTATGTTGTGCTACAAGATAGTAAGTTTCGAACTTTGTGGTTTCATAGTTGGTAACTTCAGAGTCAAGCATTTCGCTGTGCAGGGAGAGGCTAGGAGGCGGCATTTCTCATGGTGTGCAGTGCTGCATGCAGGTTCCTTTTTGACATTTTTGCTTAATTTAAAGAAAGGTTAGTTGCTAAACTGATTTGGGATGGATAGGGCAGTTGAGAGTACCTGTTTAGTCTGGGACGGATATTTGGAGAGGGTCTTCGATGAGGAAGGGAAGGGAGTTTGTCACAGTTCTAAGTGCAGGACAGTCACGTATTTGGAATGACATGGGATGGGTGGAGAAAGTGAGCAATTATTAAAATACCTGAAGAGTTTTTCCTGCTATTCAGTTTAAAGTGTTAACCAACAAGTATTTTGATTTGAATTCCAAATTATTATTTTTTTTACCCTGAATAGTTTTTAAAAAATATTTGAGGAGCTGCTGGGTAATATCTGCTCAGTGGTAAGGCTACCTGTGAGTTGCTGCTAGTTTTTCATTCTTTTCACATTAATTTGCTGCCCAGATTAGAGTGCTTTCTGGTCTTAGAGTTTTTGCTAGTGTTCTTTCTTATGGGTCACTTTTTGTAAAGCATGCTTTCTCCATGTTAAAAATAATATATGGTAATTTGGGATCATAATTTAAGATACCATTTTGGCTCATTTTTACTTGTATCAAAACAAATAATGTTCTTGGAGTGATGAGATGGTGACAACACAGAATCACTTAGCATGTCGCCTGTCTAGAACATAGTGAACAGTGAGGAATAGACATAACATAAAATTTCCCATTTTATTTTATTTTTATTTTTTTAAATATTTTATTTATTTGAGAGAGAGAGAGAGAGTGAGAGATAGAGTACAAGCAGGGGAGAGGGGGAAAGGAGGGAGCTGGACCATGCAGGGCTCGATCCTAGGACCCTGGGATCATGACCTGAGCTAAAGGCAGACGCTTAACCAACTGAGCCACCCAGGCGCTCCCAACTTTCCTGTTTTAAAATGTACAACTCAGTGGCATTAAATACATTCGCAGTGTTGTTCAGTTGTCACTGCTTTCCATTTCCAGAATGTTTTCATCTTCCCAAACTGAAATTCCGAGCCCATTGACAGTAACTCCCCATTTCCCTCTCCTTGCCAGCCCCTGGCAGACACCATTGTACTTTCCGTCTTATGACTGGCAACTCTGGCTGCTTCATAGATGTGGAATCATAGGTATTTGTCTTCTTGTGAGCGGCTTGTTTCAGCATAATGTCTTCGAGGTTCATCCATACCGTAGCATGTGCATCAGAATTTCCTTTTGAGCAAATACATTCTTAAAAAGATTTTTGGCAGCAGGTAAAATAGAGGTCACAGAACCCTGTACGGGAGGCCTCGTTCATCTCCCTTGGAAGAGCTCTGTAGGTTGCTGGCGGAGCTGTGAGAACCAGGTGTCTTTTCCTTAGACGCAGCCCTGACACACTTGGTTACTGGGACGTGAGAGAGATGGAAGCAGGATGGGGAGAGGGGAAGGGAGGGTAGTAGATGGGGGGTAAAAAGCAAGGGTTGCTCCGGTCTGCAGTCTCTCGGATAGGGGCAGAGAACCTCGTGCGTCTTCCTCTGTAATCACTGATGTTCACCACGTCGGTCTGCGTTAAGGCATCTGCCCAGAACAGTTAACCAAAAAAGTTTGTGTGTTCAAAGTTGTAAATAAGCCTTCAGCTATCTGAGAGGCATGATTAGTCAGTGATTCACTCGCCAGCTGTTCCGGTTAGTTGAGGTTTTGCCATATTTAACATCTCATTTCTGTGTTAATGGAAAAGTAGTATTTAAAGAGGCTCAATAACCTACATAATAATGATACTACATAATTAATGCTTTATATTTTAAATTTATTGTGTTACTTTCACTTTGCCTTTGTAGTACAGATACCCAGTCACAGCCAGAGGGAAAGCGGGTCTGACAGAGCTAAGGATTACGAGTTGACAGTGTATTCTCAGAATGGCTAAAGAGGTGTATCTTTTTACTTTCAATATTGTTTTAACTCTTATTTTTTAAAGCCTGTATTCGTGTAGTAAGCATGGGGTGAATCTCCTGAATACTGTTTGTTCCTGCGGGAGGGTAGGTACCTTGGGGCACCTCTTGATCACCACCCCCGTCACTACCTTCTTGACAAGGCTGCTTTTGACCGTCTTTCTTGAAACCCTTGAAAAATTGACAATGCTGTGAATCCTGATTCTGTATTTTATTTTATTTTACTTTAATTTATTTTATTTTATTGTGCTTTAACTTACTGCTCAGTTCTTACGAAAATCAGAGTGGTTAGCTGCTTCCTAGAGTTAGTAAGATTTTTCTGGAAGTGTCCTTTTCTTTGGTAGATACTGTCCCTAGGACACTAGTGAGCACCTCTTTTACTCCGTTCTCTCTCTGTTGTGTATCACTGAAGCTCCTGAATTGTCAGTTAAATATTGTGAAAAGACCAGTTTATATAGGAGTCCGTTTGTTAATTTTTAAAATAAGCATTGGAGTTTGTAAGCAAACCGTTAGACGAGACATTTTTTTTTTTTTTAAAGTAAGCTCCCTGCCCAGTGTGGGGCTTGAACTCACGACCCTGAGATCAAGATCTACTAACTGAGCCAGCCAGGTGCCCCCATTTTTTTTCTTTCTAAAAAAATTAGTAGGTAGGTGTTCTTTCCGGGAATATGGTTTCCTTTTGATTAGTTTTCATTTTTATTATTGAGCCAAATGGGCAGGGGTAGGTGGTCTAGTAACTAAAGCTAGAAATTTGAAAAACTTTGGGTGTTTTGTTGATGTTGCTATGGTCATTTATGATATCTGAACCCTTCAAACTCTTAATGTAATTAATGTTTATTATTTTCATTTTGTTTCCCTTAAAAAAAATTTTTTTAAATAAGGTCCACACCCAGTGTGAGTCTTGAACTCATGACCCAAAGATCAAGAGTCACTCTCCTGACTGACCTAACCCCATTTTGTTTCATTTTTAAAGCTGGTTTCCCAGTCCTCAATCATGAGTTATATTTGCATTTAAAATATGCATAGTTACTATTATTAATAATACAAGTAACATTTTATACAAATTGGAAAACAGATTTAGATCTTCTCCTAGATGTTATTGGGGCCCTGTTTTCCTTAAGGGCAGATAGAGGCTCCCAGGTGAACTGAGGGCAGCTTTAAATGACTGTTACCAGACCCTGTTGCCAGTAGTAGGTGTGACAAGGGAATGGAGGGGCTGGGTAGGCTCTTCTGGACTTCCCTGCTAGGGTGGGTGTCCCTCTCCGCAGTGAGTGCTGGAGGGGAGGGTTGCATGACTCCTACTGCCAGATCCAGGGCCTTAAGGCACTACAGGGTTCTGAAGACATTGTCCCAGCCCTTTACCCTGATTTTGGCTTCCTGTTAACGTGTCTAAAAGGAGCTCTTTGCAGAACACCTCTGCTAGTGAAATCTTAGGTTCTGGTGTGGTAGTGTTCTGTAGCTTCCTCAAGGGGCTTCCATACTCCCCTGTCTCATCTTGGACCTCACTGTGATCTCCTTTCTCTCTCAGAGTTCCAGCCCCTTCAGACCTGGACCCATGGTCCAGTCTTTTACTTGCTTCCCAGCCGGTACCCTTACCCTTGTCCTGTTGCCCTTCTGTGGCCTCTGCTTTGTAGACCACCCCCCCAAGCAGTCTAGCCTGGGCTTTGTTCTCGGACACAGGCCATCCCGAATTCAGGGTCTCCTCCTGAAGTGGCCCTGTGCATGGATGGCCCCATGGGGTCCTGTCTTGAGGAAGACCCTTTTCTTTTTGCCTTCTGTGACCTTTTCAGACCCTCCCTTGTTTCCCTGTTTACATCTCTCTTGGTGGATTCATCCACATTTAGCTTCACCTAGCCCTTGTGCCCTCCTAAACCTTTCTGCTAAGCTTTACATCCACATGTCCTTTGCTGTCTGGACCTCCAGTGTGGTTGCCTCATTGGCCCTTCAAAAGCCGTAGGTCCCAGACAAACCCCAGTCCCTCATTCTACCCGAAAGCTGCTGCTCCTCCAGTAGGCATATCTGCCGAGGTCTCTTTACACTCCTCTTCAGTGATGGTGTTTGTTTCGTCCCCTGGCTGTTCTCTTGGGGAACTCAGAGTCTTCTTGAATTACCAGCCTCTGACTTAAGAATATTCGTGCAGTTCTGACTCCTTGACTTTGAAACATTTTTAAATCCAAGGAAGCTTTGTTCAAATGAAATCTTTCTAAGAAGCCCAATATACAACATAAATAAAACTAGAGGTCTGGGGAGGGGGTTCCCGTCCTGCCCTTAGCCAGGCTCCCTGTGCTGCCCTCCTCCTCCTCCTCCTTGAGGCAGATTTGGCAGCTGGCCCCTGGACTCTGTACATGCAGCTCCTGGAGTTACTGCCAGTCATGTCCTGAGGGCACTCTGTGTGTTTGAAAATCACTTTATCTGTTTTGCACCCACCTCTTTCCCATTGGTTTTCCTTTGGAAATTTTTAATTGTTACTGATAAACATAAAATTAGTGCCAGTGATGAATCTTGCCAAGGAAAAGGAAAGCCACTTTGGAAAGTGAAGCTGGGTTTTAAAAAGAGCCAGCTCCATTAAATGCTGAAACCTTCAGAAGTGCCCAAGGGCTCCTTTCAAAATTTACATCTCTTCTGACTGTACCTTTCTGTCTTTAAAGCTGCATTTCTAGAACATCAACATTCAAGATAGACTTAGTTTAATTTTATGTATTTGTTGTGTCCATTTACCAGTATAGCAGGTTTATTCAACCCATAATATGACTAAAACATTAAATATTTGCAGTGAAAAATATAAACCTTGTTCTGTTGACTTCAAATGCCCCCCCCCCCCCCATCTTCCCTGCTCTCCAGTGCATCCCACACACTGGGACCAGATAGAGCTGATTGTAGGATGTAAAACTTCCACTGCCAGTAGGGGGATGTCCAGACTCCTCAGGAAGGCACGCAGAGTCCTCCACGAGCTGCCCTCCGGTGACCCGTCCCACTCGCCCCCCTCTCTCTTCCCCAGACTCCGCTCTTCTGCACATCCTTTTCCCTGGAGGTCCCTTTGGCTCAAGTGTCCTTCCACTAACACAGCACTTCCAAAATGTCAGTCTTGCATGTACCACTTTCACACTTTTTGCCATATTTGATTACCATAATCATTCTTGTAACATTTAACAAATTGACTTAAAAATTGAACTGTTTATTTTTAAAGATTTTGTTTATTTGAGAGAAAGTGTGCGCGGGCGGAGGGCAAAGGGAGAGGGAGAAGCAGACTCCTTGCTGAGCAGGGAGCCTGACCACGACCATGAGGGCTCCATCCCTGGACTCTGGAGATAATGACCTGACGGTGCCCTTAAAAATTGGACTTTTGACTTAAAAGCATTATTATATTTAGAAATGAAAAATACTGAAATATGAATAATGTGAATCTAAGTAGTTTATTAAAATACATTCCTTTAGTAAGGTTCTCAACAAAGCCCCTTCGTACTTAAAAATTTTTAAAACTGTGTACCTGATGATAGATGATATTAAGGAGTTGTTGATTTTTTTCTTTTTTTTTTTTTTTTAGATGTGCTAATGGTGTTGTGATTATATAGGAGAATGCCCATATTCCTGGGGGACAGCAGCTGAAGAGTTTAGAGGTGAGATGTCACGATGTCTCCCAACACTTCCAGATAGCTCAGGAAGTATATGTATATGCCCATGTGTATACACAGATAGAGCTAATCAGGAAATTGTTAATCGTTTTTTTAATTTAATTTTATTATGTTAGTCACCATACAATACATCATTAGTTTTTGATGTAGTATTCCATGATTCATTGTTTGTGTATAACACCCAGTGCTCCATTCAATATATGCCCTCTTTAATACCCACCACCGGGCTAACACACCCCCCCACCCCTTCCCCTCTAGAACCCTCAGTTTGTTTTCTCAGAGTCTATCGTGTCTCATGGTTTGTTAATTGTTAATCATTTTTTAATCTAAGTGGAGAGTATTTGGAATTTTTTCTACATCTCTGTTTGAAAACTTCAGTGAAAGCCTGTTTTTTTTTTTTTTTTGCGGGGGGCGGGGGCATAAAAATGGCTGCAAGAAGGTTGGTATTTAAAAAAGTCTTTAACCGCAGCTCATGATGGGTAACAGACGCACAGAGCACAGGCCTACTTGTTGAAGTGATGTGTAGACTACCACATTTTCAGTGTGGTGGGAACACCAGATAATTAAAGTTCTTTTTAAAAGATTATTAATTTAAAGTTGGGGTACAATTGATGTACAACATTATATTGGTTCCAGGTGTGCAACATAATGATTCAGTATTTGTGTATATTGGGGAATAGACACCAAAGTAAGTCTAGTTAACACCCGTCCACACACAGTTAAAGCTTTTTTTCCTTGTGCTGAGAACTTTAAGATTTACTCTCTTAGCAAATATGCACTACAGTGTTACTAACTGTAGTTGCATGCTGTATGTTCTCTAGGACTTTATTTTAGAACTGGAAGTTTGTGTTTTTGAAATTCTTAATAAAATTGTATTTAACCAATACCTGTGAAGTTGCAGTTGCAAGTTTTATATGTTAACTTCCCCCCCCATTCCACCACAAAAATCCTATATAATATACTTTACAAGAAAGTTTGTAGCCCCTACATTTTTTTGTGACCCACTAGTGGCTTGGGTGTTGCACTGAGGAAGTCCCTGCTTGCCCTTTCCAGGACTCTTGACTCTCGTCTTGTGTGAGGTCTTCCTTCCTGAACTCTTGCAGGCCAGATTAACTACCCTTTGCCCTGGGTCTCACTGGCATTCTACATATTCCACTCTTATAAATATTACAGCTGTAATGATTTGTTCAGTGTTTCTCATCTCTACCCGACTGTGAGCTCACAGACGGAGACCCTGCTACAGTACCTTGGGCACAGCCTAGCAGAGGGTAGAGAGTAGATCAGCTATGGCTGATGGAGGCACAGAAGCAATATTGCCACACCGCGGTTTAGAACATTCTTTCTGCTTGAAGATGTATTGTGTTCTAAACAAGAAGCTATTGCGTTTAATCAGATTCTCTCTTGTCACTCCCAGGCTTAGAGCCTGCCAGTGACTTTTCCGTAGTCATTAGAATAAAATCCAAACTCCTTTTGTGGCCTATAATGCCCTTTGTGACTTGTCCCCCGTCCATCTCTGCCGCTTGTCCACCACTTCCCCACAATACAGCCTCATGTGTTCTCTGGCCCTCCAAGCACAGCACGTTTGTTTTAGTTCACTCCTGTTCATCGTGGGGGGGGTTCAGCTCAGCGAGGAAACTTTCCCTAAACATCCTTATCTCCACTCCAGGCACTACTTTCTCGTTACTGTTTGGTTTTCTTTATGGCACTTACCGCTATATGAAATTATCTTATTTTCAGCTCATTTTAAGGTTTAAATTAAAAATATTTAATTTATTATATATACTTTGAAGCCACATTGTAGAGAATATTAAAATCTACTCCAAGGATGTTTTTCCTTATTGTTCCTGGTACCCTAATGCATTGTTCTTGTGTTTACTCTTGTAAACTTCACGAAGACAGGAACTGGGTCTTTTTTTTTTTAATTAAATTTTTAATTTTAATTCCAGTATAGTTAACAGAGTGTTATTAGTTTCAGGTGTACAGTATAGTGATTCAGCACTTCCATACAACACCTGGTGCTCATCACAGGTGCCCTCCTTAATGCCCGTCACCTGCTTCACTCATTCCCCCCCCCCCCCCCCCCCCCCGGTAACCATCAGTTCTCTGTAGTTAAGAGTCTGTTTCTTGGTTTGCTTCTCTCTCTCTTTCCCTCTTTCCCTTTGGTTGGTTGTTTCTTAAATTGCATATATGAGTGAAATCATATAGTATTTGTCTTTCTCTGACTGGCTTATTTAACTTAGCACAATATTCTCTAGCTCCATCCATGTTGCAAATGGCAAGATTTCCTTCTTTTTGCAGCTGAATAATATTCCACTGTATATATATACACCACATCTTCTTTATCCATTCACCTGTCAATGGACACTTGAGCTGCTTTCATAATTTGGCTATTGTAAATAATGCTGTAATAAACATAGGGGTGCATGTATCTGTTTCTTTTGTTTTTTTTTTTAAAAGATAGTATTTATTTGAGAGAGAGAGGGAGAGAGAGGAGCACAAGCACAAGCAGGGGAAGTGGGAGAGGGAGGAGCAGGCTCCTTGCTAGGCAGGGAGCCTGATGCGGGGCTGGATCCCAGCTGGGATCATGACCTGAGCCGAAGGCAGACCTTAGGCAGACCTTTAACTGACTAAGCCAGCCAGGCTCCCTGTATATATTTCAATTAATGTTTTTGTATTTTTTTGGGTGAATACCCACTAATGCAATTGCTGGATTGTAGGGTAGTTTTATTTTTAACATTTTGAGGAACTTCCATGCTGTCTCCCACAATGGCTGCACCAGTTGGCATTCCCACCAACAGTGCACGAGGAGGAACTGGGTCTCTCTTAATCAGCATGGTATGCCTGGTACTGAGAACAGTACATGGCAAGTACATTTATGTTAAGTGGAGGTGTGAATAAACAACAACTTGTAAATGATCTAAAAAGTAATTTTTTTTCTAAGCCTGGAGATTTTTGTACAGTGTTATCGTTTAGTTCTGGATATTCAGAAATTTTTTTATGAGAAGTCAATATTTTGTCATATTTTGATGCTTGGAGTGTCTAGTTAATGTTTTAGGTTAGCAAAATTTCATTTTCATTAGCATGTTAACATATTATTTTTTCCAAGGTATCTGCACATTTATAGATCTTCAAGAAATATATTTCTGTTAGTAAAAATCCAGGTGACAGGCATTAGCTCCAGTCATTTGCCTCACTTTTCATGGTGGTATTGCAGAGACTACTGTCAGCAGTCTGCTTCTGTGTGGGTGTAGGGTGAGGCTACAGCACTTGCCACTTCATTTGCCCAGGTGTGACTGATGAGAGCCTGTTACTCCCAGGTACATGAGCCCCATGCCACGCTTCAGAGTCCGATCCAGTGGGTCCACTGTCCTCCCGCTCTGGTTCATTGAATCAGTGCTCTGGGTTCCCTGAGACCAGGGAAGGCATCTATAGAGGTGGAAGAGGGTCGGACATGCTTACTTGGGCTTTGCCTGCAACACCCCTCCCCGATCCTGTTTGGAAATGGAGAAGTTTTGGAAATTTTGAAGCTATGGGGGGAACCCTCTAGTTTATTACTGAAGTAACTTTTGGCTGGGGTGAGTTTAGGAAATTTGTACTCTTCAGTAATTCTAAAGTTGTTTGTTAGTTTAGGGACAAGAAGATCTTAGGTGAAACTGTTTCCTCATAAAACATGATTAGAACACAATATTAATGTATGAAATGTAACTGAACTTTAGTTATGGATTTATTAATATATTTAAATCATTTAAACTTTGGTTACAACAGAGGGAAACATTTAAGGGATTTTTGCATCTTGGTTTGAGAAGCAAGTGCAGTTTTTTGTTTTTTGTTTTTTTTTAGCATTATGGTTAGAAATTGAAAGTTATTGTGGCTTTAAAGGAGGAGGCTAGAGTAGACCTCTCTATGTCCACCTTTGTTTAAATAAATTCAGATATTTGCCACAAAGAATTTAGAAATAGATAAAGAAGGTAAGATTGCTGTTAATAGGCAACACTTTTTCTTCCATTGCTTTAATTTTGTCATAATCACAGACTTAAGTACTTCTTGTTTTTTTTTTTTAACAGGGATACGTGTACATAGTAAAATGTTTTCGAATTGTGAAAAAGAGTATACTCCTTTACTGAGTCCCTCAGTCCCTTCTGTAGGCCACTGTTATTGCTAGTTTCTTTTTTTTCCCCCAGAAAAATTCTATTTGTTTAAAAACATGTATTTCCCCACCCACTTAAAAAAACAATTGGTAGTACTCCACATTAAAATACCTTAGATATATCCAAGTACACAAAGCTCAGCCTCATTCTTGTAATGATTGCCTAGGAGTCTATTATATGGATGCACATTTTTTTTCTTTTCTTTTCTTTCTTTCTTTTTTTTTTTTTGAAGTAGACTGGGGCTTTAATTCACAACCCTGAGATCAAGGGTCACATGCTCTACCTTAGTAGGAAGGTGCCAGGTGCCCCTAGCATGCACCTTAACCTATTCAGTCAGTTTCCTATTTGTATACATTTTGGGTTATTTCCAGTTTTTTTTTTTTAAATGAGGTGTGCTTTTTTTTTTAAAGATTTTATTTGTTTATTTATTTGAGAGAGCGAGAATGAGAGAGAGAGAGCACCTGAGAGGGGGAAGGGTCAGAGGGAGAAGCAGACTCCCCACTGAGCAGCAGGGAGCCTGATGCAGGACTCGATCCCGGGACTCTAGGATCATGACCCGAGCCAAAGGCAGTCGCTTAACCAACTGAGCCACCCAGGTTCCCTATTTCCAGGTTTTTAATGCTACAACAGTATCGTGGAAATAATAATGATAACTGAATGTGCTTGGATTAAGACGAGCTTTCTTTTTTTTTTTTTTTTTTTTTTTTTTTTTTAAGACGAGCTTTCTAATAAAGTTTTTTTCTGAGTTAGTGTATTTGTAGAGACTATTCTCCAACCACTCCCTGTCCCCCAAATGCAGATAAGAGAGGAAGTGGATGCAGGAGAGTCAGGGGGGTAGGAGGTAGAGTCACGCAGAGGCCTTCCGCCTGCCCCGCCACTCTCTCCCCTTCCCCTGCAGGCAGCGTCCCTGAAGCGTCGCAGATGTCCCTGGACTACCAAGGTGTAGACCAGGCCTTTGAAGCCCAAGCCCTGAGTGCATGCTGCTTGTTACAGATGTGGATCATTTGTTTTGTATTTTGGCTTTGACAAAATTGCAGCACCATGGGTTGGCTAACAAATTATATCACTTTCTGGAAATTTTTTTGTGTTCTTTTGCTTGTTTGGCAGATATATAGCTAAATTAAAAAATAAATACCAGTTGATTTTTATCCAAGCTACTTGGTAAGGAATTTTAAACATGGTGCTGTGGTTTCAGTGCAGTGATTTCTGAGGAAACAGTTTGGAATTTTGGTGCATTCTGTAGTTGAACCTCAAAGTGTTAAATATCTCAGTAGTCCAAGTTCGTAGTTATTACCCTTTATTGGAAGAACTTCAGAACCCTGCTAAGAGCATATATTCATATCCCCATCAGTATCTTCTCTGTGTACTACTGTCACTTCTAAAATGCTTTCCTCAAAACGTGTGACAGGTCATGGTGGTGTATTCTTTTTCTCTGTGGTCGTCTGTTCCTAGCCTGTGGCCCTTGCCGTGTGCTCAGCGGACACATACAACAGCGCCGGTGGTGGGCGGGCGGGCGCAGTGGTCTGTGAGCAGCAATGCGCTTTCCTGCAGGGCCCCTTGGCTGCTGCGTGGGCTGCTGGCTGTGCCTGAGCCAAGTGTGTGTGCTCTGCTGGGGCCTTCTCTCCGCTGCTTATCTTGTGTTCCAGGGAGTAGTTCTGGCCCATGGAGGCAGGCAAAAGGATGTGACTTGTAGACGTGGGCTTGTGGCAAAGAAGGTGTCACGCAGTATCACACACTATGTCAGAAAGCAAGTTTTAAGGTTTGATAAGGTGCTTTCAGGAAGGGATGTGAGAAGAAGTATAGAAGTCAGCAGGCAGTTAGGCAGCATGTTGGACCACCCAGAGTTGAAAGAACAGGTGAAGAAGCAGTGGCTTGTAGGCATGTTTTCACTTGAAGATTTTGGAGGGTAAGAGGATTGCCTGTGGATAATGCCGGGTACATTTATACAGGGACTCTGCTTTAATGACCTCTCAGATTCTTCCACTCCTTCTTGTTAAGAAAGGTGCTCCTGATTGGCTAGTGTGCACAGTAGGACTAGTCAGAGGTACTGACTTGCGGCAGATGGTAGGCGTTGGATTTCTTTCTCTTGTGAAAGTGGCAGTACCGTTCCCTGGGGGTGGCAGTGTTATTGCTGCATTAGAAAGTTGTATTTTTTTTTCCTCAATAATGAATTTGAGGTATCATGATCTGATACCACAGAAATTCATTTAGCAAATGCTAAATAGCCATGAAGTGAAGCATTGGTGCCAGGAGTTTAAGGAATACAGAGTAGAGTGAGCTCCCTGCCCTGGAGAAGCTTATGGTACTGTGGTAGGACATGCCACAGGATAGTTCCTGTGTAAGTGCTGTCAGAAAGGTACAAATTACCTACTGTGGAAGATATTTGGATGGGGGTGTGGGAAGGGGCTAATATCTTGTAAGGTATTGTTTTGGGAAATAATTTTTGTGGGAGTAAAGTTCAGGGGACTGAGTGATCCGTGAATACCTTTATTGTTAGTATGAGACTTTTTTTTTTAAAGATTTTATTTATTTGACAGAGAGAGAGAGGGAACACAAGTGGGGGAGAGGGAGAAGCAGGCTTCCTGCTGAGCAGGGAACCCGATGTGGGACTCGATCCCAGGACCCCAGGATCATGACCTGAGCTGAAGGCAGTCGCTTAACGACTGAGCCACCCAGGTGTCCCAGTATAAGACTTTCTAATAAGCTAAATTATTTTGGTTTTTAATAGAGAAAAGGCCCAGTGTAAAATAAGAAAATAACCCTGAATTTCTCCTTTGCAAATCCCTTTCCAATCTTTTATCTTTAGTACTCCTTCCTCCTCAAGCTGTTTAAAGCTGGTGGGGTTCCTTCCAGCTCTTTCTCGTTGAGAGTAGTAGAGAAAGTAAGAACCAGCTCTAATGATCCCTGGGCTGTTAACATCTGGAACCTAGGCCCATGGGGACCCACCTGCAACTGGAGGAGCATGTAGTTGTCAGGACACTGGGATGGAGGGAGAATGCTCAATCTCTGACCATGAGCGTGCAGCCCGGCAAGAATTATAGTATATCCTCAGAGGGCCCCAGACTTTTTACTTTATATTATCGGTTGAGCTCCCATATTTGCTGCTTAATTGCTGAGGGAGCTTATTGTGTTGCATGCTTACATGTGAGTCATTTGCGATTTTGATATATGGCTGTCTGTTTTTGTGAATCTTTCCTTTCCAATGCAGATTAACCTTAAACTTTATTTTATTGTTAAGTTTTAAAATAGGCTAGTTTTGGTAGAATGGTAGTAAAGGAACCAGAAACATAAGTTTGTCAGCCTACTGGAGAATTTTGGTGGGGTAGGTTGTAGAAGAAATGAAGTGCCCTTTTATTAAAGCTTATTACTTTCCTATTCATACTTTTAAGCTGTTGTTTGAGAAGTAAATACTACCTTGGCAATTTGCCTTTTTTTTTTTTTTTTTAAGTAGGTTTCATGCCCAGTGTGGAGCCCAAGATGGGGCTTGAACTCATGACTCTGAGATCAAGACCTGAGCTGAAGTCAGGAGTGGGATGCTTAACCGACTGAGCTACCCAGGCGCCCCAGCTATTTGCTCTTTTATTTGGTGATATTTATAATGTTAATGGTCAGAAAGTTAATTTCTCTTTAAATAATTTCAAACTTTATGCTTTCTTAGAAGTGATGAATTGCATTTTGGGGCAGAACTTTTTCTAAAGGATTGCACATATATCACCTCTCCAGACATGCTTTTGGGGGCAAGCTTCCCCCACAACACAGCCCAACAACTGGCACAAGCAAAATCCATTTCTAAGTGCTGGCAATAATTGCTATAAAGCTCGTGTACCAAAGCTGATCGTTTTTCTTTTTCAGTTTTCACCTAGTCTCACTTTTGTTTATGGATGGTTCCTAACTCTTTTCTGGTCTCGTGTAGGCCCTGTTAGCTGGGAGGGAGATGAGTGGAGATTGTCAGGGCTGCATAGTGGTGGCAGCCGGTAGCAAAGCCTGGCATTACTTTGGGGCTGGACATCTGACATAAGGTTCTTTTGAGTTAATATCAGAATTATCAAGAAAAACTTAGTCTGTTCAGGATGCTCACTCTTACAGAGATAAGGAAGTAAAAATATATTTCAGAAATATTTCCATCCACATTAAAATATGTTCTGGTGCTTAAAGAAGGACCAAGCTTCATTTATATCTGGGCTTTATTTATTTATTTTTTAAAGATTTATCTATTTATTTGTCAGAGAGAGAGAGACAGAGAGAGAACACAAGCAGGGGTAGAGGCAGGCTGCCCGCTGAGCAGGGAGCCAGATACGGGGCTTGATCCCAGGACCCTGGGATCATGACCTGAGCCAAAGGCAGACGCTTAACGACTGAGCCACCCAGGCACCCCTTGTCCGTGTTGTTTACTGCTCTATCTCTAGCACTTATAAAAGGGTCTGGCCGATGGTAGGTGCACAGTAAAAATTTGTTGAATGAGTGAATAAATGAATATTTCACAGCACAGAAATAGCATAGATTCATCTTGGTCTGTGAATTATATAAATTCTGAATTTAGTGGACTATCAGTGTCTAGTCGGGAAACCACTCCAGGTGCTTCAGTCAAAAAGGGGTATAATTTTTGGGGCACCTGGGTGGCTCAGTCAGTTAAGCATCCCAGCTCTTGATTTCAGCTCAGGTCTTGATCTCAGGGTAAAAAAAAAAAGGGGGGGTATGATTCTAGGAATGAGATAGAAAAGGAAGGGCTGGAAGAGCAAATGCGGAATGTGGTATTACTCAGAGCCCACACACCCCCATTTGCACCGATGCTGCTGGAGTTCACTCCTGCCAGGGTTGCTGCTGGAGTTCACTCCTGCCAGGGTTGCTGCTGGAGCCTCATGGGAGCCCATCTACCAGGGACTTGGGAATGTAGATTTCAGGCCCGATGATTCAGGACAGGCTAGAAGGGTAGGTGTGGGGCTAAGTACTGACATAAACTGTCCAGCACAGGGGATATTCATTTAATTCATTTGGGGAGATAAACTTAGATGTAGGACAAACTAAATTGAGTCGTATGTGCTGTGATGCCAAATTAATATCACAGGGTGAGATCTGCGATCATGAGTGAAACTTAGCAAGCTAAGAATTAAATCCCAACTTAGCCTAGTCACATCCATGTGTTGAACCACAAAACTGAACTCAGCCTCTAGAAATGGAACACGACAGGAAACATACCTTCACTGTGGCCATGATCTCTTAGTATGATTAAGTGCTCATTTCCGTGAGTTCAGTAAATCTGTGTTTAGGCCCATTTGTGTCCCAGATTAGATCTCTGTCACCTAAAGGATCATATTGGCTTCTCCTAATCTGATTACAGAGTCGTTACTCAGAGTCCTGCTGTCATTTACAGGCCTAGGATGTGGCAGGCTTGTATTTATGGTACCTTTGACCAAGTGCTCCTTTCTCTGCTGCCGAGATCATCCCTGGCTCCCCACTCCCCTAAGATGAATTGCCAGTATCTTGTCGCTCTTCTTCTCCCTTCCTTTCTCTTCTGACTTTATGAACAAGGGCAGCAAAGTCTAAATATACTTGATTGCTAACCATATTCATGTTCAGTACTCATCAATATTTATGACATCAATCTATCAATAATAAGCTTATTTTTATTAGGGATGACAGCCTTTTTAATGTCTCATGATGCAGAGGGAGAAAATAGTGGAAATGGTTGAAATTGGTGGGACCCCTGTTCCCTTTGCCCTTTTTCTCACTTCCCTAGGCCCCAATTAAGACTGGCCCAGGGATCTGGGTTGAGGGTGTGTTTCTTGGATGTGAAGTGTGTCCTTGATAGAGCAAGAAACTACCTCCTCCACCCCCCCCCCAACAAAATGAAATCCTGTGCAGCAATTATATTTATAGATTTAGAATTCTGCCACCTGAGCAGGGAGCCCACTGCAGGGCTCGATCCCAGGATCCTGGGATCATGACCTGAGCTGAAGGCAGACAGATGCTTAACTGATTGAGCCACCCAGGTGCCCCTACTATGTTTTATTTTTTATGAGATTCACATCCTTTTTTCCTTAAAAACTGAAATTCTAAGGGCTGTTAATGTTAAAAAGTCTCTTCAGAGTAATTTACCATGTTTTTGATGAATTAAATAATTTATCTTCAAGTACCAGCTTATTTCATTCATCAGGTTATTTTGGATTTCTGTAATGGTGATTATTTTTATTTAAGAATGATCCTATGCTACTTGTAAACGTAAGTTAATGGATCTTTCATGTGCTGGTTTGTATCCATCTCATTATGTTCATGGATTTCCTTGTAAGGATGTAATTGATTCCTTAAAATTGTACCTAGGAGCAGTCCCTTAATTTTCTAATATGATTTAAAAATTTTTTTCTTCATCTAAACAAACTGAAAATAAACTTCTATCATTTTTATTTTCCCATATGCCAGAGTAATTTTAACAGCAAAAAAAAAAAAAAAAAAACTGCCAGAGCAGCTTAGATTCTTCTGGTTTTTTTTTTTTTTTGTGTGCCACTGAATAAATGAGGCTTAATATTTGCGTTTTTACTATTGGCAGCCGTAACATTTATTTATTTATTTATTTATTTATTTATTTATTTATTTATATTTTTATTTATTTAATTGACAGAGCAAGAGAGGGAACACAAGCAGGGGGAGTGGGAGAGGGAGGAGCAGGGAGCCCGATGCGGGGTTTGATTCCAGGACCCTGGGATCATGGCCTGAGCCGAAGGCAGACTCTTAACGACTGAGCCATCCAGGCCGCCCCGCCCCATAACGTTTTATTTAATGCTATAGAGAAGGAATCCTTGAGAGGAGGAACTGTACTGGCGAGGGAAAGGGGATGGCCCCTGGTGTATTTGCCTTTTTAGTCTAATGAAAGTCCCTGTCTGAATTTGAAACACCACGTTAGAAATACTACCTCATCAAAATTCTATGAGAAAAATGTTCTGTTTGAATTTAAGCAAAAACCGTTTATTTTTCTCTTCTGCATGCTTCACTCTACCTCCCCCCTTTTAAATTATTTTATTCCTATCCTGAGTTGCTCTGTTTTTGAGCTGTGGTTATTGGAGGCTCTCCTAGGAAGGTGCTGGGCTGACGGTGGCTGGGGCTGGGAGGGTGCGACCAGAGCAGGTGGGGATGGGCGGTCCTGTTTTCCTGTGCCCTCAGATGCTCCCAAGGAGCTGATGCATAAGGAAAACACCTTTAGAAACTGTTACACACTCATTTAAATTAAGTCTCCAAGTGGGGTGCACATGAGCGAGGAAAATGTCTGTGATTCAGAGACCCTTACTCTTAACTTCTTAGAGGCGTGTGCTTTTATTTATTTACTTCTTATGGAACATTTCAAACATACACAAATGAAGAGATAGTAATGTAATATACCTCCATATACAGATCATGCCACATTAACGTTTTGTTATTTTAGAGGTATTTTGTAATGAATTTAGGCATGAAACACTTGGATTTTATCTTTTCTTCTTGGCATTATATTTTAGGCATATTTTTCTCAATTTACATTACAAGTTTAGGTGTGCCCTAGTAACTCCTGAAACTAGTTGTAAATGCGCTGAGTATGAGATAGGCAGATTGCTGCCAGAGCGGTACTTGATGAATAGGTGAAGTCAAATATAGAATATTATTGGTAGGCTCAGCTTAGCCAATGAGGAACCTCTGCTTTCACTTACAAATCTAAGTTATAAAACTGGTGGAAGTTAGATATAGCTTGGAAATGTTTTCTCCCCTTTTTCTCTGTCCTTCCTCCACCCTCGATTTGTCTCTCCTTTCCGCCGTCCATCCTACAGATAATCACCAGCTCTGCATGTACAACCCTAACAAGGTGGGAGCCTACCCTGTGGGAGGGTTGGGGGATGGCAGAACAGCCCGGACATAAGCAGAATCTAGTATTGGCGTCAGGTTCTTGGCAGGTAGACTGAGTGATATGGCAGAGAGTAAGATGGGGACGTGCTCAATAGGGTGATTAGAAAAAAAATGCTGGCGATTTCAGATGTGCAGGGTGAAAAACAGCTGTGAGGAGAGCACTTTGGGCAAGGAGGAGCACTTGCAGAGGCCCTGAGGTAGAAAAGACTATGCGGTGAAGTGGAAACCCGTAGAGGGAGTATGAATGGAAGGAAGCAGCAGTGGTCTAAGTAGGCACTAGATCTTGCAGGGCCTTGTAGATCTTGGGAAGGGGTTTGGAGCTTATTATTTAGTAAGCTACTGAAAGGCTTTAAGTAGGACCATGACAGGATCTGCTTTGCCTTTTAAAAGATACCTGTCTGCTATTAAAATTTCGAAAATTCTTAAAAAAAAAAAAAAGTATCTGCTCTGCGGAGAATGGCTTTCCAGGAGTGAGAGGGGAGGCGGTTTGAAGGCTCCTGGAGTAGTCCAGGTGGCTCGAACTAGGACGATGGCAGCGGGAATGGAGAGGAGTGGTTGATTTCAAGGTATGTGGGGACAGTAGACTCAATAGGATTTGCTAATAGCTAGGGCGATGGTTGGTATCTGGGCTTGGTTGGTTATATAGTACTAAAGTGGGGAAGCCAGGGAGAGTTGAGTTGGGGAGTAAATTGGAGCTCAGCTTTGGTTTTCTGTGGAACATTGAAGTGGAGATTCCGAATGAGTACTTGGACATATGTGTCTGGAGCTCAGAGAGTAAGTCCTCATAATATTGGTAGTACTCATCGTCACAAATTTGCATGACATCACCTGGGAAGAGAATGTCGGATGCATGTGGGGAGCAAAGAGAACTCAGCACTCGCTCCAAGGAAGTCCCAGGTTTAGTTGATGTGGTTCTGGAGGAGCCAGCAGACTGAGAAGGACTGGATTGAGGGAAGGAGAACCAGGAGAGCATGTCACAGTTGCTGAGAGAAGAAAACGCTTTGAGGATGAGGGACAGTTTCCTGAGTCAATAGGGGCCTTAGATTGGGTTAGGTGATCGGAAGGTCACAGTGGCCATGTTAGTGTGTTAGGATAGATGGTAGCCAGATTGGGGAGGAAGTGAGGAGTGGCATGTGTGGAACAGCCTCCGAGATGAGACATCTTAACTGTGAAGGGGGCAGAGAAGGGCTGAGGTGTGACTAGGGGTTTTCTTTTCCTGGCATGGAGCATTAGAGCGTGTTTGCGTGCTGCTCAGAGGGCATGGAGTACCAAAGGAATACTGAAGGTTTTGTGTTGTGAAGTGGGTGGGAAGGGGGATCTGAAAGCCTCTGGGAGGGGATTTCCCTTTGTCCGAAGGATGGGAGCAGATGCAGGCAGGTGGTAGGAAGATAAAGGAAGTTCCTGGCACCCTCACATGTCTCTGCTTAAGTAACTTTATTCTCTCCTGGCTCTTGTGTTCTTCGGTTTTCTGAATGTGAGTAGACATCTAATTTGTATTAAAGAAACGAGGAAGCAGGAGTTTATTGCTACTTGTTGTCCGTGGAGATGCATCTTCTTTAAGGAGAGGAGAAGGGTTTAGAAATAGCACAGGCTATACACAGATGCTTACAAAAAGTCACACTCATTTTGTCAAGGGTAGTACTTTCGAAATATTGTTAATATTTTTTGAAAAGTGGAGGTCTAAGCTGCAAGAGAAGGAAAGAGGCACGGGGATGCTTATTTCATGAGGCCCTCTCGGTGTGAATGCTGGAACTTCTCCCAAGTTGCTGTTCAGGTTCAGCCTTAAACTTGACAATGTAACATGTTGGAGTCCTTTCCCTCTGCCCTTTGAGAGGGTTTTTGTTTATTAAGCGTGAAAGACTGAGTCATGTGGAAGGGGCATGGGAGATTGCTGTAAGCAGGTTAGACTGTGATCCCCCAAGACCACAGGGACTTCGTTTTGTTCACCACTTGATAAGTGTGAATGAGTAAGTAAGTGAACTCTTAAAGTAAGCATCACTATATTAGTAGTCATGGACAGTAAAATGACTCCAGCATTTTTAAAATTTTCAAAAATTTCCTTTTTTGTCCAGAGACCAAATTCTTATACAAAACATGCAAATTAGAACGCAGATACCATGACATACTCACTAGATTTGCAAAAATGGTTAAATCTCACTATAGGAAGTAGGTGTGTGGAGCTGTGGGAGGTTTCTTCACCGATGCTGGGTGTGAGACGGTACAGCCACTTTGTGAAAGTTCTGTCTGCTTTACAAGGTGTATGTGCTCATCCCGACCTCCGCTGGGCTGTGGCGGGGAGGCTGGCTCTGCCATCTTCCAGGCTGTGGCCATAAGGTTCCTGGAGCCCACAGGGGCCATGGGGTCTGATGATGAGTGAGAGGTGGCTCCTCTGGAGTGAGGAGTGTGAACTTCGAATTCTAGTACTTTTTCTTCCTTTGTGCTTTAATTTGTTAATGACTGTGTTCTGGATCTTAGAATGCTCTGTATTTTCTCTTCTTTTGCTGCTGAAGGTATGGCTCCAAAAGAGACAGCAGTCTAACTAAAGACAGAAACAGTTACATTGTCTTTGATGAAATAAGTCTTCCCCACTGCGTACTTGGCCATCTGAGGCAGAAAATTGACAAATAATTGTAGACTTTATTTTCTCTCTTATTTTTATTTTATTTATTATTACTATTATTATTATTTTTAGAGAGAGAGAGGAGGGGGGCTGGTAGGGACAGGGAGAGAGAATCTTAAGCAGGGTCCACGCTCAGTGCAGAGCCTGATGGGGGCTCGATCTCACGACCCATGAGATCATGGCCTGAGCTGAAATCAAGGGTCAGACACTTAACCAGCTGAGCCACCCAGGTGCCCCTCTATGTTTAACTTTTTTGAGAAATTGCCAAACTGTTTTTCTAAAGTGGTTGTGTCATTTGACATCCCCATGAGCAATGTATGAGAGTTGCCGTTTCTCCACAACTTTGCTGACACTTGTTAACTCTCTCTTTGTTTGTAGCCATACTTGTGGCTTTAATTTGGGAAATAGACATTAAAACACAATGAAACGCAAAGAAAAAAAAGACTGCACACAAAGAAAAACCACAGTGAAATGCCGTACACCGTCATCAATTATGCCAGTATTTAACAGTTGACTGTAGAAAATGAGTAGATGCAGGTCTCTTAATTTTTATGACTCAGAGATGATTTTGGCTTTTTAAGTGATTTTTATTGAGGTGAGGTTGCCTTATTTAAAAAAAACCATTTTTGGGCGCGCCTGGGTGGCTCAGTCAGTTAAGCGTCTGCCTTCAGCCCAGGTCATGATCTCAGGGTCCTGGGATCGAGCCCCACTTCGGGCTCCCTGCTCGGCAGGAAGCCTGTGTTTCTCCTCTCTCCACTCCCCCTGCTTGTGTTCCCTCTCTTGCTGTCTCTGTCAAATAAATAAATAAAATCTTTAAAAATAAATAAAAATAAAATAAATCAGAAAAAACGCTTTTTTTAAGTAAACCCTACGCTCAGTGTGGGACTGGAAGTCCTCACCCCAAGATCAAGAGTCTCACGTTCTACCAAGTGAGCCAGCCAGGCGCCCCAGCTGAGTTTGCTTTAGGTTTTCATCTTGGGGTCCTCCAACTTCATAATTTCTCTCTGCTGTATTGAAGTTCATGCCAGCTGTGTCTTTATTCATTTACTCACTCCATCAATACTCATTGAGGACCTCTCTGCTCTCAAGAGTCCAGTCCTAAGGGAGCCTAGGACACCCCTGTCAGGCCCTGGAACATGGGATTTTTTGATGTGGGTAGAAAAAATGTAAAGTGGCTGTACAATTCAAAGGTAGACTAGATGTGCTGTTTTTCAGAGCTTTTTACCAAGGAATACCTGTTAACCTATGACAACTCTCAGGTGGATTTTTTTATTTATTGTTCAGTGATTCATTGGCTCGTGGTTCTAAAACCTTTCGGCAAAGTGGTCTGTCTTCTTTCCTGAATTGAGGCTTTAGAATGTGCTGTAAAATGTCTAAGAGGAAATGATAAAAGATGAAGAAATCCATTTTGGAAAAAGTTTGTAAAGATTGTGATTTTTGAATTGCAGCTTGGTATGTGGAGAATGAACTTAGGTTTTAGATTTGGCTATCACTTACTGGTTCTGTAACCTTGGGCAAGTTAAAAACTTCTTTAAACCTCATTTCCTTACCTGTAAAATGGGAATATTTCAGAGGGTGGTGGAATGGTTGAGGTGTCATGTAGCGTAGCCTCGAGTATTCAGGTGTCAGCTCTCTTCCTCCTTCACTTCAAGACAGATTTTATAGAAAATAAGCCATGTTTCTTCCTGAAATAAAGAAACAGATTAACTGATTATTATCTAATAGAAACAAAATCAGAACATTTTGGCAAAAGAAAAAGACAAAAACATAGTAATATACGTAGTTAATAAGCATTTCCTAGAATATGACAAAAATGGTGCGATTTTAAATCACTCTTAATTCTTAGGAGTCGCACTGTTTTTTGTGTCAATTCTAGATTCTTTTTTTAAAAGATTTTATTTATTTATTTATTTATTTATTTATTTATTTATGAGAGAGAGACTGAGAGCACAAGCAGGGGTTGGGGAGAGGGAGAAGCAGGTTCCCTGCTGAGCAGGAAGCCTGATGTGGGACTCAATCCCAGGACCCCGGGATCATGACCCGATCCAAAGGCAGACACTTAACCTACTGAGCCACCCAGCGCCCCAATTCTAGATTCTTCTATTTCAAGGTATAAGTCATTAAAAATTCTTCCAGAAGGGGCGCCTGGATGGCTCAGTCAGTCGGGCGTCCCAAGTCTGGGTTTTGTCTTGGGTCGTGGTCTCAGGGTTGTGGGATCGAGCCCCGCCTCGGGTTCCGTGCTTAGAGAGGAGACTGCTTCCCCCTCACTCTCTCCCTCACTGCACCCCCCACCCGCCCTGCCACCACACGCTCTTTCTCTCTCTCTCATTTAAAATAAATAAAGTCTTTTATTTTTATTTTTAAAAGATTTTATTTATTTATTTGAGAGAGAGACGGAGATAGCGAGAGCACAAGTGGAGAGGAGACGGAGAAGCAGGCCCCCCACCGAGCCGGGAGCCAGGACCCCGGGATCATGACCCGAGTCGAAGGCAGATGCTTAACTGACTGAGCCACCCAGTTGCTCCAAATAAAGTCTTTTAAAAAATTCTTCACAGAAGATTTTTAGAAGTCATAATTATATTCTAAAGTAAAATGTGTTTTTTCGCAACAAATTTATGAAAATGTTTCTGGTAAAAGGCAGGGGAAAATAATTATAAAAATTTTTCCCCCTTTGGTTGAAAATCATTACTATGTCCATAGGTGAGAAAATGTCTCTTTTTTTTTATGTAAGATGAGATGGTATCAGGTCATGTTTTTTAACAAGTGAGGTTTGCATCCTGAGTTAATGACTCATTAAGGATAGTAAATGTCTGTTAGAGTTTGAATGAACTGAAGAATCTGTGAGGACTCTGTTGTCTGGATTCTTTTATCTGCAGTAAAGGTCTTGCATTGTGTTCAGTATTATGAAATTTTGAAACAGTGGAGGATAGATGAATTTAGTGGAATGCTTGCCTTGGGTCGGCTTTGAATAACTCAGTCATGTATGCCACTAAGAGTCGTACCCATGATGCCATATTCTTCCCGTTCTAGGTTGATCTGTTACCCATGGCCCCCTCTGTTAGAAGAGTTTATTCTTTAGGTAAAAGATTGAAGAAAGAATACTTTTGTTATTTTGAGTACAAACTAATGCATAAGTTGTAACTAGGCATGTTTTGTGAATGGGTCAGACTGTCTATCTCCATTTAAGGCTCTGCACTGAGAGCAGATGGAAGAATATTTTCCATTGAACCAGTGAGTGTTTTTGCCAACATTATAATCCAAACCTATAGCAAGCTTCTAGATGATTTTTTAAGATTTTATTTTTAAGTCATCTCTACACCCAGCATGGGGCTCAAACTCAAAAGAGTCACCCAGTCTACCAGTTGAGCCAGCCAGGCTCCCAGCAAGTTTCTAGATGATTTTGATTAGTCTTTTGGATGTTTTATTTATAAAAACATGATTTAGGATTGGGGAAGATAGTATAAAATATTTAATTTCTTAATAGCGTAACAATCTCTGTGTTTTTGTTATTAGTCTCTTTAGCACTTGGTTTTGAGAGATGTTAGCTTTTCAACTGTAAAGCAGGTGGAATATGCTCTAATCAGCGTATTTATTTTATTATACTGATAGCTGAATTGAAATTGAGCTTGCAAAAACAAAAATGTGCCTGTCACTTTCCTTCAGTTCGAGCACCTTGAATAATATGAAGGATGGGCCCTAATTCTTAACCTTTGGGTTTATTGGTCAGTGTTTTCCTAATTACTAAGATAAACAAAGGTTTGGGAGAACTACACAATGTTGCTGTCCTTCTTAAGCTGCTACTAAATCTTGTTCATTTGCTGCCCAGGTATCCAAATTCACACTCACTTCCATTTATTGCGTTCACTTCGTATTTAGCCATTCTCTTCTCAGCCACCCACACCACAGCCCCTGCTTCTGCCGCCCAGTGGAGCTTCCCAGCAGTTACCAGTGGTCTTCACGCTGGCCAGACCAGCACCCTTTTCTGAGTCTTCCTTCTCCCTTGAACTTCCTTTCCTACTTGGCTTTGTTGGTGGTTCACTCTTTGTGAGGGGAAGCCTTCTTGCTTCTTACCCCTGGATTTCTTCTCTGTGTAAGGTACACAAAGTGAGGGGGCTCGTGGCTCCGCCCTTACGGTTCCCTCTTCCCTGAGTTACTGATATGCAGCTACTGGCACTAGCCACCAGGGACACCTCCCTCGCCGCATGCCACGCCTTCTGCCTTCCACTGCTCCCGGGACTCTGCATCTCGGGGAGCATCCCAGTGGAATGCGCCCCCCTCCCAGATCTCAGTTCTTCTTCGCAGTCTGGCCTTTGACATGATAACATTTGGAGTCATCTTTGATTTTTCTCTTCCTCCTTTGAAGTGTCTCTCAGGCTTAGTCTCTCCTTGCCGCTCTGATGGCTGCTTGTCTGTGCCAAGAGCTCATCCCTGGACTAATCAGCACCTTCCTGCTGGTCTGCCTCTAGTCCGCACCGTCCTATACTTGTGTGTGTGGCAGGTGACAGATAAACTTTAAAATGTAGTACTCCTCAGGTCTTTCCTATCCAGTGCCTCTTGTGGAGTATATGACTTTTGCATGTTATTTACACTCTCCTGTGTGGCCTTATTATTCTGTACACTGAGGGACTGAGCTCTCCTGCCACCTTCCATGCAAGCATATACCACCCTGGCCACAGTCCCCCACACAGCTGATGCCAGCCTCATGCCTGCCTTGCTGGCTTTTGCATGCTGCTTGCTCTGGTGGGCATGTCTTCCACTCTCCTCTGGCTTTCCAAGTTTCTTTCCATCCTTCAAGATGAAGCTCCTGTGCTGATTCTAATGAAGCTCTTTGCAGCTGTCTTGACTCACAGTTAACTCTCTTTTCTCTGTGCAGCTTGTTTTCTAAGGCATTGCCTTTCAGAAAATCTCCCCCCCCCCCCCATGGCTCTGTCCCTAATTGTAAAATCCTGTAGGGCAAGCAAGACTGAGCTTTGTAGCACATTTGGCCATCCCTGGGGTAGTGCCAGGAGCAAAGGAGTGTTTTTGCTCAGTAGTGGTCGGAGGTAAGTTGTGAGAATGGTCAGGCAAACATTGTAAACATGTTGGTTTCTAATTGTGTTGGTAAATACTGGGAAACAATTCTAAAGATAAAGATATGGAATAGATGTCATAAGGTTGATGGTCTTTGCCTAGGATGGTTTTATCTTTTACCCGGTGTCCTTTTGTTGGTAGGCCATAGCAGTTACTATGGAATTAAAATTCAGTGGGGGAAGCTTTGAACAAATTACCTTATTTAAATATCTTGTTTTATGAGTTAGGTTCTACTTATACACAGAGAGGCCCATTTCTACTTCTAGAGTCAGGTACTATAAAGCAAATACTATGCCATAAACAAAATGTCATTAGATAGACATACTATATTTTGGTTGTACAAATTAAGTGAATGTCATCTTACTTTGAAACATGGCTCCACTTACCCCTTGTGCATTTTTCCTATTTACTTTATGTACAGAAAATTAAGTAAACTTCTTATATAATTTCCTTTCCCAAAAGCATTTCAGGAATAGAAAAGGCCTACCAGCTCGACAGAGGGTTGAGTCAGGACCCATGAGCCACTTTCCCCTGGCTGCACAGCAGTGTGCAGTCACTGCCCAGCTGCTCCCTCTTGATACCTGTCTCCGTTTGCCTTCCCCGCTGTGCTCCAGGCTGGAGGAGCAACTGAGAGCCAGAACAGTTCTCTGATTCTTCTCTCCTTCCCAGACGTGCCTTGTTTGTTTGGTAAGAATGAGAGAGTCCATTGTTGGAGTTCAGAGGTTTCTGTCGTCCTTCTCCGTTAGTATTTATGTTACTCTACCTTGTTACTTGCTTTTGTCTTCTTTCCCACTAGTTGGAGGTAAAGGGATAATGTTTTATCTTTGTAGCTGCTACACAGTAGAGCAGTCTAGGAACCAGAAAATATTTGTTGAATGAAACGCGCATGTGTTTTAAAGCCACATTTACTCAGAAAGAATTATATTATCCGGCATCAAGCTTCTCCCCCACCCCCCTCCGCCCCACCGTGTTCTCTCAAATTCTCAGCAGATTAAGAACGTTGTTTTTCAAAACCAGGGGTTCTTAAGCTTTTTGGTATTCATGTACCCCTTTGGTAAGCTAGTGAAGCCTGTAGACCTGTTCGCAGATTAATGGGTTTAAATAAATACAATCCATAGGATTATAAAGGAAATTAGTTATATATATCTGCAACATCTGTAATGTGATATGAAAATATCTCTTCTTTCTGTGGTGACACAGTTACAGTTACTAGTAATGTTGCTGTGATTGGTTGCCTACATTTGTGTTTGAAGGCAATCTTAAATTTCAGTTTGAGGTTAATGGAAACAGGAAATAACTTCCTTTCACTCAAATTCATGGACCCCCGAGTTCTCTTTGTGGACCCTAGGACTCCAGGTTAAGAACCTTGCTCTAAACAGTGGGAATAGGGGGCGCCTGGCTGGCTCAATCAGAAGAGCATGTGATTCTTGATCTCTGGATTGTGAGTTCAAGCCTCACATTGGGTTGTAGAGATTACTAATAAATAAACTTTAAAAAAAAAGTGGGAATAAGAGAAACTAGGTAGGAAGGTAGGAAGACATTTTAAGAAATTTACCTTATTTAGCACCGTTGCTGATTCTCCTAAACAAGTCTGCGATAGGACAGTGAATAAGATTATTGTAAATCGCTGAGGATGTTGACGGACAGAGACTTAGGGCTTAAATAGTTTCTGTTTTACACGGATAACATTTTGGGAACCATGGGAGTAAGAGACTCATAGCTTGAGAACATAGGGTACAGAAAAGCTTTTAAACATATGCCTGTGGTATCTTTTTTTAAGATTTTATTTATTTATTTGACAGAGAGAGACACAGCGAGAGAGGGAACACAAGCAGGGGGAGTGAGAGAGGGAGAAGCAGGCTTCCCGCGGAGCAGGGAGCCCGATGTGGGGCTTGATCCCAGGACCCTGGGACCATGACCTGAGCCACCCAGGCACTCCTTTCTTAATCATGTTTGGAAATAACAAAGATGGCATTTAGTGGGAAATTTCATGAATTTTGGAGTCAGAAAGACCTGAATTCTGAGTAAGTTTGTTAATCTTGCTTGAGCCTTGGTTTCCTCACCTGCTCAGTTATGATTGTGTTTGCGTCAGAGTTCCGTGAAGGTGAGATGAGCGTGTGTGCCAGTGCTCAGAGCTGCAGACCGACGCAGGCTTCTCTGGGGTGGGCAGTGGCTCAACTCCGCCTAGCAGGAGTCCAGGGTCTCATTTGCTGATCCGGAAAGCAAGGGTACTGGAATAAAGGGATCTTTCATATCCCTTTAGCCAGAAGAGCTGTTTGGTATTAGTACGCCTACTTCTCAGACTTACTGAGGTGCAGACTTCCCAGCTGGAGACAAGCTGTGAGTAGATTGCTTGGAGCGGCAGAGAACTAGTTTTGAGTGCTTATAACCTGGAAGGCATTCTCAAACATGCTTCTCTGAACCATCTCATTTCATCCTCAGAAACACTCTGCACAAAAAGGTGGCATTCCCACTTTATAGATTGGGATAGTAAGGCCCAGAGGGTGAAAAATCTTCCAAGGTCATGAATTTGTATGCGATGAACTGGAGTTTGAAGTCAGAGTTCCTATGCAGAAAGCCTGGTTTTTGTTTCCATGTTTTGTTACACAACATTATTCACAGTACTTCTCTAGTACTTCAGTGCCAGACTCCTTTTGTACTCTTCCTACAAAGAGAACACTGTGTTGGAAAGAATATATATATGTATGTGTGAAGGTTGTTACGTTTACTTTGGAGAGACACCAATTATTTTTAAAAGATTTAAAAAATTTTGAAACCGTGAAAAACAGAGCAAAGTTGTAAGTACAGGAGAGAACCGTCCCCTACCCCTCCAGCCTTTGGCAGTAGGCTGCCCATCTGATGCTCCAGCTCTCTGGGATACTCTCATATGTGTGTCCTTCTGTACGGACATCCTCCTGCATAGTGAGTACTCCTCAGACCACAGTCAGGTTCGACCAGTTGCCCCAGTGAAGCCTCCCCTCTCCAGCCCTCACCACCCTCCCTCATCTGGTAGGAGCAGAAGGAACCAGTTAGGAATCATGCTTTGCATTGAACTGATGAGTCTTCTTCAGCCTTTCTTTTGATTTTCATGGTTTTGGTGATTTTGATGTGTTGAGAAATTAGGTCTGTTACTTTGTTTGGAAATATAGGCCTGTTATTTTGTAGAATATCCCTCAGTTTGGGGTTGTTTGATGTTTTCTCAAGAGTAAACCCAGGTTATGAATCTTTGGCAGGAATATCACAGAAATGGTGTTGTGTCTCATTAGATCTTATTTGTAATTAATGAGTATTTTGTAATTAGCATTTTGTGGGTAGGTACTTTGAACCTATCCCATTCCTCATCGAGCTCTCTATTTGTTATAAATTTATGTCAATATGGACTCATTTTTTTCTGTTTTATTCAGTGAGCTATAACTTTGTTATTCTCATTACTTATATTGATGTATAAATTATCCCAGATTTGGCCAGTAGGAGACCTGTCAGGCTCACTTCTTTGTTCTTTTGACCTGCCTCCATTATTCTCTGGAGCATTTTCTTGCTTTTTGGCACAAGTGTCCTAGGCCAGATTCTTACCTTGGCACTGTGGGTGCTCATGGGCATGGTTATTTACCTTAGTATCCAGTTCGTTCTGCAAGAAAATAGAACATTTTTGAAAAAATAACTACCAAATGTTAACTTTTTTTTGTATCCTTAGTAATATATCACTTGGAATGAATTTCTGATACTACTGGGAAGGTGGCAGAGAACCTGCCATTCCCTTTTGTGCATTTCTTCTTTTTCCTACCTGAGGGAAAAAGAAGGCTTTTTGTCTAAGTGCCAAAAAAAAGTATTGTAATTTTGAAGGCCTTTTCATTGTCAGAACAATCATTTAAAACAAAGCAAAACAAAATAAAGTAAACATTTTTGATTGAAAAAGCATTTTCATTATCATTGAAACGGAGCGGAAGAAGAAATGCTCTCTTCATTTGCTGGCTCGTCTGTGACATATATAGTACCTCCCAGAGTCAGGCACCAAGCAGGGCTCTTTGCAAAGCAGCAGGGTTACTGGGGCAAACAAAAATCAACATGGTCCCTGCAGTACCCTCAGAGAGCTTACAGTCTAGTGGTTAAGAGACAGTCACAGAAACACGGAGTGACAGTCATGAAAGGAAATGTCCTGAGTTGTAGTTCTTACATGTGAAGTGACACATGTTCTGCTTTACAAATTGTTCTGAGGGTAAAACGATCATTTAAGCAAAAGCTTTTTGTGAATTGTAGATGTGTTCTATAAATGAAGTATTTCTTTCCCATCACTTCCTCTTGTATTTCTGGTCTTTTTAGAATTACTAAGGAATCATCCCCCGAACTAGCTTCCAGGCTCTTCTCCTGAACATCACTGCCCATCTCTCTATATGTACACACTACTTACTTTCAGATCACTGAACTCTAGTCACAGACCTTGAGTGTGCCCGTATTTCCTTCAGGTTGAAGTCCAAACCCTTGGTAAGTCATACCTCTAGGCTAGCCCCAGCCTAACTTCCCGGTCTTGTCTTATTACTTGTCCTGAAGCCCTCAACCCAAACCAAACTGGTCTAGTCGCCATTTCGGAGACTCACATTGCACTTTCCCATCCCTGTGCCTTTGCTCTTATCCTTTGCCTGGAACTGTCTTCATCTTCCCTGTTTTGCAAAATTACATCTTCTTTCTGGACCTGGCTTTTAAACTGAGGCCTCCCTGTGCTTTACTCCTGTCATGGGTACAGTCTCTCCAGAGTATTTAGTAGTCCTTGTTTGTCCTCTTATGTCGCTGTGAGGTTTTCTCAACTGGCATTCAGGCCCTCAAAGTATGGGACCATATGCAGTAAGTTTTTTCTGGTTGATAAGAAAAGTGACCTGACTGCATTCAACCCTACCCCCAAGAATTTAGAAACAAAAAAAAACTCTGGCTTTTCAGAAACACAAAAAATCTGAATTTGCACTGAAAGAAAAAAAATTACTACTCTGTACCAGTATTGCATTTTATTAAGTCACAGTGCATCTGACTTACCTGTCCCTTGCCTCAGCAAAAGATGAACACCCTTGTGCTTTTGAGTACTTTGTTGTCAAGGAGACTTAAGACTGAGACAGTTGCAACCCTTTTTGTCCCTCCCTTTGACCCATTTTGGTACCAGCTATGGATTGTTTCAGCTTAGCAGATGCATGTATTGTCTGGGTCAAGTTGGATGTCCAAGGTGGTACAGGTGAGTGATCATGCTACTGAAAGCTTGAGGGACTTAAGATCCAGCATTTCTTTTTCGTACGTGAGTGATAAAGTTTAAGTTTGTCTCGAAATTTCAGCAATTGGCCAGTTGATTATCTACCATAATTAAAAAGGAAAATCAAGATAAAACTACCTGTCGTTAAAAGCAATTCGCTAAAAAAAGAAGAAAGAAATGCCCTTGAATGCTATGAAGGAAGAATGTCTCATGCTATGAGAGCATACAAAAGGAGGAAACATGAATTTCTATTTACCTAAGTGTGACCTATCAGTTGGTGATAGTGCTTCTTTTTCAGTTAAAATCCCATATTATAACTTCAAAAGATGGATTTCCAGTGTTAGACCAGTTTTTTTCTCTTACTGTTCTAGCTTTAGCATTCATTGTTGAAAGAATAGGTGTCTCAATAAAAGAATTGTCAGAAATTGGAAATATCCAGGTAACAGTGATGATCTTTTAGTGAGTACGTAGTTGTTAAGTATCATTGATTTTTCCAGAAAGGTCTCTAGAATACAGACTGTGTTTTGATGTAGTACAATGTAATTTTGGATATTCATTCTGAGAATCTGCTCTCTTGCTGCTCAGAATGCAGCATGTTCTCCAGTTGAAGAGTAGCACCGAGAATGTCATGATGCCATTTACCACATACCCTATTATTCCTGTGTTTAAGGCAATTGATGGTGATGCTGCTGCAGCTTTGTTGTAACCCCTGAGAAGACTGCTTTATCCAGTTTTATTTCATGCTGTACTTTTTATTATGGCAGTGTGTAAACATATACAGAAACAGAAAATCCCATTACTTGGTTTCCACAATTATCACCACATGGCTGGCTTATTTTGTATATACGTTTTGTTCTGACAGGTAGACACAATCTTGTCTCCCTCACTACATCATTTTATAGCAGATGTTGAGTCTTACATCACTTCATAAATAATATTTATCTCTAAAATTATGACTTTTAAACCACAATATCCTTTATTTATCAGTTAATTTTAAAAATATTATTAAATATCCTGTTGGCATTATCACTATTTTAAGTTCTTTTCTATGTGAATATTACAGTTTGATTTGTGGTATTGGCTGTTATGCAGAACCTATAGAGGTTTTTTTTTTTGAAACTATGATATAAAAAAAATAGCTCTGTTTCTGGAATGAAAATGTAATACATTTTTGTAAAATATTTTGGGCTAAGACCCCCCTCCCCCCAAAAAAAAACAAACACACACATACAACCAACCAAACATTGGAAATCTATCTATAAATAATCTATCCTGATTACATTATACTTGAATGATTTTATTTTCCTCTTGTTTGTATACTTAATACCATATATTTTGGGGAAGAGAGGAGGCTCTTTTGAAAATTCCTGCTCCAGGTTTAGCAAGCTGGTGCTGACTAGGTGAGGAGTTTGTGGGCTCTTGAGCCCAGTGGCTATTGGGTTCTCGGTGGCTCAGTGGTCTTGGACTG
The DNA here is from genome assembly GCF_009762305.2 of Zalophus californianus. Lineage (NCBI taxonomy): Eukaryota > Metazoa > Chordata > Mammalia > Carnivora > Otariidae > Zalophus > Zalophus californianus. The sequence goes on along the minus strand of NC_045595.1, from coordinate 21,445,122 downwards.
TGGGGCTTAGGGCCCTTAGGACAGGCATCCAGGTTTTGTCCCAGTTGTTGGGTGCAGGCCATTTCAGCAGGTGCTTAAATGAGCACTTACTCTATGCAAATTAAACTGGGGAAAATACCTCAGAATTACTGAATGTGGAGTTAATTTGAAATAGTAATTTTTTGTTATAGTTCAGAAATAGCACAATACATAGTGCAACTAATATTTGAACCTTTCAAAGAATAAACTGGGCAGTGACACATAAAACAAAGTTTAAAACAGGTAATGATCTTCTGTTCTACACTCATTTCCTTCCTTCGCTAGAGCAGTAGTGTGGTTCCTGTATTAGAAATGATGAGCTGCTCACTGGCGAGAGCAAAGGGAGTGTGAGCTGCCAGCCACTTTCTGTTGGATTCAAGATGTTTGAATGTGAGAGATTCTTCTGCTCAGGATGACCTGAGGATTTAAGAAAAATTGAGGTTTCTGGAACCTTGATATTTATATGCACCTGTTTAGGTGGCATAGAACCCCTCTCCCCATGTTGATATTATTGAGTTTTAGTAAATTGATACAATCATCTGTCACCAGAATTTAGTTTTAGAACACTTCCATCACCCCCCCAAATGATCTTGTGACCAGTTACCGATGACCCCTGCCTCTGCCCTAGCGTCAGGCAACCACTGATGGCTTTATTTTTCTTTAAAGATTTTATTTTTTTAAGTAATCTCTCCACCCAACTTGGGGCTCAAACTCACAACCCCGAGATCAAGAGTTGCATGCTCTGCCGACTGAGCCAGCCAGGTGCCCCTGTAAGCTTTTTTCTCTACAGTTTTGCCTTTTCTGCAAATCTGATGTAAATAGAATCATTCAGTATGTAGTCTTGTGTGTCTGGCATATTTCATTTCATATGATGTTTTTGAAATTTATCCTTGTTGTTGCATGTATCAGTAGTTTACTCATTTTTATTGCTGAGAATTATTCCGTTGTGTAGATACACCATATTTTGTTTATCCATTCACTAATTAATGGACTTTTGGGTTGTTTCCTGTTCATACCAGTGAACACTTGTGTAAACGTCTTTGTATGGATATGTTTTCATCCCTCTTTGGTAGATAGCCAAGAGTGGAATTATGGGTTGTATGGTAACTGTATTTAAACATACAGCTCTTAAGAAGTTCTTCTTAAGGAACTGCCAAACTATTTTCAGAGTCGCTGTCCCGTTTTCCATTTGCACCAGCATGGTGTGAGAGCTGCAGTCTCTTGTGAACACTTGCCATTGCTAGACTTTGACTTTACCCGTTTTTGTTGGTTCATAATGATATTTCCTTGAGGTTTTAATTTGCTTTTAATGACTAACGATGTATATTTTCATGTGCTTATTTGCCATTCATACATCCTCTTTGTTGAAGTGACTTCACATCTTTTGCCTATTTAAAAAAATTGGATTGTTTATTGAGTTGTGAGGGTTTTTTTTTTAAAGATTTATTTAGAAAGAGTGAGAGAGAATGAAAGTGGGGGAGGGGCAAAGGGGGGGGAAGCCAATTCCCTGCTGAGCAGGGAGCCCGGTGTGACCCCGAGATCATGACCTAAGCCAAAATCAAGAGTCGGAGGCTTAACCGACTGAGCCACCCTAGCGCCCCTCTAAGAGTTTTTATATACAAATCCTTTATGACATAAATGTTTTGCTGATTTTTCCCCCAGTTTGTGACTTGTCTTTTTCTTAATAGAATCTTTGGAGAGCAAAAAGGCTTAAACTTTGATACAATATCAGTTTATTGAATTTTTATTTATTGTTTGTGCCTTTTTGGGGTCATATCTAAAAAATCTTTGCCAATCCCAGGTCAAAAAAATTTTCTCCTATTTTTTCCTAGATGTTTTATAATTTTAGCTCTTTTTTTTGTAATATTAGCTCTTACATTTAGGTTTATGATTCATTTTGAGTGTTTATGTATGGTATGAAGTAAAAGTTGAGGTCACTATGGTGATGTTTATTCTGTTCCTCTGACTTCTCTGTTGGATCTAGAAGTTCCATCCAATTCTGGTTTGATTTCCACCCCCCCCAACTTTGTCATAGTTGGAGTTGTAGTCTTCCATCAGGGGACACATAATGTTTCAGGTTGTCTTTTTTTTTTAAAGATTTTATTTATTTGAGAGAGCATGGGCAGGGGAGGGACAGAGGAAGAGGGAGAGCTGAGCACTGAGCCAGATGCAGGGCTCAGTCCCAGGACCCCAAGGGCCCTGAGAGCATGATTTGAGCTGAAGTCAGACACTTAACCGACTGAGCCACCCAGGTGCCTCTCAGGTTGTCTTTTGTTTTGTGATTGATGTAAGCAGTTATTGATGGTCAACACTTAGATCCATTAATTGATTTTATTAGAGGTTCTGTCATTCCCTCATCATGAGCTGGATTACTTTTGTTAAAAGAAACATCTCTTTCTCTTCTATTTTGGTGGTATAGTTGTGTATGATCTCTTTAGCTGTAAATGCAGTGACTCTGTTAACAAGTTGTTTGTGGTAGGTATTTTTTCTAATGCACCATTTCCCAGCTGAATTGGCAGATGAACAGTTTCAACTAATTAGCAAATTGAGGGTTTTTTCCTCTCTCTGCATTGATGTATTATGAACAAACCCTTTTGTTGGAAACTCTGCTTAAGAGTGTTCTTTGCTTCTTCATTTGTAGGCAAAGACTGTATATATGGTGAATTATTGCTTTATAAGAGCAAATTACAATCCCAACTGTATTTTTTTCCAGCATAGTATTTTGTAATGAGCATAGAGTAATTGCTTGCTTCTTTTTTACAGCTTTGATTTATGATGCTCCCGTCTCTTACGCTGCTTTATTGTGATGAAATGGTTTTCTGTTCTTTCCTTGATTTTAACCATAAATAAGAAAAGTTAGAGTTGATGTAAATTTGTGCTTTTTACTATTAGTACTTTTCGCTTTTTGTATCTTAGTCGTTAACACCATTTTCATAATTCTTCCCAAATGGGATGATGATTTTTTTTTTTTTTGGCTGTCATTGTATCTGTTTTAAACACTAACCTAATGTCACAATAACTTTGTAGCATGTTGTAAGTAGATATACCTCAAATAAAAGGATTTGTATGTAGCAGATGCTCAGAATGGTTAGAGCTAAGTAGATGGAGGGGATGAGAGTGGAGAAGGATTGTATACTAATTGATCAGCCTAGAATTAGCCCTTGGAGGTGTAGAAATTTAGTGCCAGCACATAAAGATTGTGTGTTTTGTAGGTAGCAGCTGTGAATATAGCAGGCATTTAAATAGTGCAGCAGAACAGCCATTTTGTGTCACATATTTAATAGGTCGGATTTTAAAGTCATTTGTTTTAAAATGGACTTTTCTGTGTTATGTAATGCATTAGATGTAAACAGCTATACCACAAATAAAAAGTACTGCCAGAGCGGAGCGCCTGGCTGGCTTAGTTGGTAGAGGATGTGACTCTTGATCTCAGGGTTGTGAGCCCAGGTTGGACATAGAGATTACTTAAATAAAAGCTTGAAAAAAAAATACTGCCAAAGATACCTGTGATTAAACCATTGTCTATTTAGCGTATGGATTGAAGTGCAAAAACTGCAGGTTCTTATGGGTTTTTAGTTGGAGTTTATAAATGTTAAGGCTTTTGTTTAGAAAAGAATTTTTTGGTCTCTTGTCTTTATTTATGTGATGTTTTGTACATTATTTTTTTAAACTGGTAAGACATGGCATCAGATTTTCAGAGTTGAGGTGCTTTTCAATAATTATTTTAGTTTCTTGGCACTCCTTTAAATTAAAGGAGGATGATGAGAAGTATTGAGAGTTGAGACTCGAATTCTATTTGAGTAGATGACAGAACTATCCCCATTAATTTCATTCTGCAGACCATAGACTGTGGGCTTCCTGCGGCCAGGCAGGGCAGCCAAGTCAGAGAGACTGAGGAAGGGCCTGGCCCTGAGGCGCAGGTGGGCTGGGGTGCTCCTCTGGAAGGTACTGCAAGGTGGTGTGGTCATTTCCCAGGAGGGGAACTGAACTCTGCGTGGGAATGTGTATTTAGTTACTTTTCCCTTTTGTTGTAAGGTATGTGGATCTACCTGTGATTTTTCTTAGTTTCTCCTGAAAGGTACTCTGGTTTTGCAAAATGATTGGTAATTTTTTTTTTCTTTTTTCCCAGAAAGGCAGTGCTCAAACTTGGGAATCTGAAAATTAAAAAATCACAAACCAAGCAGCAGCCAACTTAGATCACCTGAGAATTGGCTCCTTTTCCTCCTGTGGCTTTTGTTTCCATCCCGTTCTCCACTTCTGCAATTACAACCTCATATGCTTCCTAAGATCACTGCCAGGAGAGCCAGCTTCTTTCCAGACTCGGGGATTAATCTTCACCCTGAAGGAGATACACACATGAATTGCTGAAGTGTGGCAGTAACTCACTAGTGCGGCCTCAAAGTCAGTCTTACTGTTGAGTCTTTTTGACCTTGGTAATAAGGTTTCCAATAACTGGATCCTTGCTGTTTCCGCCAATTACATAATGATTAAGTCAGTGCCTTGAACTCCTGAATACCAGTGGCTAGATTTTGTCCTTGAAACTCAATTTCCCTAATATCTGTTCTGAGTTTCTACATAGGCCGCCAGCCTGTTTGCTTGTAACCGTTAATTACTCTGCTCTCTGCATTATCTTGACCTGCATAGATTTTCCTTTCTCACACAAACAAATCTCTCAACTTTAGAGTTAAGTTTTCATTCCTTTTTCTCTTCCTTACAGACATTTATTGAGTATCTATTTGGAATTGGGACTAGAGAGAGAAAATAACCAAGACCCTGACTTTAAGAATAACCGTGGGTATCAACATCAAAATTCCTCCCCCACCCCAGTTTTATTGAGATACAATTAGCATATAACACTGCCAATTAGTCCAAGGTGTATAACATAGTGATTTGATATATGTTTCTATTGCAAAATAATGACCACAATAAGTTTAATTAAAGTCTGTCACTTCACATATATACACATTTTTGTTCCTTATGATGAAAACTTTTAAGATCTCTCTTAACAGCGTTCAAATATACAATACAGTGTTAACTATGGTTACCATGCTGTACATCACACCCCAGGACTTATTTATCCTGTAACTGCGACTTTGTACCTTTTGACCACATTCACCCATTTTGCCGCCCCCCTGCCTGCCTCCCCATCTCTGGCAACCACCAGTCTATCTGAATCTATGAGTTTGAGTTTTTTAGATTCCACATATAAGTGAGATCATACAGCATTTGTCTTTCTCTTATATCCTTTAGCGCACCGCTCTTAAGGTCCGTCGATGTTGCAAATGGCAGGATTTCCTTCCTTTTTATGGCTGAAGAATATTCTGTTGTAGATGTATAACATTTTCTTTATCCATCGATCCATTGATGGGCACATAGGTTGCTTCCAGGTCTTGGCTATTGTAAATAATGCTGCAGTGGACTTCACAGTGCAGATATCTTTTGAGGTAGTGATTTTGTTTCAGATACTTAGAAGTGGAGTTGCTGGATCACATGATAGTTTTATTTATTTATTTATTTGTATTTTTATTTTTTTAAGAACAAAGCATTTTTTTTTTAAAGATTTTATTTAGTTGACAGACAGCGAGAGAGGGAACACAAGCAGGGGGAGGGTCAGAGGGAGAAGCAGGCTTCCCACGGAGCAGGGAGCCCGATGCGGGGCTCAATCCCAGGACCCTGAGATCATGACCTGAGCTGAAGGCAGTCGCTTAACCACTGAGCCACCCAGGTGCCCCGGTAGTTTTATTTTTAATTTTTTGAGGAACCTCCATACTTTTCAAGGTGGCAGCACCAGTTCACATTCCTACCAACAGTGCACGAGGGTTCCCTTCTCTCCACACCCTCCCCAACACTTGTTCTTTCTTGTCTTTTTGGTGATAGCCATTCTAACTTGTGTGAGGTGATAGCTCATTGTGGTTTTGATTTTCATTTCCCTAAAGATTCGTGATGTTGAGCCACCTGTTCATGTACCCATTGGCTATTGTGTATCTTTTTGGGTTTTTTTTTGTATCTTTTTGGAAAGGTATCTCTGTAGTTCTGTGATTGGTTGACTTTAAAGGAACACAGTGAGAAAGGAATTCTTTGTTCCATCAAGCCTTATTACCATGATCTCAGGATCAAAATCTAATTAACTGAGCAAACTTAGCTTTGAAATATTTTGCCTGGCCACATAAGTAGTAGGCTATTTAAAGTGAAATCAAAATCATTTTAAGGCTTTAACTTAGTCTTTTGTGTTGTGTTGGAATACAGATAAACTGAAATATGTTTCACAGGAAGACCAGGATGGTGAGGGAACTTAGGACCTGTCTTTGGAAAAACTGTTCATTCTCTTAGTTGTGTGAGGGGCTCTTATGTGAACAAAGGTGCAGACTCCTTGTGAGTGGGAAACACCTATGGGTAGAAGCCTTTGGAACTTGGAGCAGTTTAAGGATAGGCTTTAGGGTGAAGCAACTCAGAAGTGGATTAGATTACCCCAGATGGTGTTCATGGGAGCTTTCTGTCACTGTATCATTGATGATGTTTGACAGAGAATGGACAACTTCCTCCTCAAGGATACGTGGGGAAGAATGTGCTAGAGAAGCACCTTTGGTTAATGGAGAGGTGTTCCTTGTGGAAATGTTGGGGCATGAGAATAGTGGATAGATAACCACAAAACTATGAAGACCACTGGACTAGGTGCCACCTATTTAAGTTTCTTCCAACTTTTAGATCCACCAATCTCCATTACTTAGTGAAACAAAGAAAAAAAATTTTTTTTAAATCATCCAGGCAGTTGAGTTCATGTATGTGTAAGTGCAGCACAGAGTGTAGTTCCTGATGGCACTAAGCAAATGTTTGAAAATGGGAGCAATATGAGCATAAAGTATTTAATTATTTGGGGGAAATGAGCAAAAGGAAAAATGTTTATGTGTTAAAGTTCGTCACTCATCATTTGAGTAAAGTAGAAAAATTATTTTCTCCTCATACTTCACCCCAGTCCATCAATATCCCTCTGAAATTGCAGGATTGATTGGGCAGCCCCACGGCAGTGATGTCTATTTAGTAGGTTTATTCGTTTACTTTACAGATGTCTCCATTTCCAAGGCCCAAATTCCATTATATTTAGTACTCACCACAGTATCTGTTAAAGTCAAGAAAACTTTCTTGACCAGACTTTTCATTAAGGTGGCTCATTGAAGTCTAACTAACTGGCAGTCTGAATTTGACATTTTGTTAAAGATTCAGGTAAGAGTAGCATTCTGCTGTTTGAATGGCTTGATTTTTTTTCCCCCTTAAAATATTGTTTTGAGAGGAATTTGAAGTAAGCGCATGACTTTTGGTAGTTAGATTTGACATTAGGCCTCTTCAAGCATTGGGTTTCCTGGTCTATGAGGACTGAGTGTCCTGTCTCTCCTCGTCTGGCTGAGGCCACAAAGGTCTAAACTCGATGCAGCTGAGCCTGTGCTTATCTGCACATGATCATTTTGGAAGGATTTAATGTGAGTTTAGACAACTGAATTGAGTTCCTTTTTATACGTTATGCTTTATTATTTTTTTATTTTTTATTTTTAAAGATTTTATTTATTTATTTGACAGAGAGAGAGACAGTGAGAGAGGGAACACAAGCAGGGGGAGTGGGAGAGGGAGAAGCAGGCTTCCCGCGGAGCAGGGAGCCCGATGTGGGGCTCGATCCCAGGACCCTGGGATCCTGACCTGAGCCAAAGGCAGACGCTTAATGACTGAGCCACCCAGGTGCCCCTATATGTTATGCTTTAGTAGAGAATAGTACTGCATTTATAATCTCACCGCTTATAAGAAAATATTGGAGAAAAACACATTAATGATGTAGAGTGCTTTGAGTTATCTTGATGATGATGCTTTTCTTGAATGCATGTTTTAACCAACTAGCTCATTTATTTTCTCAACAGTTTAAACACAACAATTAAAATAACAACCTTCTTCTGCTCTTGCCCCCATCCCACACTTCGAAATATAAATCAGAACAGTTTTCATAGATGATGCTGGAAATTTTGCCCCTCTGAAAGAGACATCAGTAACTGTTCACCTGCCTTGTGTTAATTTGCAAATAAAGTTTGAATTCTTGTCAGCTTGCTTTGATGACTTCAGGCACCTGTCTCTGTTTCAGTTACTGTTTTATCCAAGACTGAAAGAAGTTTTGTATTTTGTAAAAACTATTTTTTTCTTATACAATATGAAAATTAGTGTAGCATAGTCAGTATTATTAAGAATTTAAAATAATTTAGATATTTTTGTACTATAAGCTAGAAAGTGGAATTGATAAGTGCTAATCTTGGAAAACTGACAATCTTTGTAGTATTGTATTTAAGTTTAATAATTTAATGGTAGAAAAAAACATTGTTTTTAGAGAAAGAATAGGAAAGTGGAGGAGGAGGCATTGTTTTGTTGTTGTTTAAAAGGAGTAGAGATTTAACCAAAAATTTCTGTGTATTTAACATAAGCACTTCTAGTTTTCAGAGAAAGTTTACTGTAGATTAATATGTGTGGGTATTGCAGTCTGCAAAAGCAAACAACAAGCTGCAGCTAAGTTCTATACTGAACAGACAACAGGCTGCCAGGCATCCCACTGAGCTCTAGAATAACAGGTAAGTAGACTGTTGTTCTGCCAGTTGGGGTTTTGGTTTTACATTTTACATATGAGTTTAATTAGTTTCCTAATTAGCATAACTTAAGCTCTTTTTTTTCCTTATGCCTATTTAACTTTTGCACTGATTTATTTTACAGATGTAACATGTGTCCCAGCCTATTTCTAGTAGTAACCAGAGGTTTACTCCTTTCCTGTAAGCACTTATTTTAAAAGCTACTGAAGAGTTGTTTTGTTTTCTAAATAATTTATTCTTTTTCTAAATAACTTATCCTTGTTCCTTGTATCGTCGTTATTAAATGTTCAGCATGCTTCTTAGGTTTGTGGACCATGACATAATGGCCCGGAGTTTTGCAGGAGACTCAAGGTTTCCCAGGGATGCCCCAGGGGGCAGCAGCATTGCCCAGGAGTTAGGAGGCGTTCCTGAGGGACTGGTTTTTACCTGATCATGCTGTTTAGGTGCTTATAGTGATTTTGGGGGGTAGAGCCTATCCAGAGATCCTTGACATTTACAACTGATAGTCTGCTTCTTTTAGGGCCTTAAGTCTTAAGATAGCCTAATGAATTAATTGTACAGCATATGCGATTATAATCCAGGAGTCTTTAAAGTCCGACATAAAGCTTTTAAAAATACTTGTGTGCTTAGTACACCAAAATCAAGCAGCAAAATCACCCAAGCATCCTGCCTTAGGATGACACCTTCGGTTGAAGGCTTTGAGGAGATTGAGTGGAGGTTAAAGTTTGGTGACTGATGGACAGAAGGCAGCCTCCCAGGGATCTGGAGACATTAGTCAATACAGCTTGCCTGCCACTCTTCTCCATGCCTCTGGGGGAAAGGAAGAAGCCTCTTCACTCCCACTCCCTTTGTTTATGTGCTTTCCTGCTGAGTCTAAGGTGTTTTGTTTTTTTGTTTTTTTTAAAGATTTTATTTATTTGACAGAGAAAGACACAGCGAGAGAGGGAACACAAGCAGGGGGAGTGGGAGAGGGAGAAGCAGGCTTCCCGCGCAGCAGGGAGCCCAATGCGGGACTTGATCCCAGGACCCTGGGATCATGACCTGAGCCGAAGGCAGACACCCCAACAACTGAGCCACCCAGGCGCCCCTGATTCTAAGGTTTTCTGATGGTGGCTATTTATCACACTGTTTCTTTTTTAGCCTTTTGACTGTTCTCTAAACTCAATGTCCTTCCATTCCATCAAATAATTATTAAAGAAATGTACCTTAATTAAAGAAAAGTTACTGTATAACTTTGCTAGGAGGGGTTAGAAGGGTGTTTGGTAAGAAAAATGAGAGTGTTTCAAGTACTGAAGGGCTGGGAATCATCCTTGCAACAGTAAGGATCTTCATTCGACTGAGAGTTTTGTTAAAGAAATAATAGCCACTGTGCTTTGAGGTCTACTGTGCTATAAACTTTTATATGCGCTAATTGATTGAATAATCAAAAGTGACGTTATGGGATAGGTACATTTGTTAACATCTCCATTTTATAGATGATGACACTAAGGCATAAATTAGTTACATAACTTATACAAGCCAGCCGTGCACACCCAGCAGTCTGGCTGCTGAGGCCACATGCTTCCTTATCAGGACTGTCTAGTTATTTTTGATATGGGGTTGATCATTCATACACCTTGATTTTCTCCCCTTTAGAAGGCTAAGTTAATCCCTTAAATTTTTTTATTTTTGTGTGGTGCCATATTTTATGTAAATTATCATTTCGTCTTCACAACAACCCCTCAGTCTATATATAATCTAACAGACAAGGAAGCTGAGCTAGCAAGCGCTGGCCTGGGGAATTTTAGCCAGGTCTCCTTTTTATGGTTAGTCTAGTCCATTCTCACTGTTTATCATTCCCCAGCTGTGAGTCTTGGTGTTCGCTGTTCAGAGAAGCATTTGCTCAACCAGTGAAGACAAAGGCACAAAGTCAAAGAGACCTGAATTCCCTTCTGAGCACCTCTACTGGTTTTGCTGAGTGATATTTTTCAAGACATTTAGTGTGCTGAACTTTGTGTAGAACAATTTTAGTTCTCATTATTCAGCTTCTGTTTTTCATTTTCTTCAAGAGAATAGTCTGCTTTTAATGAAATATAATTGGCTTTTATGTTACTTCCAACAGTTCATGTACCAGAGAATTTGCAAATATAATATCACATCTAAGGCCACCAGGAGTTTATAGGGAGAGAAAAGCATTGACTGTCAGATGGAGGTTTTTCTGATGCAGGTTTGTTTTTTTTTTCCTGGTGTATGTGTACTTAGTATCTCCTCTAATTGACCTGCCTTTCTGATTTCTAACGTAGTTATTAGGGAGTTTCAGACCTTCCCTCTTCCCCTCCCACTGGGCTTCCTTTTCGAGGGGCTGAGTATAATGAGATGAGGACAGGGGTAGCCATTTGGGAGGTAAAGACAATTAAGTCACTCTCTAGGCCTGATTTGAACTTCTGGGTCTTTTTGGTTTGTGGTCATTTCCTTAACCTTGAGCTAAGAACTTCAAAAACATGTGGTGGTCTTTATTTTGGGTTTCTGTTTATTCTGCCTGTAGCTGAGTTCTTACAGTTGAAGTATATTAGTATCTCTGGTCTCTTGATTATCCCTTTTAAGTTTTAATCTGTCTCACTGCCAGACTCACTTGTAGGGTAATGTAAGTTTGATCAAGTGTCTGGGAGTTTTAGGCCACCCTTACCAGATGTCCAGATTATAGTCATGTGACTCCTTCTTCTTGGTCATGGTAATTGGAGGGAGAATAGGGCAATAAGGATATCAAAATTCATGAATAATTAAAAATATTCATTATTTTGTTCCCAGCTCTGACTTCCCCTTTTTACCTTTCACAGTAGTTTTTATGGAGGGGAAGGGGGGGGGAGCAGAAAACAGATTTTGAATTTTGATTTAAATTTTCTTTCTACTTCTCTGTATTTAGTGTACTCTTTAAACATATTCCTGGAGGGCGCCTGGGTGGCTCAGTTGGTTAGGCGACTGCCTTCGGCTCAGGTCATGATCCTGGAGTCCCGGGATCGAGTCCCACATCAGGCTCCCTGCTCAGCAGGAAGTCTGCTTCTCCCTCTGACCCTCCCCCCTCATGCTCTCTCTCTATCTCATTCTATCTCTCAAATAAATAAAAAATCTTAAAAAAAAATTAAACATATTCCTGGGGTGCCTGGGTGGCTCAGTTGTTACACCTCTGCCTTCGGCTCGGGTCATGATCCCGGGGTTCTGGGATCGAGCTCTGCTTCGGGCTCCCTGCTCAGCAGGAAGTCTACTTCTCTCTCTCCCTCTGCTCCTCCCCCCTCCGCCACTCATGCTCTCTCTCTCTCTCTCTCTCAAATAAATAAAATCTTAAAAAAAAAAACATATTCCTAAGAGGTATAGCAAAATTAATACTGAAGGGGCACTTTCTCTTTCAGTTAGCATACATATATTTTTTGATGAGAAATCGGAAGTTCTTCAGTTTGCTTATAATAAATATCATTGCCTGGCAGTCCAAAAAGAAGTGTGTGTGTGTGTGTGTGTGTGTGTGTGTGTGTGTGTGTGTGTGTGTGTGTGTGTGGTGTGGTGTGTGTGTGTGTGTGTGTGTGGTGTGTGTGTGTGTTTGGCCATATAGCAAAAGCTGCTTGGTCAAGAGGTTACGATATATAAAATTATTTCAGTTAAACTTACAGGTTTTACAATTTAAAAATAGTTTGTTCTACCAGAGTTTTGGTTCAGTAATTAATCATTGGAATTTGCAGTTCATTAATTGAGCAGGTATTCATAAATACCAACTATGTTTTAGGAGCAGGGACATTCATCTGGTTTGTTAATTATTCTACCCTACTGCCCAGCACAAAGCCTGGCACGGAATAGGCATTCAGTAATATTGGTTGAATGAACCAGTGCATATCCTCATGGAGTTTACATGCTGGTGTTATACCCACATCTAGCACTGAACATTTTCCGGGCCCCAAGAGAAGTAGAATACATAGTCTGTACACATTTTAATGCAGTGTATTTGCTGACCTGAGTTGTAGGAGGTACTATTGCAAGGTGAACATTGGGTGGTATTAACAAGACTCAGGATATTTTGAAACTGTCTTGCCTCTATTATTGGGAATCAGAGTATATTTCCCAGAAGCTCCCAGCAGACTTTCTCTTCTCTTGTAGTCAAGCCTGGGTCACATAGACACACAGAAGGCCCGGAACACAGTTATCTGATAGCGAGGAGTGGACTGACTGGTTGAGCGGGTCCATTATGTGGAACAGGGTTTTGCCATGCTGAGCACATCTGGGATTCAGGGCAAGGGGAAGAGAGGGAAGGACTGACCAGGCTACTAGGAGTGACTGTACCGAATCAGAGAGTTGAATGTGGACTGGGCTTAATTTTGTGCAGTGATGTGAAGAAAGTGGTTTCTAGGTGTGTACAAAGGTAAACTGGAATTTTAACCTATTCAGGTACAAGCTTTAATCTTAACACTTGAAACAGTAAAGTGTTATAAATTAAAATTCTTTTTTTTAAAAAGATTTTATTTATTTGAGAGAGAGAGAGCACAAGTGAGCGGGGGGAGGGTGGAGGAAGAGGGAGAAGCAGGCTCCCTGCTAAGCAGGGAGTCTGACATGGGGCTTAATCCCAGGACCCCGAGATCATGCCTTGAGCCAAAAGCAGACGTTTGACTGAGCCACCCAGGCGCCCCCAGAGTGTTATAAATTAAATAAATTCTTTTAAATCCTTTTCTCTGGAAACACTTAAAAATTAGTTTGCTTATCATTTCATTTAAAGAATAAAGACCTTTGGGACACCTGGGTGGCTCAATCTGTTAAGTGTCTGCCTTCGGTTCAGGTCATGATCTTAGGGTCCTGGGATCGAATCCTGCCTTGGGCTCCTTGCTCAGTGGGGAGCCTGCATCTCCCTCTCCCACTCCCCCTGCTCGTGCTCTCTCTCTCTGTCAATAAATAAAATCTTTTAAAAAAATAAAGAATAAGGACCTTCTATTTCTTTTTACAAGTATTCAGTAATTCAGAGGTTTTTTTTAAAGATTTGAGAGAGAGAGCATAGGAAGGGTGGGGGGGGTGGAGAGAGAGAGAGAATTTCAAGCAGACTCCCCACTAATCAGGGAATCCAATATGGGAGTCAGTCCCTGGACCTTGGGATCATGACCTGAACTGAAGGCAGATGCTTAACTGACTGAGCCGCCCAGGCGCCCCCGTTTTAATTAGGCTTTTATTCTTTCATATGAACTAACTAGTGTAAGGACCTACTAAAATAGCATTTTAGAAGTTCATAGATGGTAACGTTTCGGTGCCATCTAGACTCCTGGTTACTCACCATTTAACTAGAACAATATAGAACCTTGAAGTTGAATAAATAATAAAGAACTAGAGTATAAATCATCTAGAGCCATCACTTTATGGTACAGGAGACGTACCTCACAGTAGTCCTTACAGTCTGCACTCTGAGAAAAAACCTGAAGTCTAGGGGAGTTCAGGCTCTGGAATCAGACTGGGGTTCAAATGCTGCCCCTGTTTGCTTACTAAATGACCTGGTTTCCTTATCTGTGAAATGGGGGAATCATGTATGGGATAAGTAGAATGGTTAGGTTTAAATAAGATCTAATTTGAAAATAGTTCACACTTAACGTTATACTTCATGTTCACAGTACGCTATACTGCCCATATACTGTTGGGCAGTGTTTTATTTACTATATAACACACAAAAAGTGCTAGGCACATACAGAGTATGTACTCATATATTACTTCTTTTTTTTAGATAAATGGCTAACAAGCATCTGTTGAGTAGGCATGAAATTTCTGAACTGTCATTTGACATGAAGAGGCTGAGAAATAGCTACTAGGAGATTACAGAAGTTTCAAGGCTTTCATAACCAAACATAGTCTATTCATGTAATGATTTTATAATACTGTTGAAAGGGGTACATATTTGGCAGTGTTTATATTGGTGAATCAAATACTTCCTTATTTAATCAGAGCAAGACATTGACTGTTTCAACATGTGCTCATGTAACTCGATCCTATAAATAAAGCCCATAATCCATGAAAACTGTGATAATATTTGAACTCTAAAAGATCTGCCATTTCTCCAGCTTATAGAGTTGATCTTTAAATGCTTCTGTCATATCTTGGTACAAGAAAGGTGATTTCAGAACTATGATTTAGTGATCTTGGTATCTGGTGTAGAAATGGTGCCTGGTACTCTGGTACTAATTAGCAATTGCTAAGGAAACAGGCTGTGAAGTGGTCATACTTAAAACTGTGAATCAAGGATTTATAAATTGGTGTGAGATCTCCAACTTCATTACAGTATGAATCAGTTTTTAAAAATTCTTTATGCTTGACATTTTTGAAAGACATGTAATAAAGAAGAGTTAAAAAATTGACCTTGAGGTTTTAATGGGAAGTTTATGGTTTTGAAATTAGGATTTTAAACAATAAAACAGCATACATTACTGAATTGGTGTGACAAAATGCTTTCATGGATGATCAGTAAACCTAGAAAAAAAGGTGTAGTATGAGAGCAGGACTGAAGCTGACAAGAAGGTTCCCAAGGTGTGAAATCAGGATAGAAGCCATTCTAGTTATTTTAAAGGTTTTTTTTTTTTTTTTTAAAGATTTTATTTATTTGAGAGAGAATCAGAGAGCATGAGCAGGGGGGAGAGGGAGAGGGAGAAGCGGCTCCCTGCTGAGCAGCAGGGAGCCTGACGCTGGGCTTGATTCCAGCACCCAGAGATCATGACCCACTGAGCCACCCAGGCATCCCTTGAAAAGTTTTTATTAGGCTTGAATGAAGTATAGCATTTGGAAATAGCTTATAAATTGGGAACGCTATTCATATAAAGAGTGTAATAATTATACTTTTGTTGATGGTAAAAAGTTTTCCTGAAAACTCAAAGAGTGAACCTTTAATAATGAAGAAATTAATCATATTGGTTGATTTTCTATTGAAAACCCCTGCTTTTTCTTCCTCAGACCGCTCCTCCGTCAGATTTTACCCCCAAGGGGCAGTTTCATCCTTTCTGTTGCTTAGGCAAAAAACTGGAGTCAGCCCAGACCCTGTTCTTTCTCTCACACCCCACATCCAGTTTCCCTTCTTCTTTTTTTTTTTTAAGATTTTTTTAAATTTATTTGAGAGAGTGAGAATGAGAGAGAGAGAGCACACATGAGAGGGGGGAGGGTCAGAGGGAGAAGCAGACTCCCCGCTGAGCAGGGAGCCTGATGTGGGACTCGATCCCGGGACTCCAGGATCATGACCTGAGCCGAAGGCAGTTGCTCAACCAACTGAGCCACCCAGGCGCCCTTCTACCCTTCTCAAACCCTTTTCACCACTGGGCCTGGCCACTAGCACACTCGCCAGGATTGTTTCAGGATCTTGTTTATTAGTCTTCCTGCTTCTGCTCTTGCTCACTTAACAGTCTGTTCTCAACATAGTTGCCAAGTGATCCTTTTGAAAGATAGGTCAGATTACGTCTCTCCTCTGCTCAAAATCCTCCAGTGGCTTCCTCAAAACCAAAATCTTCACAGCAGCCTACATGTTTGTATATAATCTGGTGCCTGGTACCTTTGTGAGCTCATTTCCTAAGCATCTTTGCCTTGATCTCCAACAGCAGTGGCCTCGAAAGTGCCACACAAGCTCCCACTTCAGGATCTTTGCACTTTCTCTCTGGAATGTTCTTCCCCAGGTACCCACTTCCTTATTTCCCTTAGGTGTTGGCTAATGTCACCTCATCACTGAGGCCTTGGTTACTCTTTTGAAAGTAATAACTCCGTGTCCTCCTTCCTTGCCTCATTTTCCCCGCTAACTTTTATTGTCATTCAGCATACTTTATCCTTCAATATCTGTCTTCCCACACTAGATTGTAAGATCAATGAGGGCAGGTTTTCCTTCCCTCTGTTTGTTTACTTAGAATAGTATGTGGCAGATAGTATGTGCTCAGTAAATATTTATTGACTAATTGCAATTCCATGGCAGTTCATTAGTATCACTACTGTTGACTCATAGAGCCTTCTTTAAACAAAATCACTGATATTATCTATTAATGTAAGTTCTAAAAAATGGTAGTACTAATTCTAAACATTCATATTTAATGGTGGGAAGTGCTACTTTACAGTTCCCAGCTTCCCTTGTAGTCAGATGGGGTCCATGTGACTGAATTCTAACAATAGAATGTGGGTGGAAGGCCTGGATCAAGGAAACCTCCATGAATGATCCCCCTACACTCGATGATTTGGGGAGCCTGTGTTGAAGATGCAGAGCTATGAGGTAGAAGGTGCTTGGCCTGATGAATTACCATGTGGAGGACAGGTACCTACTCATCAGGAACACCTGTTTGGACTATCTCTGAGTGAGAAATAGCTATTGGATTAAGCAACTGTAATTTGGAATTTATCCGTTGAAGCATAGCATTCCTTTAACTAATACAAACCAATGACAGCTAAATTCTCCTTGTTCTGTTGCATATCCTAATGGTACCCAGATTTCTTGTCTCTTTTTTGTTTTTGGCTTCTGTATTTGAAAATGGAAATGATGTTATTTTAAAGTTTTTATTTATTGCTGGTCTTGCCGAGCCGGCCAGCCAGCCTGGCTCCCCATCCCCGGCCCTGACTGGCAGGCGGGCTGCCCTGAGGAGGCGGGGAGGGGAGGGCTGGGCCGGCCGTCGGGTGGGCGACGATATGTGAGGAAGAGCACGCAGTCGGACCCGGCCTTTTTCAGGTTCCCTCGGGATCCGGCCAGATGCCAAGAAGTGGGTGGAGAATTGTAGGAGAGTGGACTTAGAAGATAAAATACCTGATCAACTAAATAAACATTATCGATTGTGTGCCAAACACTTTGAGACCTCTGATCTGTAGAATTATACATTTTGCAGAGGCATCAGAAAACTAAAGAATGATTGGGTTATTTTATTTCTCAAAATTAATTGAAGCAGATACTTGTGAAGTCATTGGGAGAGTCCTTATAGTACAGTTCTTCGAGATAATGCAATACCAACAATATTTGATCTTACCAGTCATTTGAACAATCCACATAGTAGACACAGAAAAACAAAAGAATTGAGTGAAGATGAAATCAGGACACTGAAACAAAAAAAATGGATGAAACTTCTGAACAGGAACCAAAACATAAAGAAATAACAACAACGCTCAGAATCCCAGTGCAGAAGAAGGGGGTGGAGAACAGGATGAAGACATTTTACCTTTAAGCCTTGAAGAGAAAGAAAACAAAGAATACTTAAAATCTTTGAAATTTTGATTCTTATGGGAAAACAAAACATACCTCTGGATGGGCATGAAACTGATGAAATCCCAGAGGGTCCCTTTACTCTGGATAACTTCCAAGCACTGCTGGAGTGCTGGATACATTCTGGCGAAGAGGTTCTGAGAAAGCGCTTTGAGACAACAGCAGTTAACACATTGTTGTGCTCGAAAACACAGCTGAAACAGATGCTAGACATCTGTGAGAGCTGCATTCATTCGGGAGGAGACCCTCAGGAAAGTGAGAGACGCCCACTTCTTTTCTATCATCACTGGTGATGACGTAGTGGACATAGCAGGGGAAGAACACTTGCCTGTGTTGGTGAGGTTTGTTGATGAATCTCCTAACCTGAGAGAGGAATTTGTGGGCTTCTTGCCTTATGAACCTGATGTAGAAATTTTGGCTGTAAAATTTCACACGATGGTAACTGAGAGGTGGGGGTTAAACATGGAGTATTGTCGTGGCCAGGCTTACATTGTGTCCAGTGGATTTTCTTCCAAAATGAAAGTCGTTGCTTCTAGACTTTTAGAGAAATATCCCCAAGCTGTCTACACACTTTGGTCTTCCTGTGCCTTAAATATGTGGTTGGCGAAATCAGTGCCTGTTGTGGGAGTATCTGTTGCGTTGGGAACGATTGAGGAAGTTTGTTCTTTCTTCCATCGATCTCCACAATTGCTTTTGGAGCTTGACAATGTAATTTCTCTCCTCTTTAGAACAATGAGGAAAAGGGTAAAGAACTGAAGGAAATCTGCCATTCTCAAGTGGACAGGCAGGCATGATGCTTTTGAAATTTTAGTGGACCTCCTACAAGCACTTGTTTTATGTTTAGATGGTATAAATAGAGATACAAATATTACATGGAATAACTATACAGCTGGTCGAGCTTTTGTACTCTGTAGTGCAGTAACAGATTTTGATTTCATCGTTACCATTGTTGTTCTTAAAAATGTTCTGTCTTGGAGCGCCTGGGTGGCTCAGTCGTTGGGTGTCTGCCTTCGGCTCGGGTTGTGACCCCAGGGTCCTGGGATCAAGCCCCACATCGAGCCCCCTGCTCCGCGGGGAAGCCTGCTTCTCCCTCTCCCACTCCCCCTGCTTGTGTTCCCTCTCTCACTATGTCTCTTTGTCAAATAAATAAATAAAATCTTTAAAAAAAATTTATTAAAAAAAATGTTCTTTTACAAGAGCCTTTGGGAAAAACCTTCAAGGGCAAACCTCTGATGTCTTCTTTGCAGCCAGTAGCTTGACTGCAGTGCTGCATTCACTAAATGATGAAGTGATGGAAAATATTGAGGTTTATCATGAATTTTGGTTCGAAGAAGCCACAAATTTGGCAACTAAGCTTGATGTTCAGATGAAACTCCCTGGGAAATTCCTCAGAGCCCAACAAGGTAACCTGGAATCTCAGCTCACTTCTGAGAGTCACTATAAAGAAACTCTAGCTGTTCCAACAGTAGAACACATTATTCAGGAACTGAAAGATATATTCTCAGAACAGCACCTCAAAGCTCTTAAATGCTTATCTCTTCTACCCTCTGTCATGGGACAGCTCAAATTCAACACATCGGATGAGCACCATGCTGACATGTACAGAAGTGACTTGCCCAATCCCGACACACTCTCAGCTGAGCTGCGTGGCTGGAGAATCAAGTGGAAACATCGAAGGAAAGACAGAGAGCTTCCATCCACCATTTATGAAGCCCTGCATCTACCAGACATCAAGTGTTTTCCTAGTGTTTATGCATTGCTGAAAGTCCTCTGTATTCTTCCTGTGATGAAGGGTGAGAATGAATGCTATGAAAATGGGCAAAAGCATCTCAGAGCATATCCGAGGAACACTCTGACAGACCAAAGGTCAAGTAACTTGACTTTGCCAAACATAAATTTTGATATAAAACATGATCTGGATTTAATGATGGACACATATATCAAACTCTATACAACTAAGTCAGAGCTTCCTACAGATATCTCAGAAACCATTGAAAATACCTAAAAGTCTTTTAAGGTAGGCTTTCTCTTATGTTTGATATTTGGAAAAATCTGTAAGAAATTTGGAAACATCTTACGGAAAAGCTGTCAGGTGTATGTAGGCCACCTAATCACTGAATATCTTGACCTGTCGATCTCTCATTGAGTACATTAGCCATTGATAATCTGCCTATTTAAATGGCCCCTGTTTAAACTCTTCATGCTTTGGAGACATACCTGTTTCAGAAGATAGCATTAGAAGTGCCACATTACACTTCTGTGGGATCTCTGCTAATGGCACTTGGGAATTGTTTTAGTTAAGTCATTTTAGATAAAACATTTATTGTCACTGGATCCAGTTGTCTGGTATTGAGTTATCAGTTTTTAGAAGATAAAGATTTTGAAGAAGTATGGGAGGAAGGAGTACATTTTATAAAATGTTACAGTGAAGCTCAGAGTGACCTTTGAATAGTAGGAGTGTTAGTATGTTAAAAATCTGTAATGGACAGTTAAGGGAGTTACCAGACACAGAGAGAGAAACACATGAGCTTGCCAGGCAAGGATTGCAGTAGAGATTTTGTCTTTATCAAATAAACTTAAAGGAACAAGTTACAGTTGAAGTTTGAATGGGAGAGCCTGCCATTGTTGTTCCACATTGGATTGTTGCTGTTTACATTCCTTTGTTGAGCCTACATCTTCATAAGCTCTTTAGCAAGTGTATGTAGAACACCCACGTCTTCATAAGCTTTTTAGCAGGTAATATGTTGAACACCTCTGTTCATGGTCAAGACAGGGTCAGAGGCCATGGATACTGACAACTGATTTGTCTGTTTTCCTCTGTCTTTTTCCATGACTATATCTACTGCCTCATCTTGATTTATAAACAAAACCGGGAAAACCTACAAAAATAAGTGTTTTGTGGTTTATCTAGGAATAATACAGAAAATATTGCTGTTATTTTTGGTGAAGAAAATCAATTTTGTTTATTTCAACCTAAATAAAATGTGAATTTTGTTTAAAAAAGAAAGACTTTATTTAACTTAGAGCAGGGGGAGGGGAAGAAGAGGGAAAGGGACAAGCAGACTCTGTGATAAGTGTGGAACCCAAGGTGGGGCTCGATCCCACAACCCTGAGACCATGACCTGAGCCGAAACCAAAAGTCAGACGTTTAACCAACTGCACCTCCCAGGTGCCCCAAGAAATAATGTTATTTTAAAAGCACAGTTGTGTTCTTAAGATGACTTTATTTTTTTACAGCTTGATCAAGATATATTTCATATACCATAAAATTCACTCATTTAATGTGTATAGTAGTACAGAGTGGTTTTTTTAATTGATGAAGTATAGTTGATATAGAATGTTATACTAGTTTCAGGTGTACAATACAGTTGAATGGTTTTTATTCAGAGTTGTATGGCTGTCATGACAATCTAATTTTAGAATGTTTCAATGCCCGTATAAGAAACTCTGTATGCAGTAGTAGTCCCTTCCCATTAGTCTTTCCCTCTAGCCCTTGGCAGCCTCACTAATCTATCTTTGTCTCAATGGACTTGCCTGTCCTGGCCATTCTATACAAATGGAAGCATTTAATACATTTAATTTTGTGGCTTTTTTTTTCTTTAAAAGATTTTTTTTTTATTTCAACTCAATTTAGTTAACATATACTGTATTATTAGTTACTGGGCTAGAATTTAGTGATTCATCAGTTGCATGTAACACCCAGTGCTCATTACATCAAGTGCCCTCCTTAATGCCCATTACCCAATTGCCCCTTCCCCCCACCCACCTCCCAATATGTGGCCTTTTATGTTTGACTTCTTTTACTTGGTATATTTTCAAAGTTATCTAAATTATAGCATGTATCAGTACTTCATTCCTTTTTATGGCTGAATAATATTCCATTGTATTAGATGTGCCACATTTTATTTATCCATCCATCAGTTGATGGACATTTGGGTTGTTTCATACCTTTTGTCTATTATGAGTTATGTCGTGACCTTTCCTCTGCGTGTTTTGTGTGGACATGTTTTCAGTTCTCTTGGAAATACACCAAGGAGTGGAATTGCTGGGTCATATGGTAACTTGATGTTTAATGTCTTGAGGAACTACCAGACTGTTTTTCAAAGTGATTGCAGCATTTTACATTCGCCACCAGCATTGCCTTCATGTATTATCACCCCCAGAGGAGTAGGGTCCCTGGTAAATACCATCGTTCCTTTAGGGCTGCAGGCACGAGATGCTCCCAGAGCGGTGGGAGTGGCAGGTGGTGTGGCTTATGTCCAGCTGCCCTCTCTTGTTTGCTCCCTTGCTTCTCTGGCCTCTGCTCTCTCGGTCCCCTCGCTGTTCTTGGAATCAGCTCCTGTGCTCTCACTGCCAGCCTCTGGGCTGGCTTTTTCCTCTGCTTGGCATGCTCTTTCCTTCCATGGCTCCTTCAGGTCTTTGTCCTGCTTCACTGACATCTCTCTAACATTTTTACAGGGCCAAACACATAGGTTTCTGGTAAATATTTGTTGAAAAAATGAATAAATTTCCATTTTAATAAATACATTTTCTTTCTCTAAAAATAAAAGTTTAAGTCATAGAAATACACATATGAATACATTGTCATCCTAAAAAATTTATCCGGTGCAGATAAAGCAAAAATTCCCTTTTGCTCTGTACCTGAGTCTGTCTCATAACCACTGATAGCAACTTGGATGTATTCTTCCAGACCATTTTAAAGCCTTCTGCACATGTATATCTGTACCTGTAGAAATAATTTTGTGTGTATATATTCTTTTTATGAATATACATACATATACAGATACAGACATACCTTAGACTGTGCATCCCATTCCAGACCACCTGATAAAGTAAATCCTGCAATAAAGTGAGTTATAGGAATTTTTTGGTTTCCTAGTATATATAAAAGTTATGTTTACAGTATATTATAGTCTGGTAAGTATGCAGTAGCATTATGTCTCCAAAAAACAGTGTACATACCTTACTTTAAAAATATTGCTAAAAAATGCTATCATCTGAGCTTTCAGCAAGTCATAATCACTGATCATAGGTCACCATAACAAATGTAACAACACAAAGTTTAAAATATTGCCAGAATTACCAAAATGTGACACACAGACACAAAGTGAGTATATGTTCTTGGAAGAAGTGGCGCTGATCGACTTGCTCGACATAGGGTTGCCACAGACCTTCAATCTGTAAAAACTGCAGTGTCTGCAGAGCACAGTCAAGTGAATTGCAATTAAATGAGGTATGCCTGTATATGTATAAACTACTGTCTATTTCCAAAACTGGAGCACCCCCAATATAAGCTCTGTCCCTGTGAAACTGTTGTGTTCTTTTTAGCCCTCATGTTAGGGAGGTGCCCTGATTTACTGATGGCTGTTGAGATCGTCATTTCTCCCTTAGTGTAGACAGTATTCAAGCACACATTTAGGCCCTTGCATCATACACATGGGGGTGTTTCTCCCTGTATGCCCTGGAAGAGACAACAATTTCATCTCTTTCTTTAAAAATGTTATGCTACTTATTTCTTTATTTTCTTTGGGTATTTTTCTGAAATAGATATTGGAAATGGAATTGTGTGGTTGTAGAGAATGCAAGTTAAAGTTTTCAATGGAATAAAATTTCTCTCTAAAAGTGTTGTAGCCATTTGTACTCTTCAACTAGTAATGACAGCAACCATTTCTTTATATATTTTCACCTATATTGGATGTTACTAATCTTTTATTTTTGCCAATCTGAGTGAGAAATAACTCATTTTAGCCCTTGACATTGAACATATTTTCATCTGCTTTTTTTTTTAAAGATTTTATTTATTCATTTGAGACACAGAGATACAGAGAGAGAGAGAGAGCAGGAGCAGGGGGAGAGGCATTGGGAGAAGCAGGCTCCCCACTGAGCCAGGAGCGGGATGTGGCGCCCAATCCCAAGACCCTGGGATCATATGCTTATTGATCATTTGCATTTCTTCTCTAAAATTCCTGTTTATACCTGACTTTTTTCCTCCAAACCAAAAAGGTTTGGCCTTTTTTCTTTATTGATGCTTTCTGTGATTTATTTCTGTGATTTATTGGTGCTTTCTGTGATTATGACTATTAATCCTTTGTATATTATATATGCTGGAAATATTTTCTTCTAGTCTGTGGCTTGGTTTTTAAAGTTGTTTATGGTGTCTTTCTGCCAATCAGAAGTTTTAAGTATTTTTAAATGTTCCATTTTATGGCTTCCTTGCTTAAAGATGTCTATGCTGTCCCAGGGTTTAAAACCATATTCCCCTATGTTTTAATTTAATTTGTTTGGAGTCTTGTTTTTCATGATTTGCTCTTTTAATTTACCTGGAATTTATTTATGTGGCAGCATGAAGTAAGGATCCAGTGTTTTTCCTGTTAGAATGGATAGCCAGTTCTTTAACACTCTTTGTGTGTTTGTCCTTTCACAATTGATTCGGGATGCCATTTTATCACCCACTGTATCCTCATATGAATGCATCTGTTTCTCAGCCTCATTCTACTTTATTGATGTATTTGTCTTTTCTTGCACTAGTACCATACTATCTTAATTTGGTAGAAGGAACTAGCCTCATCAAATGTCATCTTTTACAAAAATGTGGCTGGGTTGTACATTTTCTCATTTAGATGCATTTTTAAATTAGCTTTTTATTTTATTTCATGTATTTTTTAAAGATTTATTTATTTATTTTGGAGAGAGAGCTAGTGGGGAGGGGCAGAGGGAGAGAGAGAGAATCTCAAGCAGACTCCCTGCTAAGTGTGGAGCCCAACACAGGGCGGATCCCATAACATGACCTGAGCTGAAACCAAGAGTTGGACGCTTAACCAACTGAGCCACCCAGGAGCCCCTTAAATTAGCATTTTAAAATAAAATACCTTCTTGGGATTTTGATTGGAAAGAAAAACATTTCTCTAACACAATTTTTAATGGCCATCTAGTATTACATTGTATGCTTATGGCATATTTTACTTAAAAATTTCTCATGTTAGTTCACAACAACCCTTTTAAAATACTGCCTCATTATTTAGGGTCTTAAATTGAAATATAAATAGAACATTGTATTAATCCAAGAGGAGAACATAAGGATTTAATATATGAATATATTGCAAAATGATGACCACAGTAAGTTTTAGTAACATTTTTCACCACATATAGTTACAAAAACTTTTTTCTTATGATAAGAACCTTTAGGATTTACTCTCTTAGTAACTTCCAAATATGTGATACAGTATTGTTAACTGTAGTCATCATGCTGCACTTTACATCTTCAGGACGTATTTATTTTATAACTGGAATTGACCACCCTCATCCATCTTGCCCACCCTCACTCCTGGCAAGCAGCAGTCTGTTCTCTGTATCTATGAGTTTGGGGTGTTTTTTTTGGTTTTGATTTTTTTTTTTTTATTCCATGTGTGAAATCATATAGCATTTGTCTTTCTCTGTTTGGCTTATTTCACTTAGCATACTGCTCTCAGGGTCCATCCATGTTGTTGCAAATGGCAGGATTTTCTTCTTTTTTGTGGCAGAAGAATATTCCATTGTGTATATGTGGGTATATACCACATTTTTTTATCTGTTCATCTGTCAGTGAACACTTAAGTTGCTTCCATGTCTTAGCTCTTGTAAATAATGCTGCAGTGGATAGGGGAGTATAGATGTCTTTTTGAGTTCATGTTTTTGTTTCCTTCAAATAAATACCCAGAAGGGAATTGCTGGATCATACATAATTTGTATTTTTAATTTTCTGAGGAACCCCCATACTGTTTTCCACAGTGGCTGCAACTAATTCCCATACCCACTAAGAATGCATGCGAGGGTTCCCTTTTCTCACATCCTTGCTAAAGTTTGTTATCTTGTCTTTCTGATAATAGCCTTCTGACAGGTGTGAGGTGATATCTCGTCATAGTTTTGATTTGCATTTTCCTGACAGTGACGTTGAATACCTTTTAAAAAAAATTAAGGTATTCTTGAGTTCTGGGTTTTGTTTTATTGGTTTTATAAATTCATTAGTACTGATTTGTGTGACTGCGATAGATGCGCCTTGTGTTGGGTTTACATAATCATGGAAAAGTTAAGTTAGGGTCAGATTTAATTTAGACGATGTGAGTGACTAAGATTGACTTTATTAGACTTAATTTGTTTTTTTAATTTCCCTAGTTAGACATGGAGCAGTGGGTTAAAAGCAACAGCAATAAACAGCTTAATGAAACAATGGAAGATGTCTATCCCTAATAATCAAATTACATTGACATTTGACAGATGGAAGCAAAACATTTAATTCAGGTAGCCCGTCAGAGAGGCTGTGTACGAGGTCAGGGAGTAATGATTTGACTGTTGTAGAGCCAGTAGGAAGCTACATCTGTCGGGGAACAAAGAAGTCCAGTGACTCTACCGCTAGCATCTGCCGTCTAATAGAGCATCGAGTTTGCTGAATTGTTTGCATTTAACACATTTAACAGCATACTTGAAATTATTACTCGACTTCCATCTGTTAAGTTGAGGGATAGGAGTGAAAATTTAAACATTTCAATGGGAATTTGCCTTTTAACTACCTGGTAAATACTTACTGAATTAAAGTATTTTCTTGCAACGACTATATGGACTGGATACATAGCCCTAGAGCCACACTTAGTCTCTTTCCTTCTACCTAAGTGCTTTAAAAGTTACTTATGTTGGAACATTTTGGCTGAGGATCTCTCCCACAGAAATCTCTCTTGCATTATTGTAATTTTTCCATGTAATAATGCTCTTACTCAGTGTTTAGTCTTAGCCTTGAGAACAAAGTGCGTTAACATGAAGCTGGCCTAGTAGAGGCTTAGGGCGTGGACTGCATGTGTAAGCTCAAACAGGGTGAAGACTGGTTGTTCATATGGCTCTTAGGCCTTTTAAAAGAGCTGTCAAAAGGGAAGTATTCCATGGGTTTACACTGATGCAGCTCTAAAAATGAAATAGTGAATTCAGTTTCATTTTATTCTACCTGGGTTTCATTTTCATTTGTGTGTGTGTGGTATATGTGTGTGTGTGTGGTATATGTGGTGTGTGAGTGTGTGTGGTGTGTGTGGTTGTGTGTGGTGTGGGGGTGTGTGTGTGGGGTGTGTGTGTGGGGGTGTATGTGGTGTGTGTGTGTGTGTGTGTGTGTGGTGTGTGTGTGGTGTGTGTATGCGTGTGGCGTGTGTGTGTGTGGCATGTGTGTGGTGTGTTTGCGTGTGGTGTGGTGTGCGTATAGTGTGTGTGTGGGTGTGTGTGTGGTGGGTGTGGCGTGTGTGTGTGTGGCGTTGGTGTGTGTGGTGTGGCGTGTGGTGTGTGTGTGTGTGGTATGCGTGTGTGGTGTGCGTGTGGTATGCATGTGTGGTGTGTGGTGTATGTGTGTGTGGCGTGTGTGTGTGTGTGGTGTGTGTGTGTGGCGTGTGGCGTGTGTGTGGTGTGTGGCGTGTGTGTGTGTGTGTGTGTGGTGTGCGTGTGTGTGTGTGTGTGGTGTGCGTGTGTGTGGTGTGTTTGTGTGGGTGTGTGTGTGTGTGTGTGGTGTGGTGTGTTTGTGGTGTGGGTGTGGTGTGTGTGTATGTGGTGTGTGGTGTGTGTGGCGTGTGTGTGTGTGTGTGGCGTGTGTGTTTTGTGGTGTGTGTGTGTGGTGTGTGTGACCTCAAAGCTTATTTTGTATACTTAGCTTTTAGTATGGCTCATAAGGGCTTTCGTATGTCTTCTTAGAGCCCTTTATAAGTGTCTAGGCACTGTATTTCACCAAAATATTCTAAAGAAAATGAGCAAGGTTTGGATCAGTTAGTTCCTGAGAACTTATTTAAATGAATAGCTCTAATGTGTTCTGGTCACCCACCACAAGAGGAATTATAATACCAAAATCAATGATAAGTAAAACAATTTAATATGATAGGAAGTAAATGAAATAAAAGGAAATAAATGAAAAATGAATTAAATTTCCATATTCTAAGCTCCCGGATATTTTACTGCTTCCCCCCGCCCATTGCATAGAAAGAGAGCACTAGTGATAAAGAGATCTAACAGATGTTCTACAGCAAAAGTCTTCATCAGATTATTTCTCATAATCCTATTAAGATGATGAACTGATTGTTCATTGGTTAAAATCTTAGTGATGCTGTAAGATTGGAAAAAAAAGGAATGCCTGGGTGGCTCAGTCGATTTAAGCATCTGTCTTCGGCTCAGGTCATGATCCCAGGGTTCTGGGATCAAGTCCCGCATGGGGCTCCCTGCTCAGTGGGGAGCCTGCTTCTCCCTCTCCCTCTGCTGTTCCCCTTGCTTGTGCTCTCTCACTCTCTGTCAAATAAATAAATAAAATCTTTAAAAGAAAATCACAGCCTTAGCTTTCAGCTTCATCAGACTTGTGGTTTTCCCACCTCTCTCTTGTCCTTGGCTTTGAAGCTTCACTTATTTTATATATATGGGGGGGTGTGTGTGTGTGTGATCATTTTGCGTTAGGTGGCTCTCTGCACAAAATGTGCTGGCATATTCAAGAGTTTATGAACATAAGCAGTGGATCACATCCTCAAAGCCTATTGAACCAACAGGTATTTATGTAGCCTTGGCTTTGCTACATCAACCCATGATGAAGTGACAGGATGTTCTCTGTAGAGATGATGCACTAAGTTAGTGCCATAGGAACTTGAATTAGTCAACACTGTATAGAGTTAACATTAACTCAGCATTTACCACGTAGTCAGCTCTATGCTGAGTGCTGTTCACGAACTGTCTTACTTATCTTCATAGTCCTCTGAAGTGGGTACAGTACTGTTATCCGTCTTTTACAAATGATGCCATTGCACAAATGAGTTAAATCAATTTGTTAAAAATCGCAAACGTCGGGGTGCCTGGGTGGCTCAGTTGGTTGGGTGTCTGACTTTGGCTCAGATCTTGATCTCGGATTCCTGGGACCGAGCCCCATGTTGGGCTCTGCACTCAGCTGGGAGTCTCTTTGTCCCTCTCTCTCTCCCTCTGCCCCTCCCCCTGCTCTCTCTTTCAAATAAATAAAATCTTTTTTTAAAAATCACAAATGTAGTCAAATAAACAGTGGATACAGGATTTTAAAAAGTTAATATAAATAATGTCCTTCATTTGCTTTTTCCACTCAGCAGTGTAGACAACATTCCCATGTGCTTTTATGGATCTACCTAAATTCTTCTAATGATTGTAGAGTATTTCCTAGTATAGGTGTATCATAATGTATGTGGCCATTCCATTCCCGTAGACACATAGGTTGTCTCTGGTTTCTCACCATTAAAGATAATATTGCGGCAAGCATCACTGGTTATGAAGCCTCCCACACATGTGTTTTGTATGAAAGATTCTTAATACCAGAATTGCTGCTCAAAGAGTTTGTGTCTCTTAAATCTTTGTAAGTTAAATTATTTTTCATTAAATTCTTCTCCAAAAAGGTGGTACCAATCTGTACTCCGAAGTTTTCCCGTTCATCCAACTTCCTTGCCAACACTGGACTTTTTTAGTTCTAAAATTCTTACCAACCTAAAAGGTGAAAAAGTCGTATATAATTAAAAATTATTTTCCTCATTCCTAATGAGATTGAATACATTTTTATAAGCTTTAACTCTGATTTTTTTAATGTGGGTCAGTTACATATTTTGCCCATTTTTCTTTTTTGTTGTTGAATTACAGGAGCTTGTATATGGAAATGAACCTATTATATGTTGCTAATATTTTCACCCATCTCCATGGTCTTATTTATTTATTTATTTATTTTTAGTAAAGTATAATTGACAAATAATATTCTGTTAGTTTCAGGTGTACAACATAATGATTCGATGTTTGTATACATTGCAAAATGGTCACCAGAGTCAGTCTAGTTAATATCTGTTACCATATATCGTTACAAAAAAAAACCAAAAAACTGTTTTCTTGTGATGAGAGCTTTTAAGATATACTCTCTTACCTTTGAATTTTATTTATGGTGTCTTTTGCCATGTAGAAGTTTTATGCTTACATGTTTTCTTTGCTGTCATTCCCTTATGGTTTCTCTATTTGGGTCCAGAGGGATCCTTTTTAAAACACAGATTTGATCATTTCCTTTCTACGTTATAGATTTGATCATTTCCTTTCTACATTTAAAGAAACCCTCAGGGTTGCCTGGGTGGCTCAGTCAGTTAAGCATCTGTCTTCAGCTCAGGTCATGATCCCAGGGTCCTGGGATCGAGTCCCGCATCGGGCTCCCTGCTCCATGGGAAGCCTGTTTTTCCCTCTCCCACTTCCCCTGCTTGTGTTCCCTCTCTCGCTGTGTCTCTCTCTGTCAAATAAATAAATAAATAAATAAATAAAATCTTAAAAAAAATAAACCCTCAGTTGCTTTCCATTGAGAGGCAGTAAAATACAGTAGTGCTTGAGGACATGGAATATAGACATTTTGCTTGGTTTGAAACGTGGTTCTCTTACCTCCTTGCTGTGGAGCCCTGGGAAGGTCAGGTACTTGTTCTGTGCCTGGACAGGACGGGGAGGAACTGCAAGTGTGTATGAAGTGTTTTTTCAGGGGAAGGGAAATACTCTAAAACTGGATATAGTGGTGGTTACACAACTCTGTAAATTTAATCAAAACTGTGGCATTATACACTTTTTAAAGTGGGAAATTTTGGTATGTGAATTATAATGAAGTTGTTTTAAAAAAACAAATGGGTTCAAAGCTTATTTGGAGAGGTTCCCTTTATAAGTGTAACTGTAGACTAATGTAGTTGATACTATTTGGTTCTGCATAATATTCTAGATAAATACAATGAAAAACTAGATAAAGTAATATATCCTTAATCTTATTCACTGGATAAGACAGAGCATTGAAAACTACCTTTTTCCTTCAGAAATTCATTAGGAATTAGGGTTTTTATGGGTAGGAGTCATGGTGCTAAATCCTACATCTAAGGTTAAAGAGTGATTCATATACATGTGATTTTTAGATATCAAAATCTTGGTAGTACAGTCTCTGCATACACACATGCATACACACACACACATTTACATACACAGTCTCCAAAATTAGGAAAGGTATCCATTTTTTTCTCTAATCCCCTCTCTTCTGTCAGTGGGTGTCTATTTTATGTGCCCTCCTAACTCACTGGAGTGCCAGGTCTTATGAATGAGTAAACACGCTTGGGCTTCAGGCTGTTTATGTGTTCTTTTTGATTTTCCAGCACTTTCATTTGGACCCTTGGATGCCCATTGAGCAGATGCTTGAGACCTGCAAGTAATCTTCAGATCATAGCAGAACTGTAAGGCCTGCCCTTTGCGTGGGGAGGAGACAGCTCATGGTCTGTGGAAATGAACGGGGAGCAGCAGCTTGATGCAGGTATTGGTTTTGCTGAGCAGAATTCATTTCTCATAGTGCAGAATTCTCTTACTTACCTGTGTTGTGACTTGTCTTTCTACCACTGAACGGGAAGCTCTTTGAAGATGTGAGTTCTTTCTCTGTCCCTAGCAGAGAACCTGGCACTAGGCGGTCCTCATAATGTTTGCTGAAAAAGCAAATAACTTTTATGAACAGACGTCTTAAAAAATTTAATTTTGATAGTTATTTTGAAATAATTATAGATTCATGAGAAGTTGCAAAGATGGTACTGACAGGTCCTGTGTACCCTTCACCCAGCTTCTACCATTAGTTACATCTGCTCTAAGTATAGTACAATATAAAAGCCAGGAAATTGACCTATGTATAAAGTATATGTAGTTCTCTGTCATTTTATCCCATGTAGCTTCCCATAACCATCACCTCAGTCAAGATACAGAACTGTTCCCTTACCACAAAGAGCTCTTCTCTGCCACCCCCGTCATCTACCCCACCCTGTCCCCCAACCTTCTCTTACCCCAGGCAACTGTTAGTCTCTTCTCCATCTCTTGTGTTATTTCCAGAATGTTACATAAATAGAATCACATAGTATATGACTTCTTGAGATTTGCTTTTTTCATTCAAGATAATGCCCTTGAGAGCTATCCAAATTCTTGCATGTATCAGTTTATTGCTCAGTAGTATTCCATGGATGTACTACAGTTTGGTTAACTGTTCATCTACTATAGAACATTTTGGTTGCTTCTGGTTTTTAGCTATTACAATAAAGCTGCTGTGAGCAATCATGTACATTAAGATTTCATTTTTCTGGGGTAAATACCCAGAAGCACAATTGCCGGATCATATGTTTAATAAAGAAACAGCCAAACTACTTTCCAGAGTGGCTGTACATTCTTACCAGCAATGGATGAGAGATCTGGTTTCTTCACATTCCCCCCTGCCATTTGGTATTGTCACTGTTTTTCAGGTCATTTTGATTTGTATATAGTGTTTTTGAATGTATCTCTTTGTATGGCTGTTTAGTGGTTGCCCTAGGTATAACACTATCTGTACATAATTTAGCATACTTGTTGGTGTCATCATTTTATTAATTTGAGCCAAGTGTGGAAACTTTACCTACTTTTATATCTCTTTACCTTTATAATTGTCTTAAATATTTCCTCTACAGACTTTGAGAACCACATCAGACACTGTTAAATTTTGCCTCAACTGTCAAACATAATTTAAAATCAGGAGGAGGAAAATGTATTATATTTTCCAGTATTTTTACTCTTGAAATTGTCCCTTATTCTTTCCTGATTTTCTGATTACTTCTTCTGTCATTCCATTTCTGTTTATAGAATTTTTTTAGGGTTGATCTGCTAGTGATAAAATATTTTACATTCCTATGACAGTGCCTTAATTTCCCTATTAATTACTGAAGGATATTTTTGCTGGAAATGGAATTCTGGGTAGAAAATTCTTTTCTTTCATCTCTTGAAAAATACTGTGCCTTCTGGCCTCCATGGTTTCCGATGAGAAATCTGCTGTCATTGGAATTCCCTCACCTCCATTCACCTTAAGTTTCTCTTGCTGCTGTCAAGGTTTTTTTCTGTCTTTAGTTTTCAGAAGTTTGCCTCTTGGTGTGTCTTTGCACATATTTCCTTGGGTTTATCTTGTTTGGGGTTTTCTTAGTTTCTTGAATCTTATGTCTTTTGCCAGAATTGGAAAATT
Organism: Zalophus californianus; assembly: GCF_009762305.2. NCBI lineage: Eukaryota > Metazoa > Chordata > Mammalia > Carnivora > Otariidae > Zalophus > Zalophus californianus. Next base: position 21,412,265 of record NC_045595.1, on the reverse strand, counting down.
TTCAGCCATTATTTCTTCAAATACTTGTTCAGCCCTATTCTCTTTCTCTTTTTCTGGGACTCTGCGGGCACCAGTGTTAGATCTTTTACTGCTGTCCCACACTCTTTTCATTTTTTTTCTTTCCTGTCTTTAATTGTAGTCATTCTTCCCTCTATCCTTTTTATTCTGCTAAGGGGCTTCTATGGAGTTTTCTTATGGTTATGTATTTTCAATTCTAAAATTTCTATTTTCAGCTGAAGAAGGATGAGGAATGGGAATAGTCCCAACCTAAAGCACAACCCTGCTCTTCTAACCACGTCCAGTGGCTTGTCTTGAATAGTTAACTTTTCCGTTTGTTGTGTGCCTTCAGCTAATTTCACAACTTTGAAATAGTTGATTTTCATCATTTTTAGCCAGTGTTTTTGCTACTTTTCTGGGCGAGTGGGTTCACCAAGGTACTTACTCTGCCATTTAGGAAGTTGATCAGTGTTTTGTTTTAAATGTTACTGTTAACTCATGGATTTCAAGTGCATGCATGTGCATGCGCAAACACACGTGTACACACACACACACACGTGATGAGTTTGATTCCATTGCTGTCATCCTTCATTTGATGATCAAATTGCCCCATTCTAGCAATGAGCATACTTTCAGATTGGTTCCTGTGTTCTTTTGGTGTGATGTCATGTATCTTTGATAGTTCCAGTCCTTGCTTTCTAGGGCAGTGAGATTCCCAGGTACCTCTTGCACATTTTCTGCCCCAAACTTACAATCTACCATTTCTCAGAGAAACTGTATTTTTCTTTTTTATTGATAGTGGATATAATATTTAGAGACCACAGTCTGGGTGCTGGGGTGCTCAATGATACTAGGTTGTCGTTTCTTGTAGGCCTTATCCATTGACATAGCGGAAACTACACATCTTTTGAAGAGAAGAGTCAGATGGCTTCGTTTTATATTCACAATTTTAATTTAAAATTGCAGGGCTTTTACTTCTTTGGTTTTACGCTTGTGTCTCTTTTCTTTTGGAATTGTGTTGTTTCATAATGATGTTAATATCATCACTTATTTTTACCCTATAATATTTCTATAATTTTTTCAACAGTACCAACATTCCAAGTATTAATATCAGTGTGAGGTTTAAAATTTCGTCATGGTGTTTGCCTCTAAATATATTCCACTGGGGTTTGCAGTCAGATATTATATTTTAATATGACATGAAGTAATCCTGTTTTCCTTGTGGTTATGTCACCAACAGGCATATTTGTTTCAGTTGGAATTTTTTTCTTTTGATTTAAATATGTTTCTAAAATTTTACAAAGTATCTACATGTGATAAAATCAAAATTATGTAACATTCCCATTTTCAATCTGATACTATTCATCCTTTTCATTCTTCCCTCTATATACAACTGGTTTTTATTATTTTACTCTTCTGTTCATTTAAAAATTATCAACAAGTATGTGTGTGAGTACATACATATATATCTTCATAGTCATGTCTCTTAGATCCTGGAGATTATCCCACATCAGTATGTAGTAATCTTTCCCTTTTACAGCCATATAGATGTAGGTACCTTATTGTATTCAGCCAGTTCCTTACTGATGGACATTTGGTTTGTTTCCAATCTTGGCATTACAAATAGTACTGCAACGAATAGCTTTGTACATGTCTTTTTGTATTTTTGCCAGCATATCTTTGGGATAGATTCCTAGAAGTGGGATTGCTGGATCAAAAGGTAAATACATATGTATTTTGCTAGTATTGCCAAGTCCTCTTTCGCCAGGCTTGTCATTGTGCTTTACCTGCTTAAGCACAGCCTTACCATAGAGTATGTTGTCAAACTTTGGAATTTTTTTTCCAATCTGATATCTCAGTGTAGTTTCAATTTACATTTCTTTTAAAATGAGTAAATTTACACATCTTTCCATATGTTTAAGGACCATTTGCATTTCTTTTTGATAAATTCTCTTTTTCATGTATTTTGCTCATTTTTCTATCAGATTATTTGTTTCTTCTTGGCTTGTTAGTAGTTTTTAATTTATGAGAGATTTTAGTTCTTTATTTCATTATTTTTAATGTAGTCGGTGTTTATTTTTTTATTTGTAAATTAGCATGCTGTTTGAGGGAGAAGGTTCCTGGCTAAGGACCGTGAGTGTTCAACCTTATTATGGTTTAGTAATGGAAATTGACTTTCTCCTGACCCATACTTCCGGGATGCTCCCAGTGTAGTCTTTGTTGGCTTGTTACATTTCTGGTGAAACATTTCAAACAAGTAAAAACAAATGGAAAACAATATAACAAACACACATGGATAAAAATGAATGGAAAACAATACAGCAAACACCTGTGGTACCTACTGTGAAGAATTAATGTTAACATTGTCCAGTATTTGTTCCCATTTTTTTATTCCTGTAAAATATCCTTAATACAAAGTTTGCCCTTTTAACCATTTTGAGGTGTACAGTGCAGTAGCATGAAGTACATTCACGTTGTTGTACAACCATCAGCACAGTGATCTCCGGCACTTTTTCATCTTCCCAAGCTGAAACTCTGTACCTGTTACACAATAATAACTCCCCATCTCCCTTTCTCCCCAGTCCTTGGGAGCCACCATTCTCTTTAATGTCTCTCTGGATTTGACTGCTCTAGTTCTTGCATCTAAGTGGAATCATACAGTATCTGTCCTTTTGCAAGATCCTGTCCTTAGGTTAATCCATGTTGTCATATGTGCCAAGATTTCCTTCCTTTTTAAGGCTGAATAATCCATCATGTGCATATACCGTCTTTTGTTTATCCATTTATCTGTCTGTGAACACTTGGGTTGCTTCCACCTTTTGGCTCTTATGACTCTTATTGCTCCAAACCTTTGTGTACAAATATCTGAGTCCCTGCTTTCAGTTCTTTGGGGTATGTGCCCAGAAGTGGAATTGCTGGATCATAGGGTGATTGTATTTTTTCATTGTTTGAGAAACCACCATATAGTTTTCCACAGTGGCCCCAACATTTTCCATTACCAGACCAGCGGTGCACAAAGATGCCAATTTTTCACATCCTTGTCAACACTTGTTTTCTCCTTTTTTGGATAACGGTCATTCTAGTGGGTGTGAGGTGTGTCTCATTGTGGTTTTGATTTGCATTTCCTTTATGATGTTGAACATGTTTTCATGTGTTTCCCTTTTTTTTTTTGAAAGAAATAAAACCTAATAGAGTTTAAGCCTCTTTTGTACTTCCCTTCTAATCCTGTTTTCTCCTCTCATCTCCAAAGGTAGCACTGTTGAAGTTGATGTATATTCTTTCCACCTTTGTTTTTATACTCTTATTAATATGCATGCATTTATAAACATGATACTGCAAAGTTTCCTTTGAAATCTAAACTGTATCTTGTGCTTTTCATTCTGCACCTGCTGTTTTTATTCGATGTGGGGTTTTTTTTTTTGAGATTTATGTATGACAATACTAGTTCATTCATTTCATCTGCTATATAGTACTACTCCGTTGTAGAATTGCCGTAATTTAGCTCTTCTACTGATTGCTTTTGTCTGGTGCTATTACAAACAGTGCTGTGGTGAAGCATCCTTGTACTTGCCTCCTTGTGTTTGTGGGAAGCATAGGCTCCCCTAGGGTGTACTCATTCAGCAACTGTTTATTGTGAACTTGCTAGTGCCAGGCATTGTTTTGGGCAATGGGGATACATCAGGAAACAAAACCCTGCTCTTAGAGAGTTTATGTCAATTGGGATTATTTGATTCTGGAATATCTGAATCTTTGCCCACTCCACAAAAATTTATTGAGTCTGCTGTGACAGAGATATAGGAGTGACCAAAACAAAATTCTTTCTTGATAGAGTTTATTTTCTAATGGGGAGGATAAAAAGATGTATGGCATACTGTCAAGTAGAAATGAATGCCTTTAAGATAATGAAAGCGGAGTCTGGGGTTTCTGCTTTAGGTAAGTACTGTTGGAAGGCCTTTCTGGAGAGAGGACGTTTGAGGAGAGGCTTGAACGAAACGAAGCTGGGAATGATACTGGGGAAATGAGTCTTTGAGCTGAGGAAATGAATGCGGAGGAGGCTTGGAAGAAAGAACACGATTAGAGAAGAATAGTAAGAATCCCAGGGTCACTTGAGTGCAGGGAGCAAAGAGGCTGGTTGGGGATGAAGTGGCAGGGAAGGTAGCCAGAGGTCAGACCATGTTGGGCCTTTGCAGTCTCCCAAAGAGTTTAGATTTTATTATAATTGGGATTAAAAGGTGAACAATATAGTGGTTAGGTCTTGGGCTAGAGAGAGAGCAATAGAAATGATGGGAAGTGGTTAGATTCGGGTTATATTTTAAAAGTGGTACCTACAGAATTTTCTGATGGTTTTAATATAAGATGTGCAAGAAAAGTTGGAAAACAAGGATAAGTCAACACTCTTGGATTGAGCCAAAATATAGAGTGGTGGTGTCTTTTACTCAGTTGGAGAGTACTAAGGAAGAATCAGGTTGAGAATTTACGTTTGAAATGCCTATTAAGTAAGTATCTCAAATAGTTGGCATTAGATACTAAATGATGGTCCAAAGTGATTGTAACAGTTAAAAACACTCTCACCAGCTTCATATAATGCATTTGAGTGAGTCCCTGATGGATTCCAGCAGGAGACCGCATGTAACACTTCCGTGCTGTTGGAATTCATCAGTAATCAATGCAGTAAAGGAACCTGCCATTTAAAAAAAAAACGTAATTATTTTGTGTGTAAAATCAATTGTTGTGAAGTAAATTGTGTAAGTTAGGGTTACTAAATTTATGTTTTTATACCTTGAGTTTTCTTTAATTAGGGCTCACCTGTTTCCTTTTGTTTTGATTTTAATTCCAGATGCTGGATCTGGTGTGGAAGAAGTGGAATTAAGCTGGGAAGATTATCTAGAAGAGACAGGGTCCACTGCAGTTCCCTATGGATCTTTTAAACATGTAAGCAGTAACTGTATTTGTTTTACTCACTATATCCCATTCCTTTGTCTCATTGTACCCTCATTAGAGAGTTGAGTTATTTTAAGTTGGAGCACTTGAAAAGATTTGAGGGCTTTTTCCTTTTCCCTCCTCCTGCCACCCTCATTAAGAAAGCTGGATATATTTTATTTTTTTAATATGTTATTTATAAGTAATCTCTACACTCAACTTGGGGCTTGAATTTACAATCCTGAGATCAAGATTCGCATGCTCCACTGACTGAGCCAGCCAGGCCCTCCTGGACATATTTTAAAATCCTTTTTGGTTTTGTTTATTTTCTGCCACTCAGTGCAGGACTTGTCTTTTTGACTAGTCATGAATATTCCTTTGTTTTTGTCAAGAAACCCTCTATAATTGAAGAAAATGGTTTATTTTCTTGCACTTTATTTTATGACCGTTGGCTTGCACATTGGGAGTAATTTCAGTAACATTATTGCTTTCTCTCATGTTGAGCAGAAACGTGAGTAATGTCATATAGTGGGTCAGATTAGTGGCCAGTGCAGCGTAGTTTTATGCCCAGTTTAACTCTTAATCCATTGACTACATATTTGCCCTGTGTGATGTCTTTAGAATGTAAGAAAATACTCCAAATTTTATTAATAATTTATGTTCAGATCTAGTTTTTTAACCTGTTCACTTACACTCCATCTTAAAACATAGAATTATTGATTCTATTGATTTCATGTTTGTCTTAGTCTGTTCAGGCTGCCATAACACGATACTGTAGATTGGGTGGCTCAAACAACAGAAGTTTATTCTCTCACAGTTCTGGAGACTGGAAGCCTGAGATCAGGGTGCCATTATTGTTAAGTTCTGGTGAGGACTCTTTTCCTGGTTTGCTGACAACCTCTTCACTGTGTCCTCACATGGCAGAGAGTGAGAGCAGGCTCTCTGGTGTCTCTTCTTATATGGACACTAATCTTATTGAATCAGGACTCCAGTTCTGTGGCCTCCTTTCCCGTTACTACCTCCGTAAAGGTGCTGTCTTCAAATACAGTCACATTGGGAGTTAGGATTTGAACATACGGATTTTGGGGAGACACAGTTCAGTCCATAGCAGTGTTCAACGGGGCATAGTTCCTTTGTTCGAGGATTTGAGAAGGCACAAAGGCTCACTCAGAATTGTTTGATTTTGTGAAGTTGAACTGTACTCTTAAATGTTTTTATAAGCTGAAGAGTCCTGCTTATTTTCAGTTTGTTTTGTAAAAACTCAGTCATGATAGTTGTCCTTTCTGTTTTTTAGTTCATTTATGTCTTTCTTAGTGAGATTTATATATTTTAAGTAAGGATTTCATTTTATATTGACTAATCTTTTATAAACGGTTTCAATATTTTTTAACATAGAAAGTCTTTGTGATCATGTAATATTTTTGAATTCTTGTTTTTAATGTTATTACTAATCTGATATGTATTTATACAAGCTTATTTATTTATACTAAAATGAAAATGGAGGACAAATTTTCTGACCAAAATCCTGGATCTAAAAAAATGACATTTTAAAGAGATAGATCTACCTTTTCTCTTTGACAAAGCAACAAGGAGAATGAAAAATAGATGTATACTCTCTCATCATCAGATGTAGAAAATATTTGTAAGCTTGAATCAGTATATCGTGAAGGGCTGCCAAATATAGTGAAAATCAGGCAATGGTATATAGGAAGATGCTGGGAAGAGATGCCAGTGGATAGCTGATCACAGGCAAAGCTGGTAGAACTCAGATCTCCAGGACAGTGGAGATGGATGTTTAAGCTGCTGGCAAGAGTTTTATAGGACCCAATTTGGAATAAAGGCGGGAGGGAAGATGGGGCTGAAGAAGAAATTAGAGGTAAAATCACATTTGCAAGGAGGACAAGTCTAAGATAGTAAAACAGTTTTCCTCATGGTACGTGTCTGTTGGAGGAAACAGCACCAGCTTTGAGAAAGGCTGAGTTTTGTCTGAGTCTTCCTGAACAAAAGCTTTAAGCTGCTAGGGGAAGGGATGCAAACCCTGTTAACCCCAGGATGCAGGTGAAATCCTTTGCAGCCTGGAGATAGAACAGAAGAAATAAAAGCCTTTTGTCCCTGGAAGAGGGGTAGGAATACAAGCTGGAGCAATTGAGGTCCCCTACAGTTGGGAGAGGGGTAAGATCACTGAGAAGTTCCTACTCCTTTTTTTTTTTTTAATATTTTATTTATTTATTTGACAGACACAGCGAGAGAGGGAACACAGGCAGGGGGAGTGGGAGAGGGAGAAGCAGGCTTCCCGCGGAGCAGGGAGCCTGATGCGGGGCTCGATCCCAGAACCCTGAGATCATGACCTGAGCTGAAGGCAGACGCTTAATGCCTGAGCCACCCAGGCGCCCCAAGAAGTTCCTACTCCTAAGACTCAGGACTCAGAACCTGACTGAGACTGAGGCTGAATCTCAGAGAATGTGCTTTCCCACTTGTCCTCAACCACCAAGTTAGGAAATGTTGGGTAACAGAGGTCTGTTTGTAGGAGGCAGACAAGCTTGTGGAGAGAGGTGGTCTCTGAGATGCAGTCACAAAGAAAAGACCTAAATCTGAGGGTAGAGCTGCAAATATTGAGGGAAAAAGCCCTCTGGCAAATGAGCCTCTACCTTAAATAGAAAATGCTAGTGTATCTTGGAGCCTGTGGTGTACTGTGAGTAACTAAACAACAACAAAACCCAAACCCAGTTCTACTCCTAACTACATTGACTTTAACCTTCTCCCTCAAATTTAAGGCCTAAAAAGAAACATGCCCATTTCCAGGCAGAAGTGTTATTTGTTTCAATCTCGATTATTCTATACAGGATGTCTGGCTTTTAACCCAAAATTATGGGACACATGAAGAAGTAAGAGAAAAATAGCAAACTGTCAAGAGACAAAGCATTCAATAGAACTAGACTCCATAAGGCCCAGATATTGAAACTATCAGACAGTTTTAAATAACTATGAGTACTAGGTTAAAGGCTCTAGCAGAATAGATGGACAACATGTTTGAACAGAAAAGGAGTTTCAATAGAGGTGGACACTATTAGAAAGAGTCAAGTGGAAATCATAGAAATGAAAAACATGGTAATAAGGGATGTCAAATGCCTTTGACAGGCTTATTGGGAGACTTGACACAAATGAGGAAAGAGTCAGTATACTTGAAGATAAGTCAATATAAATTGCCCAGACTTGAAATGCAAAGAGAAAAAAGGTGGGAAAACACCAGACCAGAACATCCAGCAGCTGCAGACAGTATAAAAAAAGCCTAATGCTTATGTAATTGGAATCTCAGGAGAAAAGAAAGTCAGGAAAATATATTTGAAGAGCATAATTGACCACTGTAGCAGAATAAAGGAGAAGAATCACATTATCAACTCACTATATAGAGAAAAATATTTGGTAAAATTCCATACCCACTCATGATACCAAAAACTCTTAGCAAACTATAGATGGGAATTTCTTTAATTTGCTAAAGGATATCTATAAAAAAAAATCTACAGCAGACTTCATTAATAGTAATATGCATACCTTCTTTTAATTATGGAACAAGATAAAAATGTTGTCTAACATGACTTCTGTTTGATATTGTATTAGAGGTTCTGACCAATACAGTAAGATAAGAAAAACAAAACATATAAGGATTAGGAAGAAGGGAAAAACTGTTATTATTTACAGATGAATAAAATAATTTAGAGATATAAAATTAATGACTAACTTTAGCAAGAGTATTAGAAACAAGGTAGCATAAAAAATCTATATTTCTAGGGGCACCTGGGTGGCTCAGTTGGTTGAGCGTCCAACTCTTGATTTCAGCTCAGGTCATGATCTCAGGATTGTGAGATCGAGCCCCACGTCGGGTTCCACACTGGTGCGGAGCTTGCTTAAGATTTTCTCCCTCTCCCTCTGCTTCCCCCCACTTCTCTAAAAAAAAAATATATATATATATATATATATATATGATTTATTTATTTATATCCATTATATTTCTGTATACTAGCAGCAAAGAAAAGTGGAAACTGAAAGATGTGATTTACAATAGCATAAAAACATCAAATGGTCAGGAATAAATGTAACAAAAATCTGTAAAGTAACTTCAAACCATTATTGATACAAGTTAAAATGAAGGAATATACTTGTTTATGTAATGGTAGATTCGCTATGGTAAAGATGTCAGTTCTCCCCAAGTACATCTGTAGATTTACTGCAACCCATGTCAAATACCAAAAAAAAAATTAGGGAGAAATTGACAGTCTGATTCTTTTCTTCTTTAATATTTTATTTGTTTGAGAGAGAGAGAGAGCATGAGAGTGTGAGCACTTGTGGGGGTGAGGGGAGGGAGCAGAGGGAGAGGGAGAATCAGACTCCCCGCTGAGCAGGGAGCCCAATGCAGGGCTTGATCCCAAGACCCTGGGAGCTGAAGGCAGAGGCTTAACTGACGGAGGCACCCCTACAGTCTGATTCTAAAGTTCATGTGGAAATACAAAGGAGTGAGGATAACCAGATATAGCTAAAGAATAAGACAAAACGAGAAGACTCACTGCACTAGATACGAAAATTAAGGCAGTGTAGTACTGCTCTAAGGAAAAACGAATCAGAAACAGATCCACTTTTGTAGGGACACTTACAACAAAGGTGGCAATTTCCAGTGGTGAGGAAAGGTCAATTGTGTATATGTATCTTCAAACAAATAAAACCTGACTCCTACCTACTATCATACATGGAGATTAATTCAAAGTGGATATTAGTTCTAAATAAGAAAGACTTCTAGAAAATAATATAGTATTTTATCTTTATGACTTACAAGGATAGGGAAAATTTGTTTAAAAATACGGAAAAAGCATTAACCTTTTAAAGGATGAATCAGAGTACATTAAAATTAAGAACTTCTGTTCATCAAACAGCACCATCAAGAAGGTGAGAAAATATTTGTAACACAAGTAACTGACAGAGAACTGATATCCAAAATACAGACTTGACAAAAAAAAAAAGGCAAGAAACTTAGCCATTTCCCAAAAGAAGAAACCTAGATGACTAATAAAGGTTTTCATCTTCATTAATAATGAAAAAATGCAAATTAAAGTCACAATGAAATACATAGCACACCTTCCAAAAGGTTAAAATGAAAAAGACTGAACATACACAAATGTTGCTTAGAATGTTGGAGCAAAAGGACTTTAAATAAATAAAATATTTTAAAAAAGGATTTTTCATACACTACTGGAAGAGTAAACTGGTGCAGTCACTTTGGAAGTGGTTTGGCTGTATCTTTTACAGCAATCCATGTGTGTATGCACCAGAGACACAAAAATATTTGTACTGTCATGACAGTATTATTTATAGTCTTTCAAAGCTGCAAACTTCTCACAGTGCTTACTATTTGTAGCATTAGAGTGGATAACTTGTATAATGGAATACTATACAGCAGTGAGAAGAAATAAACTGTTAAATGCCACATGAATGAATCCATAAGCACTGTTGGGCTAGAGAAAAGCCCACACAGAAGAACATGCATACTGCATAATTCTACGAATGTAGTATTAACACACAGACAGTATTTACAGTGTTATAATTCAGGGTAGTGATTACCTTTCACAAGAGTATAACACAGCAGTGATGAGAAGGGGGAAGGATTTTTGTACAGCATGTAGGACTTTCCCTCCCTGACTGTCTTTCCAGGACTCTCCTCACTTCTCAGTGGTTGTGATTGCTACATTGCATTTACTTGTCAGGCTGGCGTAGTCTCCCCGTGTTTGGTAGTTCCTCATTCCTTCTTTGTCTTTCATGGCCTGGACATTTTGAAGAGCACATTACATACCAGTTATCTTGTAGAATATTTCTCAATGTGGGTTTGGGCTTTTCTCATGATTAGCTTGAGTTTAAGCAGATTTGGGAAGAATTTCATAAAAATGATACTGTGCTTTTCTCATTCTGTGGTATCAAGGGTATATGGTACTGATGTTTTACAACTGGTGATGTTAACTTTTATCAGCTAGTTAGGGGGTGTCTGTCATAGTTCTTCATTATGATTTTACTGTTTTCCCCTTTGGAATTAGTAAGAATCTTATAGGAGAACCTTTGAGATTATGTAAATATCATAGTCATTTTAGCCCTGATCCATGATTCTTGCCGGCAGTGTTTATTTCTGTGGTTTGTCTAATGGTGGTTTTCTGTTTCTCTCTTTTTTTTAAAGATTTATTTATTTGAGAGAGAGAGAGTGAGCGAGAGAGAGCACAAGCCGGGGGAGCAGAGGGAGAGGGAGAAGCAGACTCCCCACTGAGCAGGGAACCCAGTGTGGGACTCGATTCCAGGACTCTGGGATCATGACCTGAGCCGAAGGCAGACACTTAACTGACTGAGCCACCCAGGCGCCCCTGGTTTTCTGTATCTGTCATTTTTCTCTGTATTTATTAATTGGTCTTTTACTCTAAGGATCTATCCCTTCTTTGTTAATTATTTTTTACAGTATGGACTCACGGATATTGTTTAAATCTATGGGTTATAATCCATTAATCTTATTATTTATTTTATTGCTCAAATTGTCCCTAATGTGAACATTGGGGGATCTTTCTGGTTGGCTCCCATATCCTTTCCAAATGCCCCCGTCATTTTTGGAGCATTTACTTTCTGGCATCACAAGATATTCCAGGCACTTAGTGTGTTTTCCCTACTCCAGAATTGGAATCACTTATTTCTCCATGGAGCCCATGTTCTTTTTTATTGGAGGTGGCATTTATAAATGAAGAATTTATACACTAAGTTTGCTTATTGCTGGTGAGTATCATTCCTTATCATCCCTGTCAGTTCACAGAGCTAGGAAATGTATCAGCACACACATACATACACTAGGAAATGTATCAGCACACACATACATACACATCTGTAGTCTGTCACTATGACCTCATTCTGACACTGCTGATTCCAGTTCGTTGCCACAAGGGTCGTGCTAGTCTGCTCTTTGCTTGTTTTTACTTCTTTCTCCCACAGTGAGAAACGTTGCTCTCATTTCCCACAATACATGTACGCATTTAATCTTTGTATACACAGGGGGTAGTTCCAGAATTGCTCACCTTTCCTTTGTGACCATATAATTTATCATCTGAATTAGGACACTTTGAGAGAGAAACAGGGCATTATTAATTATTATTCAAGGATAACAAGTGTAAACATAGACTGTTTCAGGGGCACCGGGAGGTGTGGCTCCTTACATATGGTACATATAATACTAATTTATTGTCATTATGGCTTCTTTTGTCCTTCCCCTTTTATGACTTCGTAAATTTTTTGAAGGATGGAGAAATCACTCTTGAAGACAATGTGTTGAAGGTTATTAAAATGGTGAACATTTAGTGATTTATGTACTTCATAGAAAACATTTTCCATAATCACAGTAGGCTGCTTTGGTGAAAATATTGAGTTGTATTAGAATTCCTTCAGAGTCGGCTGCAACAGAGCAGCACACTGTTCCCTGTTCATTTGGATCACTGCTGAGTTAGAATTGGAGTTTCTCAGGTTTCCCTTGAGAAGGTTTTATGTCATTTAGTGCTTCAGAATTGTAAGTCTTAAAAAATTTTGGCTAAAGAGATACTTGGTTGAGATACTTACCTGGTGGTTAGTAACATTTCCCTGTGCAGGTGGATGCACGTTTGCAAAATGGATTTGCTCCCGGGATGAAGCTGGAGGTGGCTGTGAAAAAGACCCTGAATCCTACTGGGTCGCCACCATCATCACCACGTGTGAGCAGTTGCTGCTGCTTCGTTACGAGGGGTACGGCGACGACCGGAGGGCCGACTTCTGGTGTGACATCCGGAGGGCCGGCCTCTACCCCATCGGGTGGTGTGAGCAGAATGACAAGACCCTCGAGGCCCCGGAAGGTAATATGCTACTGCTCTGGGGACGTGCCGCGGTACTGCTGTGTGCACAGCCTTGAGGTCTCCGTTCCCCCCCAACACACAGGGCTTTCTGACTTTCTGGGGTTAGCATTTTGAAAATATTGATAAGGAGTAATGCACATTTCCCTACCTTTAAAAAGTATTTTTGGGGCTTCATAAAGCCTTGCGTCTTTATGATACTCTTAGGGAGCATCAGTTGCTTATCATCCTGTAAAACTGTGAGGCTGAGTTTGGGACTTGTAGGTCTGTTCGTCTTGAAGTACGTTGGGCCAGATTGCGGTGCTGGGGATTCTCCTCTAATTTTATTGTCCTCCCTCTTCTCACCCCTATCTAGGGTCCCAGATCATCTGATCTGGGACCTATGAATTCTTAAAATGAGTCAACTGAAGTTCCCTTCCAGGAAAGCCTTACGGGGAGTAGAATCCAAATTAAGTAGGACAGAAGGAGGAGGAAGGTCCTGTAAAGATGGAGAAAGGGGAAAGAAGGCTTCAGGTTTAAGAAAATATCAGAGCTTATATGTTTTTCTTTCAATTTATTTTGATACAATTTCAGATTTACAGAAAAGTTGCAAAAGTAGCATAGAAAATTCTTAGAGACTTTTTGCCAAGTTTCCCTAAATGTTGATGTTTTACCAAATATATGTTATCCATCCTCCTCCTTCCCCTCTGCCTCTCACATGCACACGCATGCGTGATTTTTCAGTGAACCATTTGAGAGTCAGTTGTAGGCATGATACCCTTTTACTCATGCCTTAATGTACTTATAAGGACATTCATTAGCACAGTAAAAATAACAAAATAAGGAAATTAACTTTGATATAACACTATTATTTAAACTGTAGATCTTACTTAGTTTTTACCCATAATGTTTTTAATAGTAAAAGGAAATCCCAGATCATGTGTTGCATTCAGTTCTTATGTCGCATAAGATTCCTTTAATTTGGAATAGTTTCTCAGTCTTCGTCATGACTTTGACATTTTTGAAAGTTATGGGCCAATTTTCCTGATAATGTTGATTATGCCTTGTTTCTTTGGTCCAGGATTCAGTCCAGGATCATACATTGCATTTGATTGTCATGTCTTTTTAGTTTCCTTAAACTTTCTTTTTATTTCTTGGTGTTGATGTTTTTGAAGAGTACAAGCCAATTATTCTTTTAGAATGTCCCATAGTTTGGGTTTGTCTGATGTTTCCTTAGACTCAGATTGTGCACTTTTGATAGGAAAACTGCAGAAGTGACTCTCTGTCCTTCTAGGGCATCAGTCATTATTAGGACACACATGCTGTTGGTTTGCCCTGTAACTGGTGATAATAACTTTTATCACTTGATTAATTTGGTGTATGCCAGGTTTTTCCACCATAAAATTACTTTCATACTTCTAAATTAGTAAGTATCTTGAAGGAAGATACTTTGAGATAATGTAAATATCACTCCTCAAACTTTTACCCACTACTTTTAGCACTGATTGATCATTTTTATCTTAAACAATTATTGCTCTGTTTACCAAACAGTATTTTCTAATTTTGTCTACATATCATGATAAGCTTTCTACAAGAGAAAGAGCTTTCCTTTCCCCCCATTTACATACATACATTTATGTATGTATGTCAAGGTAGACTTCATGATTCTTATTTTACTCAATGGGTTGTAATCCTTTACTGTATTATTTATTTTGATGCTCACAATGTCCTGGATTTAGCAAGTGGGCACCCCTTTAATCTGGCTAATGTGTCCTCTCTTATGTTCCCATCATTCTTTGAGTGGTTTCTTATGTTTTAGCTCGAGAAGCTCGTCTCTGGGTGCCTGGGTGGCTCAGTCAGTTAAGCATCAGCCTTTGGCTTGGGTCATGGTCCCACCATCCTGGGATTGAGCCCCCCCGTCGGTCTCCCTGCTCAGTGGGGAGCCTGCTTCTCCCTCTCCAGCTCCCCGCTGCTTGTGTTCCCTCTCTTGCTGTCTCTCTCTCTCTGTGTGTGTGTCAAATAAATAAATAAATAAATAAATCCTAAAAAAAAGAAAAAGAAGAAGCTCGTCCCTGAAATCAGCCATTTCTCCAAGAAGTCCTGGTTTCTTTTGGTCAAGAATGGTATTTTGAAATGAAGATTTGGGCATTAGGGTTTGGGGGTCTGTGGGTTTGTAGTGGGCTTTTTTTTTTTATTTATTTTGAGAGAGAACGGGGGGTTGGGTAGCAGAGCAGAGGGAAAGAGAATCCCAAGTTGAGCGTGGAGCCTGATGTGGGGCTTGATCCCAGGACCTTGAAATCAGGACGTGAGCTGAAACCAAGAGTCAGACCCTTAACTGACTGAGCCACCCAGTAGCCCCTAGCTGCCATATTTGAAGTGTTTTGTGAAAAAACATTGTAAGAGGAAGCTCTAGAGACATGAAGCTACTGGCCGACCATCTCATTGTAAGAGTCTAGGAAAATGCATTGAATTGAAATGATTTTAGTTGGGTACAAGGTTATAACGAAAGAGCGAGAGGGAGAGAGAGGAGAGAAGGGTGGAATAAAATCATTCCAGAGAAACATAACCACAAAAGAGTTGAACATTGTGTCACATAAAAACATTTCAAAACCAACTAAGAGAAAGTAGTAACAACGTTAGAAATAGAAAAAGTATAAATAAAATTTATAAAAATTCAGAAATGAGATGGAGAAAAGGGAATCTGAAAAGAGAAAAAGTAGGAGTTAGGCAAGAACTAGAAATAAAAGCATATTAGAAATGAAGACTCAGTTAAAGTGAACACAGGAACAAATCTACCGTGGATAATATCTGAAGATAAAGAGAGGATGAAAAGGAAGGAAAAAAAGAAAAAGAAATGAGGAAAGAAAAAAGACTTGGGGTAAAGTCACTGAAGAAAACCACAACAGTGAAACAATAAAATACTATAAACTTTCATTCAAGAAAACTTGACTGAAATAAAGTAGGACTGAAATACATATAGAAAGGGCTCACTTTGCACACGGGAAAATCAAGTGAGAACAGCTATATCAAGGTGCGTTCTAGTGATACTTGAACTTTTTTTTTTAAGATTTTGTTTATTTACATATCTATCTACCTATCTATTTGAGAGAGAGCATGAGCAGGAGGGAGGGGCAGAGGGAGAAGCAGACTCCCCGCTGGGCAGGGAGCCTGATGTGGGGCTCAATTGCAGGACCTGAGATCATGACCTGAGTTGAAATCAAGAGTCAGATGCTTAACGGACTGAGCCACCCAGGTGCCCCTGACACTTGAACTTTAAAATAAAATCCCTTCGTTATTCAGGCAAAAGGTCTAAATTTCTTGAAAAAGAAGGAAACAAGATTGTCATCAGACTAATTGACAGTAATGAATAGTTAAGACATTCAGTAAAAGAATCTATGAGACAAGGTTTTACGTCTGGCCACACTGAACTTCAGGTATAAAGGCCGTAAGCAGTCTGTTACGAAGATGTGAAGATTCAGGAACAGTGTTCCTGTGAGCCCTTCCTAAGACATCCACTGGGGACTGAGCTTTAGAAAACCAAGTGAATAAAGAGACATTAGCATAAGAACTGTTAATGAGACATTAAATATATGTGTAGCTGTAGAACTTCAAACTAAATGAAGTTTACAAAGGAGACAGTGTAGTATGCAATGGCTACATAATCTGACAGTATAGATACAGTGTAACTATGAAAATGTGAGGCAGCAGAGGGGGAGGGCATGTGCATAGTGGTAAAGTTCACTCAATGCCTTTTCAAAAACACCAGCTTTACTGCAGAGTAATTAAACTAATTACCTTTTATTTTTTATTTTAACTAATTACCTTTTAAATGTTAACTGAGAGTAAAAGACAATTACCTGAAATGAGATGGTGAAGAAGAGGAGAAAAAAGAGGTTTTGGCTAATGTTAGTATTGTTTATAGAACAAAGAAATGGAAAATAGTCCAAAAATAGAACTAAAGTGTTATATAAAGTTATTTGTATATGCTAAGGTAATCAGAAAAACAAAAACACAAACCTTTCTAAACGCCAAAAGATAGATTTTAAAAAGCGTATGTTCAAATAAAATAGATCACATAGTGAGAGACTGTGCATACACACACACACACACATATCAAAAACTTGTATGATATTTAGCAATATGACAAAATTGAGGGCATACCTATTGATAATATCAATAAATGTTAATGGGCTTAGTCTTCTATTAAAAGTAAAAAATGGTTCAGGTTGACTCGGAAAGCAAAACCCACTTTTGTGCTATATGTACAGGAGACCCACCTGATGGAGAGATTCTGAAAGGGTTAAAATACAAGGATGGACAAAGATATATAAAAATCAAATCAAATAGGAAAGAAAGTAGGAGTGTCAGTCTTGGCATTTCAAAAAGGTAGAATTCAGATCAGAAAGCATTATGAGATAAAAGGGTACTTGATAATGATTAAAACTGCAATGCATGGTAAAAAGAAATGGGGACCATCTACATACAGTCAGGGAGTGTTCTCCTGGATATCTTGTTTTATGAAAATAGAAAAAATGTATAAAGAATGAAGGAGGGGGGAGTATATGAATGTGTATATGTGTTCATTTTTAAAAAATAAAAGAATAAGTCTGTTTAAAAAGTTACCTGTGTGGGGAGGTGCCTGGGTGGCTCAGTGGGTTAAGCGTCTGCCTTCAGCTCGAGTCATGATCTGGGTCCTGGGATTGAGTCCTGGGATTGAGTCCCTGCCTTGGACTCCCTGCTCAACGGGGAGCCTGCTTCTCCCTTTCCCACCGCCCCTTCCCCCACTCAACGCTCATGTGCTCTCTCACTCCGTCTTGCTCTCTCAAATAAATAAAATCTTTAAGGAAAAGAAAAGTTACCTGTGGGGAAGGAAAGAAATAGAATGAAGTGAGGGACAGGGATAGAAGCTAGATTTTCTGAATGTACCTATTTTGTTTGAGTTTTGAACTATGTATTTTATACAACTGTAAAACAATTAAATTTTTAAAAAATTTCTAAAAAACAAAAGCATAGAAATGTAACTGTTGTATATGGAGATTGTGAAGTGACCACTCAGAGAACTATTTCTTTGAAATAGTTGAAACCAAACTGTTGGGCTTTCAGATACAATAATTTAAGTGTACATCCCTAATAGGGATGAAACATAGCAACAGCAACAGAAGTAAGCTGTCTTCAGTAATCATTGTTAGCAGCAGAGTTGATGTTATTTTGAAGTAGTGTTTGGGTCTTGTGGGATTAAGTCATAATGAAATGTGTGAGAGCTAGGGTTTTCAGCAGGAAAGAAAGGAAACAGAAGTTGGATAAATGAAGTTAATAGAAACAATGTCTTCATGAATTTGTATTGGAAGTATCAATATGAACTCCTGATGTGATTTATGTCTTTAAAAAAGGGGAAGATATTTCTTAGTTCTAGATATTGGAAGAGCCTAGAAACAAACAGTATAAAGAATATTAAAAAATGAGCACCCTCAGCACCCTAATTATGACCTCTAAATACCATTTCACTTGAATTAAGTCAGAGCTCCTTGGAGAAGGAGCCGGTTCCTGGGCTGGGGCGGGAAAGGTACAAGTACGCTGAGCCTGGGACACCGTTCATACCAAAAGTAAAAAAGATGTCAGTGACTGTTTACTAGGGTCATGTGTCAAAAAAGATTCCCTCTGGTTAAAGACAGGACAGTGTGAGCGTTAGTAGGACAACGGCTGCAATGGCCTGGAACATGTCATATGTGGTGTAGTCTATAATTTCCTAGTGAGACTTGTAAACAGAACTCTCACTGATTGCCTTTGGAGGATGCTAGGGAAGCCACTGATGATTTTGAAGGCTGGTAAATACAGGGAAAGATAAAGAGAATCAAACAAATATCCTGGCTTTTTTCTTTGAACTGCACCTCAGGGTAATGAAGTAGTTGAAGAAGTGAAATTTTTCTTTATAGAATATTTTGGTTAGTAAACAAAGGGATGATGGAAAAATCACCGTTTTTAGTCCCTAATGAATCAGTGTATCATGTAGTGACCATTAAAATCTGCTAACACCACAAAAGAAGAGACAACCAGACTGAGTATGCTTCTTGATGGACGTGATAGAAGGTTACAACTCCACTTATGAACTGTTCTCGACAGCCCCCTCAAAAAAGTCAGATCTGAATTCGATCAAGCCTGTAGCCCTAAATATTGATTTATAGCAAATACAGAGGTCAGTGGAGCAGCTGGTTACCACCCACAGGGAGGCAACCAGTAAAAGCAGACGCAGAACTCTAAACAGACAAAAGGCTCTCTCTCAACAGCAAATACGCTGCTAGAAAGAGAGAGAGAGTGGGGAGATGGAGGGGGAGAAAGAACATACGGATTAAAAGAGACTTGAGCAATATATCAACCATTTGCAGTATCTCATTGGGATCCTGATTTGACCAAGCAAATTGGAAAAACCATTTGTGAGACATTTGGGGAAATTTAAAAATGGACTGGATATTTTTTATTGAAGAATTGTT
Source organism: Zalophus californianus (assembly GCF_009762305.2). Lineage (NCBI taxonomy): Eukaryota > Metazoa > Chordata > Mammalia > Carnivora > Otariidae > Zalophus > Zalophus californianus. The sequence continues at coordinate 21,392,989 of NC_045595.1, read as the reverse complement.
AATTTTTAATGGTGTGATATTGTGCTTATGTAAAAAGTTATTTACTTTTAGAAATACATGCTAGGGTGCCTGGGTGACTCAGTCGGTTAAGTGTCCAACTTGTGATTTCAGCTCAGGTCATGGTCTCATGGGTCATGGGATTGAGCCCCACGTCAGGCTCTGCACTCAGCAGGGAGTCTGCTTGAGATTCTCTCTCTCCCTCTCCCTCTGTCCCTTCCCCTCTCGCATACTCTGTCTTTCTCTGTCTCTCAAATATATTAATAAAAATCTTTAGAAATACATACTGAGATTAAACTGGATGAACTTATCTGGTACAATTATATGATATTAGGAATTGGCTTTTAAATCTGTGGTTGGGTGGGGTGGACTCTGTGAGGGTGTAGATCATCACGGATTGGCAAAATATCTGTAAAGGACCAGACGGTAGATATTTTAGGCTTTACAGGCCATGTGATCCCTGTAACAGCTACCTAATGTTACCTTTGTAATGCAAAGTAGCCCCAGACAATGTGTAAACAAATGGGCATGACTGCTTTCCAATAAAACTTTAATTATAAAAATAGATAGTATGCTGAGGTTAGCCCCCAGGTTGTAGTTTGCCAACAACTCCTGGGAAGACTTGACCGTGAAGTGACAGTTGTTGAAGCTGGGGTACATGGGGTCATTATACTCTTTTCTCTACTTTTATATATATTTGAGAATTCCCATCATAAAAAAAAAAAAGTAACTTTTGGATAAAATTGGGCCCACCTGAGGTGCCTGGGTGGCTCAGTTGGTTAAGCATCTGCCTTCGGCTCAGGTCATGATCCCGGGGTTGAGTCCCGCATTGGGCTCCCTGCTCATTGGGGAGCCTGCTTCTCCCTCCCTCTGTCCCTCCTCTGCTTGTGCTCTCTCGCTGTCTCTCTGTCAGATAAATAAATAAAATCTTAAAAAAAAAATTGGGCCCAACTCCCTGTTACTGTATTCTCTTTGTTTTGTGTACACCTCTTATTAAACTAATCAGGAAGCAGACCTATCTAGAGGGGGATTTTTTTAAGCTCTGAAAGAAGTAATTTGTTGGACTCAGATAATAAAAGTACAGATGCATCTCTAAATCACTTTCACTGGTTTAACTTCTCTGTATTAGGTTGAGTTTAGTTTCCCTGTGTTCTGTAGCTGACATTATGAGTAGTCATTTGTTTACTCATTTATTCCCTCATCTAGGCATCAGAGATAAAGTGTCTGATTGGGATGAGTTTCTGCGGCAGACCCTGATGGGAGCATGTAGCCCTCCTGTTCCACTGCTAGAAGGCGTGAGTATTATTGCTTGCAGAATCAGTGTGGAAAACCCGTCTCATCTTCAGTGATATTTCTTGTTCAAGGAATCTTAAAATTGGTTGCTCATTTATCACTCTAAAGCAAATAAACATCTTTACTACAAACATGACAATGGGTATCGGTGGGTTTAAACTTATCCTCAGAGGTTGCCAAATGGTGCCTTACTTAGTGCCTAAAATGTTCTGAATTTGTTACTAACACATAAAAATCTAGTTTTCCAGATTCTTCTATGAAGTTGGAAAATGTGGCCTTATGGGGCTCTGTCACCGAGCGGGTGTTGATTTTGCTTCAGGAATTTGTAATTCCCACCCCAGGTGACGTGAGACCCCCTTTTCCTTTGCTCAGAAGGCAGTGGACCTGTTGTATTCTTACTACCTACCTGCCTTCAGCAGTCCTTTTAAATTACTGTAGCTTTTGAGCTTGTTAGTGAATATAATAGAGATTTCTTGTTTTTGTGAAATCAGTTTAGTGGTTATGACATTTCTAAGTTATATTTTGTTACTTTCTGCGATAGCAGTTACATTCTTTGTGGTATATGTGAGATGCAAGGTATGAACACTCCAGTTTCTCCGCATTTTTGCCAACACTCGTTACTGTCTCTTGGTTATAGCTATGCTAGTGAGTATGAAGCGGTTTCTCATTTTGATTTGCATTTTCCTAATGACAAATGATGTTGAGTATCTTTTTCTGTACTGTTTGCCATTTGTATGTCTTTTTTTTTTTAAGATTTTATGTATTTATTTAACAGAGAGCACAAGTAGGGGGAGTGGTAGGCAGAGGGAGAGGAGAAGCAGGCTCCACACAGAGCAGGGGGAGCCCAATGCGGGACTCGATCCCAGGACCCCGGGATCACGACCTGAGCCGAAGGCAGTCGCTTAACCAACTGAGCCACCCAGGCGCCCGCCATTTGTATATCTTCTTTGGGGAAATGTCTTTGCCCATTTTTAAAATGGGTTCTCTTTTATTATAGAATTGTAAGAGTTCCTTATATCTGATAACAAGTCCAGTCAGATACATGATTTCCAAATATTTTGTGGACTGTCTTTTCATTTTCTTAATGATATTGTTTGCAGCACAAAAGCTTATGTTGACGTAGTCCAGTTTATCTATTTTGTTGTGTTGCTTGTACTTTTGGTATCATATCTAATTAGGCTTTGTTCAACGCAAGGTTACAAAGATTTACTGCTATTTTTTCTATGTGTTTTATAGTTTTGATTCTTACATCTCATTCTGTGATCCATTCACATTCCCTTTAAAATTCGATTGGTAAATACTCTATTTCCAGCTGACCTTTATATTTTATCCTCTGACTCATTTCATTATGCTTAGCCAGGGCCTGGTACACACTAAACAAACACTCAGTAAAATTTTTGAATGAAATCATGAACAAATGATTTAATAGATATCCAGCTCTACATTGACCTTGATTCTGCCATCCTGATTTTTAGCTGTGAAAGTGTTCCTCCATTTTTACATATATTCTTTTGCATATATATGAATATGTAAGTGTCGCAGAGCTCTTCTTATTAGGGAAAAAATGTAAGTCTGAATATAAAGAAATGGTTAAGTGATGATATTGGAATCAGTGTTCCCTTTTATTTTTGTAGGTTTTTTTTTTTTTTTTTAAGATTTTATTTGAGAGAGCGAGCGAGCTCCGGGGTGGGGGGATGGACAGAGGGAGAAGGAGAAACAGGCTCCCCGCTGAGCAGGGAGCCCGATGGCGGGGCTCGATTCTAGGACCTTGGGATCATGACCTGAGCTGAAGGCAGACACTTAACCAACTGAGCCACCCAGGTGCCCCTACCTTAACTTTTACTATGTATCTACAGAGTGATGGAACTTTTCTGTTCCATCAGCATAATCAAAACACTCTGTTCATAGGAACATTGTTGTGAAATGAGTAAAAAATCAGAAACTACTGAAGTGCCATCAGTATATAAGTGGATAAATTACTGCCCATTTATAACACAGAATATCAGTAAAACAGTATAAAAGAATAAAGATTAAATGTGCTAGAATAGCTGTGATGTATTAAGTGGCAAACACGAATTGAAGAAGAGTATACAGTGCCCCCACTTTTCAAAAAACATGAGAGAGACAGACACAGGTAGATGTTGACTTGTGTGTAGAAAACCTAATCTCAGAGTGGGCGCCAAAGTGTTTATCATGGTTCTTTCTGGAGGTGGGATTGTAGGGATTTTGACTTTTGTCATGTTTGATTTTTTGTTTAATGGTGATCATATTTGCTTTTACAATCAGACTAATGATAACTTAAAATGTTTTACTAGATGAAATTATACAACATAGTCCTAGAGACAGAGGTCTGTTAGAATAGTTTTCTTGCATTATAAGTTGAATTTTCTTTAAGATAAACATTTTCATGTCATTTAGAAATAATACTATAGAGACTTGTATGAAATTAGGCCTTTCAGTGTCATGGCTTTGAGTGGGTAGAAATATAAAGGCTCATTGGAGATCCTTTACAGCTTGACTTTTTAAAATACTGTGTGAACTTCTCATAATCGTTTTCACCTCTTGTACCTGCAGCTCCGCAACGGGAGGAATCCTTTAGATCTCATTGCTCCAGGCTCCAGGCTAGAATGTCAAGCTTTCCGGGACTCATTAAGCACTTGGATCGTTACTGTAGTAGAAAACATTGGGGAAGGCTGAAGCTGCGTTATGAAGGACTTGAAAGTTCTGACAATTTTGAGCATTGGTTGTATTACTTGGATCCGTTTCTTCATCATGTTGGTTGGGCTGCTCAACAAGGATATGAGCTTCAGCCCCCATTAGGTGAAGAGTAATATAACATTTTTCTTTTAACTGTTACATTATTGTTATGTTTTTACTAATGTTGACGAGACTAAAAAATGTATTATTCTGTGTATTACAAAAGTGTAATAGAGATGTTGCAAAAAAACTTATATTTGATTAAGTGCCGATTTTTCTTTTGGTTTATTAATTTAGTAATTTGCCATACATCTTGTACCTTATGGACTTCTGCTCCAACTCATATTGACCTCTTACCAAAATTGAAGAAAAATTTTCTGGGTAGCATTTAGATAGAGGGGTAGGATAGGTCTTAGGATAGGTCTTGGTCCAAAGTGAATTGTTGATGAGAAGAAATAACAACGATCTCAAAAGTGGAGTTACTGTTTTAAAGCAATTTGCACTTCTTATTATGTGCTTCAGTTTGGGTGTTATATTATTTTACGGCCTGCAGCAGTCCTGATGATCTTGCTGTGGGTATTTTCACCAGGCCTACTACGCAGGCTCTGAACAGGGGACAAAGTACTGAAGTTACAGTGCAGGCTCTGAATGGAGAGGGCATAAGTGCACTGGAGTCCTTTCTTTCCCCGTGGAAAGTGACTTTCTGTTTACATGAATGCTTTCAGAACAGATGTAAAATTGTACGTTCTCCTCATTTAAAATGTCCTGTCTTGTTTTACAAAAGCCATCCGGCATCTGAAAAGTGAAGCTGAGTGGCAAGAGATCCTGGCCAAAGTGAAAGAGGAGGAGGAAGAGCCATTGCCGTCATACTTATTTAAGGTAAAACCAAAATGGGATGGTGGGTGCTCACCTTCTCCCGGCAGGTCGGGCAGTCGGGGGTGGCACCGAGCACACGGCCAGCCAGCCGGCAGGTCAGTAAGGATGCCGGGGCGTCTGAAGCAGGAAGAGCTTTGAAGCCTGGAGCGATGCGCATCCTGTTATTCTTCCAAAAGTAGTCTAGGTTTTCTCCTAACATTCTCCAAAAGCATTTGAGTCTTTTCTTGTCCACTCTTAACTACATAGCCCCAGCGTGTTATCAAATAAACTTGTTCTTCTCCAGATGGCCTTTGTGTACCAAATACAGAGAGTGGGAGTACTTCCTGTGTTTTTGTTTCTGAATAATTTTTTCCAGGAAAGAAAATATAGGATTAGTTTATTTACCAGGAACTGGACAGTTCTATTTTAATTAATTAAGAGTAGTATTCAGCTATATATGAGTATAAAATGAATGTGAAAATACTGTATTTTTATTCCCTCTTGGTGTTTACATTTCAGGACAAACAAGTGATTAGCACTCATTCGTTCTCTGTAAATATGAAGTTGGAAGCTGTGGACCCCTGGTCTCCTTTTGGGATCTCTCCTGCTACAGTTGTTAAGGTAAAATGGGGGCAGCTCTTTTGGTACGAATACCTGTCAGGGTGACTGGTTTAGGAAAGTAGTTAGAGTTTTGATCGTCAGGCTCTGCTAATCTGAGCCATGTTTCTCCTAAACTGTGAGGCCAGAATGACTTCTGTGCACATTTTGCCGTTGTACTGTCCAGTTCTCTGTGGCCCAGCCAACCAAAGCTTGGGTGCCAGAGTAGTGGGGCATGGTTTTTGGGGCAGGCCTTAAGGTGTGTAACTAGAGGGGACTTACCTGGCAGGCAGGCCGTGGTGTCTGAGAAGTCTGGGCGCAGGTGACAGTGTCAGAGTCCACCCAGGTGCAGGGCTCAGTGGGGGACGTGGGGGTGGGGCAGGTGGTCTGTGTCATGAGATCTGTCCAGGATTGCTCCAGAATGGAATCCGGAGTCCAGACTCAGACTCCAATCTTTTGGAAGGCTGACAAAAGTAAGGCTTCTATTGAGTGTAAGCACAGGAGCTGGGCAGGTTGTCAGTCCCTGGTAACTCTGTTACTGGCACTGAGGCATAAGACAAGGGGTTAGTTCAGGATTTTAGAGCAGAGGCCCGCTTACCCAGAGTAGAGTCAGAAGAGAAGTGTGATTAGAGGAGTGGTCGCTTGGATGCCAAATTGTCTGATCTCTTGAGATTTAATTTTTTTTTTTTTGGCCTTAGGAGAAGATGATTCTAAGAACAGGGAGGGATTCTGACCCTGCAGTGGGGTCAGAAGGCCCTTTCTGGAGTCTGAGGGGCCGTGGGGTGGCAGGGAGCCAGGGCAGGTTAATAAAACCTTTTTAGCATTTGAAACTAGGCTAGGATCCAGAAATCTAATGTACAAGTTGTGGTAGACTCCTCACTCAGTCTGAACTAAAGTTTGTTTGGAGCCTAAATACTTAGATTTGGACCCAGGTTCTGCTTCTTTCTTGCTGGGTAAAATGGGACAAGTTGTTTAACCTCTTCTTAAATCCAGTTTCCTTATCTGCAAAATGGGATTGATCATGGTACCTACCTTATTATGTTGTAAGGAAGATTAAAACTGAGTTAATGCATGAAAAGCATTTAATTAAAACAGTGCCTGACACATAGGTAACCTTTATTGAGTGCTTAGTGTTATTATCCATACCCACTATGGCTCTGCAGTTCTGTAACATGTTTGTCCACGCCAAGGAAATGACACACACGTGTCCTTTCATACATGCACATGAAACCATTTGTCTGTGATGTTTGTTTGATTGTATGTGCAGGTTTTTGATGAGAAGTACTTCCTGGTGGAAATGGATGATTTGAGGCCAGAGAATCATGCACGGCGATCTTTTGTGTGCCATGCTGACAGTCCTGGTATTTTCCCCGTGCAGTGGAGTCTGAAGAATGGTTTACACATCAGCCCCCCTCCTGGTAGGTGGTGGTTCTGTTCTGAATTGTTCATCAAGGGCTTCTTTTTAAGAAGGATTTGTCAAATGGCATCACCTGGATCTTTTGTCTCTCTCTCCCTCCTCATTGCCCCAGGCTGTCCTTAACATTTTTGAGTTCCAAGACAAATATAAATGAAGGCCTCGATTCCATATATTTACATATTTACAAGTTATAAGTTAAGCTCAAAAACTCTTAAATATTCAGTATGTTCTGTCCTCCTGCCTTGACAAATATATCTTCATACTGGCCTGGGGTTTCATGCAGGTTCCTAGTTTGCTCCCTCTTGTGTCTGTTGTGAGGGCACAGAGGAGTGAGGGTAGGGTGCACAGGGAGTGTCAGGAGCTGATGTGTGAGAAAAGGCCTCAGTATCAGAGCTGGGAGGTAGGAGGCAGATGACTGACTGGTATTTAGGTTTCTGGGCATCCCCTTGGAGTGAAGCTCATCAGACTTCGGAGGAAGGTTTATGATTAAGAGCAGGACTCAGAGAAGCTGTAAGGTAGGAAAGCAGCAACTCATTTTCCTGGTATTTGCAACTTTGCAAAATAGAATTTTTTTTTTTAAGATTTTATTTAGAGTGAGCGTGTGCGTGTGAGTGGGGGGCCGGGGGAGGGGCAGAGGGAGAGAGAGTCTCAAGCAGGCTCTGCATCCAGTGCAGAGCCCACATGGGGCTCGATATCACGACCCTGAGATCATGACCTGAGCCGAAATAAAGAGTCAGATGCTTAACTGACTGAGCCACTCAGGCACCCCTGCAAAATACAATCTTTGGTCCTTTAATCAAGATTCTTAAATATGACAATGGTTGACCTTGACTGGGATTTTTAATATTTTTAAACTTACAGTATCTGGACATGTCAAATGTCTATCCAACTTTTGTATCAGCACATCAGATTATTTGATTGGCAGTCCGTGTATCCTTTATTAGTAGGCTTTTGGTGAACATAGCTTCACTTTCTAAATGGTGAATGCTGGAACACTGGGCTAAAAGTACTCTTCTGTGTTAACAAGAGTCATAAACTCAGACCCTTTTGCTGTTTATTCAGCCTCCATTCATTCAACAAACATTTGTGGAATGTTTGCTATGAGCTAGGCATTGGGCTTTGTCTGTCCCTGGGGAGACAAAAGTGAGTATGACAGTTCCTCCAAGGAGCAAGTAGGGGAAAACAGTAATGGAGTCTCCAGGTTCTCCATCAGTGAACCGAGAGTGGGCATGCCTGCCTGGTGGTGGTGGCAGGAGGGCACACGCCGGCAGGAGGACGTTCTTGCTTTGCTGAAAGGCTCTGGACATCCCAAGTTCTTTATCTTACCTGCTGCCTTTATGTGAAAAGGAAAAGCAATTATTAAAGCTCTTGGAGCTTTCAGCATTGTTATAGACAACTCCTCTGTCTCTGCAAGTAGGGGGAAAGTAGTGGATTATGAAACTGAAAATGCATCTAATTTGCTGTGAGGGATAAAGGTGGAGGCAGGGGAGAGCGTGGTGCCAGTCTGAGGTGGGCAGAGGAGGGACTACAGAGGCCTGGGCGGCTGTCAGGTGGCATAGTGGCCCGCGTGTGCCTGCGAGGTCTTCCGCTCTGTGCGACGGGGAGAGACTGCTCCGAAACAGCAGGGCAGCTGGGCAGTCGGCGCAGCCAGGGCGTCGGGTTGGAGAGGCCTCTGCTGGCAACCGTGGTGGACTGAAGCAGGCAGTAAAGCTCAACTCTTTCTGAAATGAATTCATGACTGAGGTTATAAGAGCATTGCGATTCTGTAGAACATGAATCTGAAAACAGTGACGAGAGCATTGTGTCGGGTGTGGCTAGGATGTGTAAGGCCATAGCTTCGTGAGAGGAAAAAGACGATTTGCTGTCTCTCCCTTTACAGCTTAACTTGGAAGAGAATGGAGAGTAAGACTGGATTTATTAGTACAAATCAAGTCCAGTCGTAAGTGGCTTCAATTCTTCCAGTAAACTGCCAGCAGCTAATCATATAAAGTAGTGTTGAAAATAAATGCATAGTTTGAAACTTGAAAGTTTAAAAAACGTATCTGAAGAATTTTATTATATTGCTATGGTTTGACCAGAGTTGCTCTCTTTTATAACCTGAATGATGCTTTGGATTTATAGGTGGTTTTTCCTCCTCCCTAAAATGAGCAAAGTCCTCAAACTAGCAGATGAGCAGTTGTGGGTGGACACCTGGCAGAGTGGAAGAGCCGGGCAGGCACGTGTGCTGTGAATCGTTGTTTTTGTGTCCTCACCTAGGCTACCCGGGCCAGGACTTTGATTGGGCCGACTACCTCAAACAGTGTGGTGCTGAAGCTGCTCCCCAGAGGTGCTTTCCTCCGGTGAGAACCCCGGTCCCCTCATTGCCATGCTCTGGGGCTGCAAGGCACTGCTGTGCTTTCCATGCTCACGTGGTTATTACTCAGTCCTCTCACTCAACCCAAACGAGCAGCTTGTTGCGTATAATAAAATGGTCCAGGGAAAAATTAATTGACTGCGGAAGTTAATTTGTTAATTTAATTGGTTTTTAAAGTTTATCAGTTTTTTTATTTAGTTGAAATCATGTGCATTTTTTTAGTTCATAATTATTTTTCATTGTTTAAAAAATATCAAAAAATGTTAAAATATTAAGTAGAAAGAAATCATTAAACTTATTTAAAAATACTTCTGTGAAAACATTACATGCATATGGCTTACAATGCCAAATGCAGTAAAAAGCTTTACAACATAAAACAACAGGTCCCTGCGCTGTCCCTTTCTGCGGTCTCCCTTTCCACGAGCACTCATTCCCATTGTTCTCACTGTTGTTCTGATATTTATACTTAAATCATTTTCAAAATAGTATGCTGCCATCTTTTGAGTCATTAATTTTAGACATGTCTATGGGTTGTATGTTATGGTAAATGAGCACTTAGCTATTTTATACTACCTTTCTCCTCTTTCTTACTTACCTCTTCTTCCTATTAGAGTTATATTATAGTTTGGGGTTAAATCTGAATTGAGTATTTACACTATGATACGCATTCATATATTATTCACAGCTGAGCACTGCATTGTTTTATGACTTTTTTATTTGTCCTCAAGTTAATAATTGCCTTGTTTTTCATAACTTAATTTTCTTTTTTTTTAAAGATTTATTGAGAGAGAGAACACAAGCTGGGGGAGGGACCAAGGGAGAGAGAGAGAGAATCCTTAAGCAGACTCCCTGCTGATCACAGAGCCCGAGACGGGGCGGGGCTTGGTCTCATGACCCTGACATCATGACCTGAGCCAGAATTAAGAGTCTGATACTCTGAAGCAAGAAGGATGCAACCTTCTTGTCAGTTTGTAATTACTTGTCCTTTCCCACCCTTTCCGGCTTCTCTTACCCACACCTGTTTTGGCAGCGGTTTTCCAGTGACTCCGGTTTATTCTTCTCAGCAGCAGCTGTCGTTTTCTGTGGGCGTGTGCGGTAGAGGAAGGCAACTGTCTCACTGACAGGAGCCCAGGAGGACCAAGAAAAGGCTGTGCAGCCAACCACTTCTGCAGAGTCTGAGATTCCGCCCTGAGCGAGATGACTATGAAGAACACTAGCACGTGGGCCTGCATCGCCGTCCCGTGTTTGGAGCGAAGGCTCGCATAGCTGCCCTGTGGCATTTCCCAGAAGTCTCTTTGGTCCAGCTAGACCTGTGTGTTTTTTCTAGTTACGGTTATTTCTTTGTATTTTAGGGTAGAAGGGTTAAAGTACAAGATATTCCATAGACACATTCTCTTTTCCTCGAGTCTGTGACCACTTAGATAACCCTGATGTAGGAACTTTGTCATTTCTAGTATTTTTCTTATAAACGTCCCTCTTAGCAACCTCCATTCTCTCTCTCCCCAGACAGGTTGCTCACTAGACTTGCCGTGAAATTTTAGGCCTGGGGACTGCCCTTCAGTGTCACTCAAGGATTTGCTTCTCCCCTTTCTTAAGATTTAAGATTCCTGTTTTGTATGTCTAACCGCCGCCTCTTTCTTGGTTTATTCCCTTGTTTGGGTGGAGCCCGTCTCCCAGTAGCTTCCTGAAATGAGACGCAAGAGAGGTAAATTTTAATAGACTTTGCATCTTTGAAAATGTCTTCATTCTATTAACTTGATTGATAGTTTGGTTCAGTGTGGAATTTTAGGTCAGAAGTTTCCTGAGCAATTTAAAAACATCATTTAGTTGTTTTCATCCTTCCAGTGGAACTGTCGAGAAGTTGAAACCTGTCCTTATTCTTGATCTTTCATAGATGATCTGCCTTTTACTCCATCCCTGGAAGGTTATAGGATCTTTGTCACCACGTTTCCTAGCCGAGCCACAGCGTGGCTTGTTGGCCTGTGTTCATTCACTTGCTGGGTACTCAGCGAGCACCTTCCCTCTAGACATTTGTTCCCCTCTGTGCTGGGAAGTGCTCTTGCGTCTCTTCTTTGATTTCCTTCCTTGCATTTTCTCTTTTCTCTTTTTCTGGATTTTCTTTTATTTGTACGTTGGCCCTCTGGATCAGACCACTTTTCCTAAACTTTATCTTTTGACCCTTCTTTAGAGTTTTTCATTTTTATTATCACATTTTTTTTATTTTCCAGAACTATTTCTGGTCTCCGAATATTTATTTTTAATAGCGTATTATTCTTGTTTTAAAGATGTGATAGATTTTCTTATCACTCAGGGGATGTTAATTACCCCTGCCTTTTGGGAAATTTTCTTCTTGCATAAGAAGTTTTCTCCACTTTGCTTGTTTTGTCTACTTTGGTCCCTAGCTTTCATGTTTTTAGATGTCTGGTAATGCTTGGTGATCTGCTCATATTTAAGAAGCGGGGGACTAAAAGTTAAAGCCGATTGGAAGCTCTGAGCACGTGGGTGGGGCTTGTCAACCTTGAACTTCTTTTTAGGGTGGGATCTGGCTGGCCATTTGTCAGGGACACCTAAATCCATATCTTCCTGTGTTTCTTCTTGGGCTTGTCATATGGCCACATATTTCCCCGTCTGCCTGGAGGGTAGAGGCAAGGGCTGGACCTCTCAGCATTCCATGTGCAAACCCCTGTTTTGGGCACTGCATGTAGCTTCCCAGCAGCTCCTGTGCCCTCCTGCCCTGGGATCGCTTGTCTCTGATCCTCTCTGGAGGATAAATCTCACCTTTTTTAGGGAAAGGGATGGGATAGTTGCTCTGGGGTGTGGAGTGGAGGAGCCAATGGTATGACCTAACTGGTTCTTAAATGTTTTCAGCATATCTTGACTATTTCTTCTCTACCTGCAGTTGCCTAGTACCTGGAGCTGCCTGTTCTTAGCCCGCTTTGCTGCTAGCTTACACTCACCCTTCTGTAATCTGCTACATTAGTTCTAGATGCTCTTCTAAATTTTAGCTTATAAAATGTTATTGTCTCCTGTTACATCTGTCCTAATAGGTTCGTGTAAAAAAAAAACAAAAACAAAAAAACCCAACACTTTAGTTTTAGTGTGCTGTCAGAAGGAAGAGAAAACAATCAAATACAGTTCAGTTCTCCATTTTGACCCAGAAGTTGCAAATTTTTCAAACATATATTTTCCCTCATTCATAAGCATTATTTATCCTGACTGCCTTTTACGATACACACAGAAGTAGGAACCAGGCAGCTTATTGTGTGATCAAGCCCTTATTGGGAGGAGAAACAAACCAACAGTGGCTGAGAGCCAGTTGGTTCAGGGCACAGAGCCTTTGGTACTTCTTGTTATTGAAAACTCCTAATAACCCAGTGAGGTAAGTGTTCTCAAGGTCATCTGACAGATGAAGAAACTGAGGCAAAAAGAGGTTACACAGCTTGAGCACAGTCCCACAGGTAGCAATAATGTGGGTATACCTGACCTCAAAGACCATATACTGCTTACAGCACCAAGAGAGACAGATATTTTGACTTTAAGAAACAAAACAAAGCAAAATAAATGTAGAGCTTCAAAGTGTTACCATAGGGTTAAGTATTACTTGGACCAGGTCTCTCAGATGAGCCCATGAGTTAATACTGAGAATGTGTTTGGATTTGATCATTTATTTTCCAGTCCATTTCTGAGCATGAATTTAAGGAGAATATGAAGCTTGAGGCAGTGAACCCTCTTCTTCCCGAAGAAGTATGTTGCCACCATTACTGCACTGAGAGGCTCCTACCTGTGGCTCCAGCTGGAGGGTGAGTGCTGGACCCCTGAGACGCCCTCCTGCGCTGCTCTTCTCTACCCTGCCTGCTTACCCTGATGATGTGGCTTATTAGACTGCAGCAGTTAGTTAAGTGGGGGTCTTGCTAAGACACTCGTAATTTGTAGTGCAAGATTCTTAGCTAGAAACTTCTCTTCCTGTCCTTGACTTTCAAATTTTAGGAAATGAATATAAGCAAAAAGCCTTCATTGCAGAGTCTCCTGTTTTCTTGAAGGAAAAGTAGAAGTCAGATGGCATATGTTTTGATGTAACCAGAATATATAAGCATGAGCATTAACATGTAGCTCATTTAAGAGAGATTTTGTTTGCCCCTAACCAATAGAACCAAAAAATATGTAAAATAGAAAAGATATACTAAAAGTAATGTTCAATGATTGGATGGGTTTGTGGATGGAAAGCATTATGTGAGCACTCAGCACTGCAGTTACTGAATATAGCCTGGGCTTCTTTCTTATTTGGCTACCAAATAGACTTGGTACCTACTCTTTCCATTTTGTAGAATTGGCATTTAATGCAGATGTCGGGGACAGTATTGAATCTGCCCCTGCTGAGCAGCATCACTTCCCGAATTGACTTCACTGGTCTACCTTCTAGCTTGTTCCCAAGGGCCAGAATTAATGTTCTCATTGAGTAGAACTGTCACTGTTGCCTTTCGTTTTCCAGTTATTTCATGGAATTGACTATATTTGTCAGCCATCTGAATGATACTGCTGGTAGTTGCAGTTGCTTACTTGCTGTTCTGTAACTAGGGGTCACCCTGTATGCCCACTACCCATTTTCTTTTTCTTTTTTTTTTTTTAAAGATTTTATTTATTTATTTTTTGAAAGAGAAAAAGAGACAGCATGAGGGAGGGAGAAGGGCAGAGGGAAGGCAGAGGGAAAGAGAGAATCTCAAGCAGACACCCCGCCGAGCAAAGAGCCTGACGCGGGGCTTGATCCCATGACCCTGAGATCATGACCTGAGCCGAAACCAAGAGTTGGATGCTTAACCAACTGAGCCGCCCAGGCACCCCCATTTTCGTTTTTGTACAGGTATGCATAGGGCATATTTAATTTTTTTCCTTAATGTTTGTCAATATGAAAAAGTATGACTTGTGTAAAAGGAACTTGCTCAGGAGATTGTGTCTGCATTCCTGCAGCGGTAGAATATTGTCTAGAAAGTAGTTTATGAAGAAGGCTGTTTAATGGTCTAAAACTTGTTTTTAATCTAACAGGTTCTAAGAAGCCCATACCAGAATGTATTGTGAGTGTGGAATCCATGGATATATTTCCTTTGGGCTGGTGTGAAACCAATGGCCATCCCCTCAGCGCCCCTCGCCGAGCACGAGGTAGCTGTCTATGTCTGGGCCAGGGGGCTGATCCTGTGTGACTACTTCCAAATTAGGATGAATCTGGACATTTCAGAGAAAAACAAAGTGGTGTTCTGGTTGTCTGTTCCTGCATAGGAAATCACTTATTGTAACAAGAATGGATTATCTTAGTGGTTTCTGCGGGTCAGGAATCTAGGTGCTCTGGATCCAGGCCCCTCATGAGCCTGCAGTCAAGGTGTCAGCCAGGACTCCAGCCATCTCAGGCCCCACAGTGGGGAGGATCTCCTGCCACGTAGCAAGAGTCATTCCCTCCTGGCTCTTGGCCTGAGGGCCTCAGTTCCTTGCTGGCTGTTGGTCGGAGGCTTCCCTCAGTTTCTTGCCACGTGGCCCTCTTTGTCAGGGAGCCCACAACTTGGCAGTTGGCTTCTATCAGAGCCAGCCAAGAAGAGAGGAAGAGAGGTAGAGAGGTTGAGGAAGGTGGAAGCCAGAGTGTTTTTGTAACCTAACCTTAAAAGTGTTGTCCCACCCCACTCTCCCTTTTAAAAACAGCTTTATTGAATACGTCATTTATATAACGTAAAATTTGATCCTATAATCCAGTGGTTTTTGGTGTATTCATGGAGTTGTGCAACTGTCACCACAGAACATTTGAAAACATTTGCATCGTCTCAGAAAGAAGCCCCGTACCCCTTGGCAGTCGCCTTTTTACCTCCTGCCCCCCAGCCCTAGTTTTTCCTGCTGTGTACAGGTTTGTCTAATCTGGAAACTTCCTGTGGAATCATGCAACATGTGATCTTTGGGGATGGGCTTCCTTCACTCTGCATAATGTTTTCAGAGTTCATCCTGTGTATTTTTAGTGATATTGCATCGTAGTGATAGGCCACATTTTCTTTATCTGGGTCTCAGTGGATGGACATTTGGGTTGTTTCCATTCCTTAGTGGTTATGAGTAACGCTGCTGTATCATTTGTCTGCAGGCTTTTATGTGGACGTATGTTTTCATTTCTTGAGTGTAACGCTGTGTTTAACACTTTGAGGAACTGTTAGACCCTTTTCGTCCCCACCAGCACTGTGTGAGCATCCCACTTTCTCCACATGACTTTCTGATTTTTTTGTTTGCTTGTTTGTTTTTTGGGTTTGTTGTTGTTGTTTGTTGGGTGGTTTTTTGTTTGTTTCTTTTTTATAATAGCCATGCTGGTGGGTATAGGATGGTATCTTACTGTGGTCCAGATTTGCATTTTCTTAACCATTAGCTATGTTGAGCAGCTTTTCATATGCTTATTGATACTGGTATACTTTCAAGAAATGTCTATTCAAGTCTTTTGCCCATTTTTTTAATTGGGTTTTTTGTTGTTGCTGAGTTGTAGGATTTTGTTATATATTCTAGATATTAATCCCTTCCTTATCAGGTATATGATTTGCAAATATTTTCTCCCATTCTGTGGGTTGCCTTTTCTCTCTCTTGATGGTGTCCTTTGATGCACAGAAGTTTTAAATCTTGATGTAGTCCAATTAATTTTTTCTTTTGTTGTCTCTGCTTTTGGTGTCATATCTAAGAAATCGTTGCCAAATCTGATGTCATGAAGATTTTCCCTTATGTTGTCTTCTAAGAGTTTTATAGTTTTAGCCTTTGTGTTTAGGTCTTTCTAAAAAATTTTTATTTTAAAAAATTGTCTTATTTTTTATTTTTTTAAAGATTTTATTTATTTGACAGAGAATGAGAGAGCATAAGCGGGGGGAGGGGCAGAGGGAGAGGGAGAAGCTGACTCCCCACTGAGCAGGGAGCCCGACCTGGGGCTTGATCTCAGGACACTGGGATCATGACCTGAGCTGAAGGCAGATGCTTAACTGACTGAGCCACCCAGGCGCCCCTTTAGGTCTTTTTTTAAAACTTTTTTTTTTTTTTTTTTTAGAGAGAGAGTGTGAGGGAAGGGGAGGGGCAGAGGGAGAGAGACAAAGAGAATCTCAAGCAGGCTCAACACCCAGCACAGAGCCCAATGTAGGGCTTGATCTCATGACCCTGAGATCATGACCTGAGCCAAAACCAAGAGTCAGACTCTTAACCGACTGAGCCACCCAGGCGTCCCTATGTTTAAGTCTTTGATCCATTTGGAGTTAATTTTTGTATATCGTATAATGTAAGAGTCCAACTTCATTAATGTGGGTAGTCAGTTTTCCTAGCTCTATTTGTTAAAAAGGCTGTACTTGACCCATTGAACGGTCTTGACATCCTTGCCCAAATCAGTTTTTCTTTTGAATATCTTTTCTTGTGTAGAAAATATTCATAGGAGTCGATGGATTTAAGAGCCTTGCAAATATTATTTTTGGTCTTTGTTTAAAGACTCCTCCTACCCAGAAAATGTGCCTCAGTCTAGATACTCAGATATATCAGCACTTAATTCATAGTACTTACTAGTTAAATATACATATGACTGGGTTTTAAATATGCTGATGTTAGCTTAATATATATATATAACTTTGTTTATTTTTCTTGACATTTATAGTTTTGTTTTCTTCTTACAGTACACAAACAGAGGAAAATTGCAGTGGTTCAACCAGAAAAACAGTAAGTAATATACTAGTATGTTTGAACAGTTGACATTTGAAAGTTAGAATATCTAGAAAAAGAAACCACTATTTTCAGAGTATATCTCATATGTTATTTTCTCAGGTAGAAGCATAATTCTTTAATTCAGCTTTTGATAGGTTACATACTTTTACTTACACCATATGCATTTTCTGAAATGGCATTATATACAAAAGGGTAAAATACCTTCTCAAGATGTTCCCACCAGTTGAGTTTTCTTTGGCTTTTAGAGCCTGAAAGCATTTGCATAAGAGAGGAAATAGAATCTCTGTACTGTTATTTGTTAAGGAAGAGCAAAAATTATAAATTAGGATATGGTATGATTTGTCACAATGAAAAAAAACTTGAGGTGGAAGATAGTGGCTCTGAAAGAAAAGGTGCACTCAGGTGTGCCTTTGTGTTCTTTTGGGAAACCCTTTATACCGTCATACATAGCCTTTGAGAAGCGATTTAATTAGTGATGCCTTAAAAATACATGTACATGTGTGTTTGTAAACACTGGGTTTTCAAATCTGTATTAGTTTGCACAACCTGCCATAACAAAGTACTACTGACTGGGTGGGTCAGACAACAGAAAGTAGTTTTCTCCCAGTTCTGCAGGCTGGGAGTCCGAGGTCAAAGTGCCAACCTGATTTGGTTCTGGCTGGGCTCTCTTCCTGCGTCCTCACATGGCAGGGCCAGCTGGAAGGGAGAGCCAGCCCTCCTAGATCAGAGTCACGCCTTTATTTACCTCATAAGAGCTCTATCTCCAGACACAGTCACAGTGGGGCTTCAGGGAATGAATTTTAAGGGGACACAATTTAGTCTATAGCAAATTCTGTGTAAGTTAGGGTGCTTCTGTGGCTGTGTGAGTAATAAAACTGATAGCAGAAGTGGGGAGAGAGGCCACAGAATTCAGTTCCAGGTAGAGAAGTGAGATAGCAATGTCAACAATCTGGCCTTGGATTTCTCCTTGACTTAGTTGTCGAGACGAATCCAAAGTTTTAGTCACGAAGTAGTCTAAAAATGAGAAGTTAGCCTTTTTCATTGATTGCTGCATACAGAATAATTCTCTGATCTTTAAAACATAATTTGTCTTTAGTTTTGAAACCGATAGCAGAAAATAGACCCTTATAAAGGAATGTTTTTGTTCTTTGACTATTGAAAAAGATGAAAAATGTGTTTATGGTTTGAGAATCCCAGAAGGAATTCTATAATTTGTTGCTCACATGAATGAAAGTTGATTTGAATATGAAGTATTACAGACTGTTGGCTCATTAAACCATGTACATAGTTTTAAAAACAATTGTTAAAAAAAAAAAGTGTGATCAGGGAAGCACCTTCTGTTATACAGTTTGCAGTCTGCCACATTTGCTTTCTTAGATTTGAAGGAAACGAACCTTCACACTTCACTGACCTTAAGGATTATCTTACTATTTTGTTGTGTTATCTTGACCCAGAATACCATCCTCCAGGACTGTCCATGAGGGCCTGAAGAATCAGGAGCTGAACTCCACAGACTCAGGTATAAATAAGTGTAGGCAGCCTTATGGAAATGAGAACCTTCTGTTTCTTTTAATGGACTGTATCTGAAACAATACATTTGATTTATAGGATGTAGCTTCACAGAGGGGTCTCTTAATGGTGACTTTAAAGACTTATAATTGTCTAAGGTGTGTTTAATAATTATCTTTAGGATGATATTTCTGTCCATTTATAGTTATAACTATTCTCTCCTGATCACTTGTTGGGTGCCAAGGGCTCTGGAGGGGTCAATATTCTCATCCCTGAGTTTAGATGAAGAACCAGGGGCTTTCTAGACGGTGCACTCTCTTAAGCTGGGTGGTTGAGAGGTGGATGTTTATTGTTCTTTAAACACTTTCTGCGATATACACATTATGCTACACATTTCACAATTAAAAAAATAAAGCACTGGAAAAATAGATTGTCCCAGAGGCAATGCCTGATGAATGAAGCAAGAATCATTGCTGGAGGCCAAAGCCTTTTGTCAGGGCGTCTCTCCCTGGAACTGCTCTCGGCTCCGCCTTTGCTGGTATGTATGCTTAGCATCTTGGCTGTGTGTATTCTAGCACAGATTATGCATTTGGATGGCATTTAGTAAATGCCTAGAAAAGAAAAGAAATCAAAACTCAGGCCACACAGCTTTATGAATAGATGGGTCAAAAATGTAATTCGGCTCTTTCTCAAGTTCAAAACTCACACTTTTGTCTTTTCCACTCACTGCCTTCTCATTCTCTCTCTTACAGATAGAGGATCAGGGCCTTTTCAAAAAGTAATTACCTTCATTATAATAACCAGTTTGCTATACTTGTTTACTTTTATTTCCTTATGGCTCTTTATAGAACTTATCCCTGTGTTTAACAGGCATGATGACAGTGGCATCATTGTTTTATTCATGATATTAAAGGGAAGGTATTTAAACTTTCTCTATTCAATAGGTGATTGGCATGTAACTGCTAAAGAAGTACCCTTCTATTACTAGTTTTCTAGGAACCTTGGTCATAAACACATGTTCACCTTGACAAAATAATTTTTCCTTAGCATTGGATGATCATATGATTTTTCTGTCTAAGCTTATTAATGTGGTGAATCTCAGTGATAGCTTTTTTTTCTAATGTTGAATCATCTTTACATTGCTAGGATAACTCTTACTTGACCATAATGGTATCTTTTGAGTACCCAGCAGAATAGCATTATTAGTAAATATCTTTTTTAAAATTACCCTTTTTTATATTGAGATATAATTGACATACAACATTATATTAGTTTCAGACGTACAACGTAGTGATTTGCAGTATTTGTATATATTGCAGAATGGTCACCACAGTAAGTCTGGTTAACATCCACCACCACATAGTTACAATTTTTTTTCCTTGGGATGAGAACTTTTAAGATCTCTTCTCTTAGCAGTGTTCAGATGTATAATACAGTAATATTACCGCTACCCTCACCATGCTGCTACATTACATCCCCAGGACTTATTTATAACTGGAGGTTTGTACCTTTTGACCACCTTCACTCCCTACCCCTGCCTCCGGCAACCACCAGCCTATTCTCTGTGTCTGTGAGTTGGAGTCTTCTTGTTTAAATCGCATATATAAGTGAGATCATATGATATTTGTCTTTCTCGGTCTGACTTATTTCACTTAGTGAGTAAACTCAGGGTCCATTCATGGTGTCACAAATGGCAGGATTTCTTTTTTTTAAATGGCTGAATAATATTCCATTCTTTATCTGTCCATGGACACTCAGGTTGCTTCCATATCTTGACTATTGTAAATAATGCTGCAGTGAACGTGGCGAGGGTGGGGGTAGATATCTTTTCAAGTTCGTATTTTTATTTCCTTCAGATAAATTCCACCCGAAGTGGAATTACTGGATCACAGGATAGTTCTCTTTAACTTTTTGAGGAACTTCCATACTGTTCTTCAGAGTGGCCGTACCAGTTTTCATTCCCGTGGTGTACCAGTGTTCTCTTTTCTCCACCTCTTCATCAACACTTATTATTTCTTGTCTTTTTGATAATAGCCATTCTAACAGGTGTGAGGTGATAGCTCATTGTGGTTTTGATTTGGTATCAAAAGGTAAGGTGAATTAAAAAAGTAAGGCAAGTCTTTAAAACTTTGGAATTAAGACACTGATATTTCCCAAGTGACTTCAGCCATGTTCTTTTTTGGTTTGTGTTTTGTTATAGTTCTGGTCACCCTGGAAACAGTCTGAGACTGATATTTGCATGCAGGAGTGTCACTGGGGAGTGCTTTTGGGGAACAGCTGCAGGGGCGGAGGGCAGGATTGGGCAGAGGGAGAAGTTGAGTTGCAGTGCTGTTTGTAACAGAAGTTTCTTCCAGCCCACAAGGGAGCCTTTAAGCTGGTGTGGTCACTCATAGTCATCCCTGGTTGAGGCGTAATGGCCACACCTTTGTACTCCCTTTTGGTCAGTTACTAGAAGTGGGCTGCAGCTCCCTGCCTACTCACAAAGGGGTGGGACCTTGGGCAAGGTGCCTCTCTCCTAGTGAGAGGGTAGGCTGAGGCTAATTCCAGGATAACGTCCAGCTGAGAGCCGTAAGCTGCCCATACTACCAGCAGGGGGGAGCATACGGGGGCCTGAATCCTAAAGAGGGGGATCTGGGTGGCAGAGTTCAGATGGAGAAATGGGCGTCCACGTGCTGACTGACCTCTGTGCTGAGACTGCGTTCTTAGTTCCAGAGTGAACATTCTGTGCTTCAGGATCCTGGCAGCAGTGGGCAGTGCACACATTCCCTTTCCCAAAACAGTGTCCATCAGCAGGGCTTCTCTCTGCTTTAGTGTCTTTGAATTTCGTATATTTATTAGTGGAATTGCCGACTACGATGAGGGATAAAAAAACATTATATTGAAGTATAGCATTCACATGGAAAAATAGAGGGTCTCTATGCCCATGTAACACCCCACAGTACTTAAAGAACTTAGAGATGTGTTCATAGCATACTTCCAGCCTTCGGAGGAATCCCAGATGTGGGAGGGTACCTACCTCATAGAGCACTGTTGACATGCTAGTTTGGTTGGTTTTAAGGGGACAAACTGTAGTTCTGGAAAATGTTAATCATCACTGCCTAGAAACATTCCAGAATAGATTATTGAATAGTTGACTTTCAAGAATCATCATGGGTTCTCATGGGGAGCCTGGGCACTCAGTTGGTTATGCATTTGACTCTTGATTTTGGTGCAGATCATGATCTCAGGGGTCATGAGCTCAAGTCCCCATATGGGGCTCGTCGCTGAGTGGGGGAGTCTGCTTAAGATTCTCTCTCCTCTTCCTCTGCCCTCCCCCTGCTTACATACATGCACACGTGCTCTCTATCTCTTAAAAAAAAAAAAAGAATCCTCATGACTTTTTTTTTTTAATTCATTTTTTAAGAGTTGTTTTCTTTTTAAAGGTTTTATTTATTTGAGAGAGAGAGCGTGTGTGCTGGCTGGGGGAGGGGCAGAGGGAATCTCAAGCAGACTCTGTGCTGAATGTGGAGCGACCCCGAGATCATGACCTGAACCAAAATCATGAGCCCAATGCTCAACCGACTGAGCCACCACGGCGCCCATCATCATGGGTTCTTAAAGTCAATCCTTTACTTCCTTTATTGATAGAAGTGTGAGTCTCTGAAATAGTGTCACATTAACCCTGAAGTCAGTCTACATGTAATTCAGGCTGTTGTTTGATGTGGGCAGAGTGATGAGCTCTGTAATAAAGTTGTTGTAAGTCTAAGGTATTTCAAGGGCACTCTCAGGCAACGTGTTAAACTTCAAATATGTAATTTATGGGCACCTGGGTGGCTCAGTCGTTAGGCGTCTGCCTTCAGCTCGGGTCATGGTCCTGGGGTCCTGGGATCGAGCCCCCACATCAGGCTCCCTGCTCAGCGGGGAGTCTGCTTCTCCCTCTCCCACTTCCCCTGCTTGTGTTCCCTCTTTCACTGTATCTTTCTCTGTCAAATAAATAAAATCTTTAAAAAATATGTAATTTATAACTTTATATAATGGTGGATATGCTTGCACCCCCCACCTCCTAGTAATCCAGCTTCGGAAACACGGAGTGGAAAATGACTATTCTGAATATTTGTTTCTCTTCGTTTCCCAGTTATGATTAATGGAAATATTAGCTGTCCAAAGATATATTTCAACCACCGTTGCTTCCTCAGGGCCATATCTTAAACAAAGGAAGAATTGCTGAGCTGCCTCAATGTGTAGGACCTGGGAACTGTGTTCTGGTCCTCAGAGAGGTAAGGTTCTTGCCCAGGGCAAAAGAACTTGGAAATTTCACAGCAGTCTCATGGACTCATCCATACAAGGATTTGCATGCCATACATGTGACCATGCTAGGTTTGATCAGAAATGACTCACTTTTCTCCTGTATTGTTCAATGAACCAGACAATCATTACTTTTGCTCCTTTGGGAAACATTCACCTATGCAATTCTTCACATAGCATGCTCACCTCTGTTCGTATAGAAAGGGCTTTTGTCAGAGGCTGCCCGAGCATGGTGCAGGGATGAGTGGGAGCATGGTCGAGGAGTCAGATGGCTGCGTGGCACTCCCGGGGGGGCCGTGTTAAAGCTGCATACCTGCCAGGCTTGCCCAGCTGCCCGGCCAGGCTGCCACGCTCTGTGCCTACCAGATGTAAGGACTGCTGGCGCTTTCAGCCCATGGGGTGGCAAGGCAGGGTCTGGGCAGGCCAAGCTTCTGTGTCTACCAGGACTGGCAAAGGATTTAGAAGCATATGCCAGAGTAATTTTTAATTCATGGTGCCTATTTCTTCTTGACCATAGTGTTTTGAATGTCTGAGAGGGTCTGATTGTTGTCTTAGTTGCCACTTTGGTCAGCGGTCATATCTTGAATGTTATTATTTTGTTAGTATTTGTTAATGAATATGACTAGAATTAATCTCCTAATGGCATTCTGGGGGATAACAAGATTCTAATAGTCTGCTTTTCTCATTCCCAAACCCATATTTCTGCTTTAAAATGGAGCGCAGGTCCTCACTTTAACTTATCAATGCAGCCTATAAACCCAGTCGTGTCCTTCGGGAGCTGCAACTGGACAAAGACTCCGTGTGGCATGGATGTGGGGAGGTCCTGAAAGCCAAGTAAGTAACCTCCTCTGCCCTTCATTCTTACCTGTCTTTGACAGGCCACAGAGCCCATTCTTCCGTGCATCATGTTAGAATAGTTATGTCCCCTTGGTCAGTTCTTCCTCAGCTGTGTGTGGTGAAGGACAGTTTCGTTTTCTTTTGCAAGTTTCCATCCTGTTGTGGGCCAGTACTTTTATGAAATATGGTAAAATGAATTATAAGAAATAGGAAAATTACCAGACATAAAACACAAGAATAATTTGTTTTTAGATTTAAGAGCCATAAAATTACCTTTGGAAATTACTGTGAAAGTTGATAAACGCTTACTCTTGTTTTCTGACCCTGTCAATGTGACCGTTGGCCGGTGAACCTGGTCCATGACCACACTCTGAGGATCACTGCCCAAGGGTAAAGGAAAGCCTTAGTGCAAGTCACTTTTCTTTCAGTAGTTAGTGTAGAAGTTCCTATTTGGAAACCTTAAACTGAGGAACCAGAAGCAAGAGCCTCATTTGCTAATATAAAAACCTCAACATTCATTTGTCATAGCTTAGGTGATAAATTTAAGTACAATATGCATAAACTCATTATTTTTAGAATCCTCCAACTATAAAGGACATAGACTATCCTGAGAAGCAAAGATATTTTTCAGGTCTGTGAATGCACTTGATTTTCTCTGGGTAATCACTAGCCCAGTAACTTGGTTTCTGGCATCTTCACGGCAGATACAAAGGAAAGAGTTACCGGGCTACTGTTGAGGTAGTGAAGACAGCAGATCGCGTCACTGAGTTCTGCCGGCAAACCTGCATCAAATTGGAGTGCTGTCCTAATCTCTTTGGCCCGAGGATGGTTCTGGACAAGTGCTCAGAGAACTGCTCTGTGCTTACAAAGACCAAATACAGTGAGTCCGGTTTTTCAAATTTGTTAACTATGACAACTGGCCATCATTTATATCTTGAAAAGTTTTTATTTTGCAGACATTCACCTGTAACACAGGTACACAAACTGTTTCTGCAAAAGGACCAGATAATGAATATTTTAGGCTGTTGGTCATATCTCCGCTGCATATTCTTCTTCTCTGTTTTGTTTTATTTTCACATTTAAAGAACACTTTTAAAGATGTAAAAGCCATTTTTAGCTTGAGGGCAATTCCAAAACAGGCCATGGGTCAGATTTGGCCCACAGGCCCATTTGCTCACTTTCACATATAGTATGTGTATAACTTAGCTATTGCATCTGATGGGATATGTGATTCATTCATACCGTCTGTGAGTACTTAGTATGTGTCCGCTGTGTGCCACCACACTTCTAGCACTGGGGTGCTACAGTAAAGAAAAGCAAATTCCTGTGCTCATTGTGAATGTGAATTACACACTGCATGTAAGCACTGTAGTGTGGGAGGCAGATGATAAGTGAACAAATAGAGACAGGTACTATGGAGAAAAGTGAGGCAAGATAAGCAAGCACAGGAGGGGCGTAAGGAAGGCTAGGAGGTGGGATTACTGTTCAGAGGTGGTTAGGGAAGTCTTCCTGCCAGGTAACAACCTGAAGGAAGCAAGAGAGCCAGCTGTGCGGACATCAGGTGAGAGTGTTGTGGATGGGGGGCAGCAAGAGCACGGGCAGGAGCAGGAGCTCGCTTTGTGTCTGCAAGGAGCAGCAAAGAAGCCGCTGTGGTTGGGAGGCATCAGTAGCAGGAAAGGGGTAGTTCAGGCCTCACTCAGAACTGTCACAGCAACACCTCATCCCTCTCCACTGCTTAGCTTCTCCTATGTGAAACTGCGCGTGTGCGCGCCCCCCACACACACTCACTCACTCACGTCATATAAGATGAAATTTCCAGTTCGGAGCCTTGTCAAGGCATTGTTGCCCAAAGACAAAATTCTGATCCTACCTTTCCTTAAATTTTACAAGCCCTGATGTCACTTGGGAGAATTAATACAGAGGAAGATTTTACCTTGTTAAATTTGAAGATTTCTTTTAGGGATCTCTAATCTGGTGCATCTTAAACTTTATCATGCATGCAGATCAGCTGAGGATCTTGTTAAAATGAAAGTTCTGATTCATCAGGTCTGTGGGTATCTGGGGTCCAAATGTGTCTGCTTTTCCAGCAAGCTCCCAGACCCTGTTGATGCTGCTGGTCTGAGGTCATTTAGCATGATGAGCTTGCTAATCAGTGTTTGAATCGCAAAATCATAGAAGAGTCTAACCTTGTAGTTTGTTTATATTTGTTGGATTGTAAACTCCTTAAAGGCAGGGATTGGTGTTAGCTTATAGTGTCATATTCAGCACTTAGGTTTAGCAAGTTGCAAGTATTAATAGCTAAGTGAAATATACTGTACATACATGTACATCACTTTGAGCCTATGGAGGATTTGCAGATTTTATTAGCTTTTTGTCTAAATTTATTTTTCTAAATGATATAAGCCTAGACTTTAGGAGAGAGTGTTTATGATTTTTCCCAGTTAGTAATTTGAGTGTTATCAAATGGATTTATATCCTATAGAATATAGAATATATATGGTTCATTTTTAGAATTGTCTTTGTATTCTAAAATTTATATGAAAATGTACAGGATCTAGAATAGCCAAAAGAATCCTGAAAAAGAATAAAGTTGGAGAACTTACTGTGTCTGCCTTTGAGTTTTACCATAAAGGTAGAGTAATTAGTAGTGGGGTGGATTAAATAGTCACACAGAGTGATGGGACAGAACAGAGGGGCCAGAAATAGACCCAGATTTATGTGATTAAATGATTTTCAGCAAAGATGAAAAACTTAACAGGGAGAGGAAGTTCTTTCAACAAATGGCACTGGTACAATTGGATTTCCAAATTAGAAAAAAACAAAAGCAAAACTCCTTGGCTCCTACCTCACTATATATGAAAATTAATTTAAGGTGTATCATAGGCCTAAGGTAAAAGCTAAAACTGTAAAGCTCCCAGAAGAAAACAAGAAGGGTATCATCAAGACCTAGGGGTAAGCAAAGATTTCTTAGGAAACAGAATGCACTAACATAAAGGAAAAAATCACCAAAATTAAAAACTTCTGCTCAGAGAATTTCTCCAGGATGTAGTAATACTCCCACAACTCCATAATAAGAGAAACTTGGAAGGTAGAGAAAGCTGATAGTTGTATGATATTGTGAATATGCTAAATACCACTGAACTGTACATTTGAAAATGGTTCATTGTATGTTATGTGACTTTTACCTCAATTTTTAAAAATTTAAAAATAAAAAGAAAATGTTCTGGAATTAGATGGTGGTGATAATTGCAAACATACTGAATATACTAAAAATCACTGGATTTGTGCAATTTAAAATGATGGATTTTATATTGTGAATTATATCTCAATATAAAAAAGATGTAGAAAGAAAACCATTTTAAAAATGAACAAAAAACTTGAATAGGCACTTCACAAAAAAGATGCATACATGGTCAATAAGCACATGAAACGTGCTCAATATCATTAGTCATCAGGGAAATGCAAATCTAAACTATAATGAGAAATTACTACATATCCACTAAATTGGCTAAAATGAAAAGATGGACAGTCCCACAAGTTGGCAAAGGTGTAGACAACTAGATCTCTTACACATTGCTGGTTGGAGTGTCAAATTATACAACCCTTTAAGGAAATTCTTTGACAGTTTCTTTAAAAGTTAATCTACATCTGCTGTATGTATGATCCAGCAATTCCATCCCTAGGTATTTACCCGAGGAAAATGAAAATATGCCCACTAAAAGCCTTGGACAAGAATGTTCATTGCCAAGGCTTCCTTCTGCAACAGGTCACGCTCTCGCTCACTCTCTTTCTGCCGCCATCTTGGTTCCGCGTTCCCCTCACAAAATGCCTGGTGAAGCCACAGACCCCTTCTCTGCTACAGAGCAGGAGTTGCCACAGCCCCAGGTTGGGACAGGGTCTGGAACAGAATCTGACAGTGATGACTCAGTACCGGAGCTTGAAGAACAGGATTCCACACAGGCAGCCACACAACAGGCCCAGCTGGCAGCAGCCGCTGGAATTGATGAAGAACCAGTCAGTAAAGCAAAACAGAGCCGGAGTGAAAGAAGGCACGGAAGGTTACAGGGGTTACAAGAGTCACTACCCAGAAATCTAAGAATATCCTCTTTGTCATCACAAAACCAGATGTCTACAGGAGCCCAGCTTCAGATACCTACATCGTTTTGGGGGAAGCCAAGATCGAGGATTTAACTCAGCAAGCACAGCTAGCAGCTGCTGAGAAATTCAAAGTTCAAGGTAAAGCCGTCTCAGACATTCAAGAAACACACAGACTCCAGCTGTGCAAGAGGAGAGTGAAGAGGAAGAGGCTGATGAAACCGGTTGTAGAGGTTAAGGACATAGAATCGGTCATGTCACAAGCTAGTATGTCAAGAGCAAAGGCAGTCCGAGCCCTGAAGAACAACAGTAATGATATTGTAAATGCTATTATGGAATTAACAATGTAACCATCTGAAAATGAGGACTTTTTTTGGTGTTTCAAAAGAACTGCAGCTTGGTTTGAAATTTGTACTGTTTCTATCATTAATAAAGTTATGGCTTCTTGTTGGACGAAAAAAAAAGAAAAGAACGTTCATTGCCATATAGTAACAGCCAAAACCTGGGAACAGCCCAGGTGCCTGTCAGCAGGAGAATAGTTAAACTAGTATGTTCTATACAATGAAATGCTCTTCATCAGTAGAAGGGAATGAAGTATTCATACACACAGCAGTATAGGTGAAACTCAAAAACATGCTGAGTGAAAGAAACTTTGTCCAAGAAGCACCTTGTTCCACAGATGAGGCAAAACTAATCTATACCGATGGAAATTGGAATGTGGTTGCTTCTGGTGAGGGGGACTGACTGGGAAGGGACCCTGGGAACTTTCTAGGTTGATGGAGATGTTCTTTATCTTGATAGAGGGAAGGTTATTCAGGCGTATGCATTTGTCAGTACTAATTATACTGTACATTTAAGATCTGGACAGTTACGAGTATTCCCTGATACGGAATTTAAACGTTAATCAAATACAATGTACCTGTTTTCTGCTGTGCTAGTAGAATCTCTTGTGGTGTGAGGTGTACAAAAATCGTGAGGCTACTTCATTTTTCTTTGTCCTTCACATTTAGCACACTATTATGGAAAGAAGAAAAATAAAAGAATCGGGAGGCCACCTGGTGGGCATAGCAACTTAGCATGTGCCCTGAAAAAAGCCAGTAAGAGGAGGAAGAGGCGGAAAAATGTCTTTGTCCATAAGAAGAAACGCTCCTCGGCATCTGTTGATAACACTCCAGCAGGCTCGCCCCAGGTACGAGGTCTGTGATGTACCTGTGCTGTCTAGAAGCCAGGAGGTCCCTGCCGTCCAGCACAGACACAGAAGGGCAACCTGCGGGCCTTTCTCAGTCAGATCCCGGCCCAGCAGAAGGTGGTTTGTGGCCCAGGAGCTGGTTTGTCGTCAATTTCAATGAGACTTTTCTCTCCGTTTCCTCTAGGGAAGTGGGGGTGAAGATGAGGATGACCCAGATGAAGGGGATGATGAGTCCCTGAGTGAGGGCAGTACATCTGAGCAGCAGGACGAGCTACAGGAAGAGTCAGAGATGTCAGAGAAAAAGTCGTGCTCTTCCTCTCCCACCCAAAGTGAGGTCTCTGCATCGCTGCCTCCAGACAGACAACGGAGAAAAAGAGAGCTTCGCACTTTTTCGTTTTCTGATGATGAGAATAAACCTCCTTCACCAAAGGTACCCATTTTTAAAATACAGTGCCTTTTATTTCTCTCTCTAGAATTTCCCTCTAAAATCTGATTTTTTTAAAGATTTATTTGACAGAGACAGCGAGAGAGGGAATACAAGCAGGGGGAGTAGGAGAAGCAGGCTTCCCGCGGAGCAGGGAGCCCGATGCGGGGCTCGATCCCAGGACCCTGGGACCATGACCTGAGCCGAAGGCGGACGCTTAACGACTGAGCCACCCAGGCGCCCCTCTAAAATCTGATTGTTAGTGATGTGAGCATTCCATTTATTTCAGAACAGGCTTCAGTTGTTAAAAGAATTCTGAATTCAGTGATTTACTTGCATTGCAAGGATTATTTGGAGATCAACTACCTATCAGAAAGAAGGTGTCTCTGAGTAGCTGCTTACTTTGAGTTAAACTAGCAATGAAACTTTTTTTTTTTTTAGCTATAACCTGTCAGTTTAGGGAAAACTGCTTTTTTGATATTTTTGATAGATGATTCTGTAGAAATAAGTTATTTATCCTTTTGATTCTGGTGAAGCTATTTTGTTTGGTATATTTAATATATACATAAATGTGTATTACATAACGTACACACTACAAGAGTGGCAGTTAAGTCACTGTTTTAAAACTGGGTTGTGTTTTAAATATATTGCCTGAACTGAAGCAGTAAATGATTTCTCCAGATGATTTAGTTAAGCCTTCTTTTCTTCTGAAGTAGCATCCCATTCACTGCATACCCTACCAGACAGCAACTCGAAATAGATCAGGGAACAAATGGGAGACTTAAAAACCATTTTTCTCTGTTAAATTGGCCAAATTATTTGTACTGGAACTTTGAGATAAATTCTTCCCCATTGATATTTCTTATTATAAAAGGCAACCATTTTCTGACTACCTAGTGTATGTGGACCTTGGCCATCTTTGCTGGGAGAAATCTTGCCCTAAAACCCCCTTAAATCCTGCCTCAAAGGGTTATGAATTTATATAGAGAGACTTCTTTAGAATAAAATAACTCTGACACCATTTGGTTTGCTTTGTTGCGGGCAACGAAGGAAATCAGGATTGAAGTCGATGAGAGGCTCCACCTGGACAGTAACCCCCTCAAGTGGAGTGTGGCAGACGTTGTCCGGTTCATCAGATCCACCGACTGTGCTCCGTTAGCGAGGATATTTCTAGACCAGGTAATTGTAGAGACCTGTCAGTTTTAGTAATTTGTCTCTTTAGCAAAGGACTATGGGTGTAATAGTGATTTATTTACAAGTCTGAGGAAAACTATATCTATCCAAAAGAAAAATGTAGTTCCCCTTTTAGGAGTCGTAGAAAGAGGATTGTAAGAGGTCGTGATTCCGACTTCCCCCACATTTGAAGCGAATGATCATGTGTTGCCATTTTTCTCAAGACTTTGTTTCGATCCCCCAAATATTTAAATGGCTTAAAATCAAGCATGCAGTTCTTAATTGTGCTCTTATTTTCCAAAGTAATGATTTGCTTGTTTTTAAGAATAATTAACATCTGTAATATGTTAGGCTCTAAAGTGGTGACCAGTTTTAAGGCAAGTTTTCTGAAACAAATAGTCTGTGACCTTAAACAAATACTAATTTTTTTTTGATAATTGGGGAGATTCTAAACTGAACATCTTTGACGAGCTCATGAAGCTTTTATGAATGTTACAGAGTAGGAAAACGTTGAAGTTTATAGTAATATTTTCTTTCAGATTTAGAAAGCATCCTCTAAAAAGATGTTTCCTTTGGTACATTTAATAGTCACAAAGCTAGTTTGTTTACTGAATTTCTGCAGAGCAGAAACTGTAGAATGGATTCTTATCCTTGGTAAAAGTTTATCCTTAATTCTGAAGATTAATTAGCATGGAGGACTGCGGGGGCACGTGGAAGAAACTGTGTGATGCTTGTGTTAAGGGGGAAAGTAAGGAAATTCCTTTCTTTCCAAAATCAGGGACTCTAATTTTGACCCAAACCAAAGGGAACAGGGGCTGTCTTGATTGAGCTGCCATCCATGTGCACATCAGAGATAATGCGTATTTTATGCTTTAACAGGAAATTGATGGGCAGGCCCTGTTGCTCCTTACCCTTCCCACTGTTCAAGAGTGCATGGACTTAAAATTGGGCCCTGCCATCAAACTCTGCCACCACATAGAAAGGATCAAGTTTGCTTTCTATGAGCAGTTTGCCAACTGAGAAGGACAACCAAAGTGAGTTGTGTCTTTGAAGCACAAATGCAGCAAATCCTTCTCACTGCTCTACAAGTGGAGCTGAATCAGCCCTGGGGCTCTGGGCCCTGCAGGGGTCGGCTTGCTCTCTTTGCACTTTCAGGGAAGGAGGACCCACTGAGGAAGCAAAAACTGCACAGAAGTGGCTCTCCTGCCAGTGGAAATGTGGACATCTCTTGGTCAGCAGATTGCAGTTTTAAAAAAAGAAGGGTTGTGAAGAAAAGACTCATGTAAGAAGAAGCAGCATTTCCAGTGGTGTGGCCTGAAAACAAAGAATAATGTAGGCTGCTGGAAAGCACCCTTATGGTTGTTTTCTTTTTGTTCTGTTCCTTCCCATTGTAGATTGAACTCTGTTCTCTGCTTTCTCTTTCTTGGAAAGAGAGGACATAGCTTTAAGTCAGCACTGATTTGGGACTGTGCCTAAGGCACATCAGTGCTTCATTGTCATTGTGTTTTTAAGCTTTTTTAAATTAAAACAGTTCATTTCGGGGATGATGATGTGGCTCTAGGGTTTTGAATGTACAGTCACACTTTGATCCATTTTAAAATCTATTCTTAGGAGTTCCTTTGTTTACTACCTCTGTTGATGATTGAGCTTACAGCCATGTATAAGGTTTTTTTGTATGATGCCATTTTTAAGCTACATGAACACTAAAACTATGATAGAAGCTGGAGAAAAAGCAAAACAAAACACTGTTTCCTTTCTTAAAAATACCATGTGAGCACTTAACACCAGTTTCTGGCCTGATCTGAGAACCCTGCTGCATGGTTTCCTGCCTGGACCCAGTGTGGGCTCCCTGTTAGTAGGTGGTCTCTCAAAGATTGTGGGTATTTCTGTTGAGTTGCTCTCTCCCCATCAGTCCTCAGAGGGACTTCAGTGGGTCTTATTTTATGTTTACTTTCCTCTATAGCTGTCTGTTTCATTTCGAGAGTCCTCACTTTGGGTGAAAATCAGTAGGTGTTCCTTGGACCCACAGGGAAACCCATTTCCCTTTCTTTCTCGGCATCTCCAGGCAGAGAGTGTAGAAGCACAACAGAGAAAACATTTTGGGGGGTGATGCAGAGCATGGAGTTTCTGTAACAGTGTGTCCTCATGTCCTCAGTGGCCGCATAAAGATTGAGTGGTGGTTAAGGATTCTGGAAACCTCTTTGCCTAGTCACAGTTACATGTCCTCTTAGTGAAACCTTTAAATTGAATGTAATCTGCAGGCTGAGAATTCTCACTCAACGGCTCAACAACTTGGTTTTCTTTTAGGTGTTACTTTTGGCCCAGTTCAAGTTGACATGAAACTATAGGCAAATTTTCATTTAGGATTGCACTGCTAGCAACTATAGAATAACAGCATTTGCTGTGCTGTTCCAGCCAGGAGGAATGAGGAAAGATGCACACATAGATTGCTTCCTTTAAATGGTTTGCATTGCTGAGTGTTTTGGGGTTGGTTTTTTTGTTTTTTTTATCCTAGTTACCTCCAAATTTATAACTTAATCACTCATCTTCAAGATTTGAAAATGTTTTAAAACTACAAACTTGGTGAATTCTAAACAGCTATACAAATATAAGGTAATATTATTACAAATTTAAACTGTTGATTTTTCCCTTTTCTTCAGAACCCTCTCCTGCTCCCAACAGTTTATGGACCTTGGCAGACATTCTGTAGTCTGCACCCTTTCTTCACTGGATTATTTATGAACCACCTTAATTCAAGCCCTCCAGCCAAACCATATATTAAAGCATCAATTCTTTGCTTAGGTAACCACCAGATAGACCTGGAAAGAAGCTTCATTTAAGTAAAAGTTAATATGTTTCAACTCAGAGATCCAGTTTTTAAAAATGTAATTCTATGCCTATGGAAGAGAAGTATATATAAGATGCTTGGGAACAATTAGTGTTAAGTACATGGTCTTGGGGCAGGGGGTGCATAACTTACATAATTAAAGTTCCTGCGACCTCAGCAGTTAAGGCACTAAGGCAAAGGGAGTTCCTTGAAGAAGATCAATGTTTGTTTTATTTAGGGAAATGGAGATTTACTTCCTATGAAAGGGAATTGACCAAGTGCCACAGTGAATACATTAAATTGTCTCTCTCTCACCTTCTCCAAAACCATACATAGGTAAAGGGGGCAGAGCCCCTGGAAAGGTGAAACTCATGGCCCTTAGTAGTCTTGGATCTGGATATAGTCAGGGCTCGGCTGGCTCCTCTGTGTACCGTGATTATTCAAGCTCAACTTTCTCTTAGAAGCCAACTCTAAGTTGGGTTTCCCTTAATAGTTCTTGCATTCTCATGGCGAGATACAGTTTCTCAGGCAACTGCATTAAATAATTATATACTGCCACCCCCCACTCCCAGGTATTAAATAAGAGAAGGTAAATGTTTGGGAATTTGGTACAGGGAATTTTTTTTTTTTTTTAAGTTTACAGTTTAGACTATATCCCTCATAAGGCTGCTGGGGCTTGGCTGGACAACAGTGACAGTCTAATTCCTCTGATTCTGAAACAGATTTTAAATCTGATAATAACTCACCATGTTGGGGTAAAATGTTTATATATTACACATGGATACATGAACTTTGTTTTTTAAAGGCTGTTACCCTCTTAAGAAAGATACATTGTGAGGGGCTGCATTTGTCTGAATTTCACCTTCAGCTGGCCCCACAGCCACCTGAGGTCAGAAAGTTTTCCATGATCCATTTTTTGATCCTGAATTGACAAACTTGGAAACAGGTGAATGGACTATATAAGCCTCCTGGACCTTGAAGTTGACTGACCACTCTTAGCCTATGTTAGTATGTTAGGGAAACCTTTTATTGTACATGAAGATTTGCTGTGACATTTTGACTGTATTTTGTGGGCTTCTGGAAACTATGCTATTTTCGTTTGTAAACTGCCCTCATCCTTCTCAGTTGGAGAGTTGAGGTATCTAATACAGGGGATGCATTACTGGGGCTTTACCTATATCTGCCTTTCTTTGGCGAAGTAGGTGACTCCCAGCATGTATGTTGTAGATGCATGAGGTCAGGGAAGGATACTTAGCAACCCCGGAAGAGATGGGCTTCTTGGTAAATATTTATTGAATTATGATAGAGGCAGACATGGAAGACCAGCTCGGAGCTTGGCCTTTATATGCCTCTTCTCCTGGAAGTAAAATTATTCTCACTGTGAGAGAGAAGGCCTTGGACCAAAGCTTCCTGAGGACTTGAATATATTTTACTCACTCTCTTTTATTAATTCTGTCACTAATGTGGTACCTGAATACAGATTAAAACCTTAGGAGGCCTCAGCTAGGGCAGGACTCAGAACCATTCCCCTCTGGCAAGCCAAAAAGCATTTCTGGGGAACACACAGAACATTAGGAAATTGTTAACAGTAGGTAAGAATTATCTAGATGGGAACTTTGGGAAAACTCACACACACTTATATTTACTTGACACCTATCACCAAAGACTTATACTGAAGACCCCGTTCACTGGTTTGATTGATGCCCACAGCAGCTCTGAGAGAGATGTTAGGAGCTTAGTCTCAACAGCGGAAACACGTCCTGGGTTTGGGCACTGATCCTGTATACTAGGGATGGGGTGTGTGTGTGAGAGTTCAGAAGTGTTCTGTGTTATCATTTGGCCTTAGGAAGATGAAGGAGAAGACATCACTAACAAGTGAAGTATAAGTCTTGGTGGGAACCAGGGACCCCCTTTTAAAATGTGAATGTCTTTGGTCCTGGGTCCACTGTAAATAACATGTGTCACGGTCATGACACTATCTCAGAAACTCTGTAGAACAAAGTCCCCTGCGAAGCCAAAAAGAAGTCAGTCCCTTTCATGCAGTTGTAACTCTTCCATGACTTGATTCACTTTACAACGTTCTATTAGTGAATTTTGATGATTCTCACCCCTTGTGTGAGAATGTACATACTTTGGAAATTTGAATCTGTCCAAGCAAGCCACCTATGGACTTGGAGTTTTTGCAGAAGAGTTCTAGACTCAAAGCCCAATCCACGGATCTGGTTCTGAACCTTCTCACTTGGGGTTTCCTCATACTTGCCCCAGACCACAGGGTAGCCTTGTTTCTGAGGGCAGCCTGCAGGGTGAAGGTATAGAAGGTGGTGGGCAGTAAATGCACTGGAGGTTTTCTTGCTTTTGGTGTTTCAGAACTCTTAGATTTTTCACAAGAACCAGCAAAACCAGAAGAGGGGGAATGGAGAAACAGGCCTAAAACTCCCTCCCCTTAGGTCTTTTCTGACTTACCACACCATTTGGGTTTGTCCTGGTGCTATGGCCTATCACAGAGGACTTTTTTAAAAGAGAAACAACCTACAGCCTTGGTGGACAAGTCCTCAACACCAGCAGTCAAGTGTGGACCCTGATCTATTTTTGGGGACAAAGGATGATACTGCCTAGTGAGATGATGCCACCATTGCTGATGGGGGTGCCTGTTCTCAGGATGTGTGGAAACTCAGTCCTGAGGGGTTTCTACGTGGTTTAGTTAACCTAACTGCATGCCTAACTTGGCAGAATGGAGGTGGACAAATAGTGCTGGAAGGATGAGGGTGGGCTTTGGGGGTAAATCAAGTCACAAAGCAGATGACTGAAGGGCCTGTACAAAGATTAGACAAAGTTAAAACTGACAGTTCCTTATGTCCTTTGGCAAGAAGGCTCTAGGGAAGTGTAGTTGAAATGCTTCTTTTGAGATTTTAAAGTGCTCATTTCTTTTCCTCTTCCTTTCATCCTTTTTTTGGTTGAATATTCTCTAAAGACAATCAGAGGCCTGCTAGGGTGGGACTTCTGGCTGGTTCCAGCACTGTCCTTGGGCCTCTTTCTGATACTAAATTGTTGGAACCGATGCACTTTGTTTATGCTATCCTTTTTTTTAAGCTGCTTGTTTGGAACAAAATGAAATGCATATTGCATTGTATCCTTCCTGCTTGCTGTTTTACTCAATTTTAAAAGTTATGCATTGAGGATAAAGTATAATTAAGGAGAAATATGCACAAGAATACCTATTAAAATAACTCCCATCAAGTTTGATGGGTGTAACTTCAAGGGATTAAAAAATAACTATTTTGGATGAATATTTTGCGTGGGGTTTTTTTGTAAATAAGAGTGTATAAGAACTTGTGGTATATTATGACAGTTTTAAGTGGTTGTAAGAGAATTAAAACAGGTCTTAAGCTATGTTTAACTTCATTTGACAGCAAAGAAGACATCTTGGCCTGAGTAAATCCTTCAAAACTCTTTCCAGTGGGGCCTCAGAATCATCTCTGAAAGGAGGAGAAAGTTCCTTCCTTCTTCAATAAAATGTACCTTTCCAGAATTCTCTCCCCTCTCCTGTTGTCCGATCTTTACACTCTGGATTTGGGTACTTTTAAGTTGCAGTTCAGGAAAGGTAGGAAGAGCAGAATTTCCCCACAGCGACCTTGCTCCTGGCATTGGGGAATCTGCCCATGATCTCAGAAGAATGCTTCTCGTTTGTCTACATTTGCTTTGGTACAGCAGCAGCGGGCCTTAAGGATCCCTCCACATGGATGTGCAGAGCAGTGCTTTGTCAAAAACTTCATTCTTCAGCTCTATGTGCAACTTTCCTTAAGCTGTCTATATCTTCAAGCAATTAACAGTCTCCTTACGCCCAGCCCACAATCTCTTCTGCTTTAAGTACACATCCTCTCATTTGTTTCCCTCCAAACATGGACTGTAACTGTTGAGCATCCCCATAAGAGACCTTCTTAGATTTAAAGACAGTAACACAATATTCCCTGACCTATTTATTTTCTTAACCTGATTTTCTGTATTTTCCCATGGTCAATACTTGTGGAGAGTTTTAAATTTTATAAATTAAAATTCAGTTTAATTTAAAAAAGTGTTGCCATGTTCTCTGTGCCAGGCACTATGTTGGATTCAAGGGTGAATAAAAACCAGTTCCCACCCTCAGAAGGCTCACACTCAGCTGTGAGAGAGAGACGTGTACAGCCACCTAATGGAGCAGTCGGAAAAGTTTTAGTGGAGCAGTATTAACAAGGTCATGTGGAAGCCCGCTGGGGAGAGGGAGGTCAGGCGGGCCTCAAGCTCGAATAGCAGTTCATTCAGCAGGGAAAAGGAAACAGTGGTACATGCAGCTAGAATGCCATTTTAGACACAGGAGGTGTGAAGTGCACTGTAAGAGAAGCCTCTAAGGAGCCAATAGCATTTTTGTTCTCTGCATAATCAGGTTAATATTCCTGTCAACCAAGAAGGCTTTTGTAAGCATTTAGCCCATTGGAAATCTGAGGTGGCTATCTTTTAGTATATGTGCTGCCGAAGCGAGCAATGAGGTGGCTATCTTTTAGGGAAAATTTCCCTAAATATAGTTTTTCTTGTTCCACAAATGTAGCCCAGTGCCTACATGGAGTAATACCATGTGTACATGGTCACTAAGTGGATGCAGCAGGAAGGCTAGGGACTGGAGAGCACCAACAATAAGTGTCTGGAGAAAAGCCAGAGGGGCTGGGAAGGCAGATGGGAAAATAGGGGCTAGAGGCCCTGGTAGAGGTAGGGAGCGGGTTCCAAGGAGTCAAAGGGTTAGGGTGGGAGTAAACATGCATGTGTGGAGGCGGACCTTAGAGGTTCTGGCAGTTACCAACAATTTGGCTTTATGAAGCACGTTCAAGACGGACAAGATGGGGACATGTGCACATGTTTTCTGTATAAATCTTGTGTATTTCTAAACGACAGCGATTGGATTAAAATGGCCATCTCCATAATGTTTAGGAAGAAAAATGTCGACTCGGGCCTGACTGACGAATCGAGGATAAGCTTTTGGTCACAATATTCGTACTAACAAGGAAAGTAGAAGGACGCCAAACGTCTGGATTGGAAGGAATATGCTAGTGTGCAGTCTTGGATTGTTTTCCTCACGGCCTCCTTCAGAATAATCTAGGCTGCTAGCTGAAAATGCACGTTATTCCGCCCTGTCTCAGAACTACTGAATCAAAATCTGAGGGTGGAATCCAGGAGTATTTTAATAAATCTTGCAGGGTATGAGGGCTTCATCTTGGAAAGGAAAAGAATTTAGTCGCAGATGGTCCCGGCTCCTGCCTTCCCGACCTGGAGCCCGGGATCCTTGGGCTCACTCCCACCCGTACAGCCGCGCTCACCTGCTCCGCTTTACCTGTGGCCTGGACGCACGACCCCGCCCCCACGCCCGGCCCGAGTCCCGCCCATGCGGGAGGGGGGAGCTGGAGCGGCCGAGGCCCGCCCCCACGCCCGGCCGAGCCAATCAGGCGCTGCGGTCTCAGACGTCGGGTTACGCGCGGCGGCGAGTGGGCCGCGGGGCGGAGGTACCGGCTCCTGGCTTGGACTCCCGGCCCGGAGCTCGGCGGCGCGGGACCCCGCAGGCAGCGAGGGCGGGCGGGCGGACGGGCGGGCTGGCCGGCCGCGGCCCCTGGCGCCCCTCCGCCAGGCCCGCCATGCAGGGCCCCGCCGGGAACGCGAGCCGCGGGCTCCCGGGCGGGCCGCCCTCCACCGTCGCGTCCGGGGCGGGCCGCTGCGAGAGCGGCGCGCTCATGCACAGTTTCGGCATCTTCCTGCAGGGGCTGCTCGGCGTCGTGGCCTTCAGCACGTTGATGCGTGAGTCCTGGACCCCCGCCCCTGAGGCCCTGTGGGACCACCGCAGGCCCAGCCCCGCCTCGGGGACCCTCCTGCCTGAAGAGTTAAGGCTTGGGGCCCCGGGCCCTTTGGCGGGGTTGCCTTCTGCCCGCGAGCGCAGGCTGGGCATTCCCAGACTAGCGGGAACTCCCTCCTCCGACCCAGGGTCCTGAGTCTCTCGTCTTACCGCGACAGCTTTTAGCCAGGGGTCACCCCTTCTCCTCTCCTACGGCCCGCACACACACGCCTCTCTTCCGAGATAACTGCCTAAAACTCGCCCCCCTGCTACCTTGTCATCGCGAATGAAGGCTACTTCACTTTCCAGCCTGGGGCCATGAACCCCCAGCTGGAATAATCCTTTGTGCCCCCTCATAGAATTTCTTCCTAGCCTCCCCTTCGCACTCTGAACCCGCATTCCTAAATCCCCAGTCTGATGCTGGGCTTTTCCCTGCTCCTTCACTCCGCAAAGATTTGCTGTCTTTCGTTGGCTTTTAAATCCCGCTACTTTGCAGTACCTGGATTGTAAGGCCATGCATTGCGTTCCCAGTACTACTTCCTCCTGCCTGCCCCCCCCCTTCCCCCAGGTTTATTTTCTGTTTTGGTTGGAGCAGGACCCACCCAGACTGCTTTCTTCCCCACTTCTCCTCTTTCTCCTCCTTTCTTCCTGAACAGATCCACCTGTTCCATTTCTATGCCAAGCTTTCCAAATTAAGTTGCATCTCAAGCCTCCCCTGGCTGTTCCCCCTGCCCAGCCCACTCTATTACTTGTATTTAAAGTTTCCTTTATTTCCATGAGACTCAGGCAACCTAATGGCTTAGTGGAGGAGGCGGCTCAGAGGGTCTAGGGAGGTCGCAGAATCCTTGTGCTAAGTCCCTGGTGGCCCTTTCTTGAGGGTTTCCTGATGGAGAAGAAAGCCCCAGATGGCACCTCTGGAAAACTAGAAGTTCCACCCTGTTTGTCAGGTGTGCCGTGCATTTGGAGTTCTGTTGTTTTGTTGGTGCACATCCTTCCCTTGATTACAGTAACAGGAGGCTTCAGTTGGCTGTGGGCCTAGGAGTGCCCCTGTGATTGCATTCTGGGGAAAGGAAGGGTTACAACAATCTGTACAGAGGCCTTAATTCCAGAATGATAGGTTCTTAAAACTTCCCTACCGTGCTCACCTGGGCAGAGTGGTAAGTTTCTGCAGAAAGT
Organism: Zalophus californianus; assembly: GCF_009762305.2. NCBI lineage: Eukaryota > Metazoa > Chordata > Mammalia > Carnivora > Otariidae > Zalophus > Zalophus californianus. Next base: position 21,352,708 of record NC_045595.1, on the reverse strand, counting down.
ATGCTCCTTCGCACTGGGGACGGATCCTGCAGCTGTGTGCATTTGTCGTCTAGGGTGCAGTTGCTGGAGTTACAGCTTTGCTTGTCATAACATGGGGGCTTATTTGAGTGAATTCTCCCAGGCTTTATTCAGGCTGTTCTTGGATGACACTTCTTCTGGTTGCCTGGCCTTGATAAATCTCACCCCAAGTGCCTGACCGTGTATGTTTGCCACTTTTTCTTTCCTTTTTAGTCTCTATTTGCCTTGCTATTTTCCCAGCCTGAACAAATACCCACTTGTTCCCACAGTAATAATTTGTGACTACTTAGCCCAAATCAGCTGCTGACTTGGGTGCATGAACTGTATGTGTGTGTTTTTAAGACACTGTGTGTGGGTCTCCTCTCCCCTTCCACTTCTGTCTCCTCCAGCTGGTCTTCCTTTCTCTCTGAAGGAGCTACCGGCTTACTTTGCATTTTGTTCCCTAACATGATTTCCTAGCCTCGCTCTGGCTATTTCCTTGGATTTGATTGCTGCCGATGGCCCGATTTATTCCTGAGGGCTTGATACTCTTGGTTCATGGCGGGAAATGTGATTATTATTTTTTTTTTAAAGATTTTTATTTATTTTTTTGACAGAGAGGGAACACAAGCAGTGGGAGAGGGAGAATCAGGCTTCTCGAGGAGCAGGGAGCCCAGTTCAGGGCTCGATCCCTGGACCCTGGGATCATGACCTGAGCGGAAGGCAGACAGTTAACGACTGAACCACCCAGGCGCCCGTGGGAAATGTGATTATGACGGGGCAGAGTCGCTCGCTGCTGAGAAATGTGCCAGGTCGCCTGTGTTCAGAGTGACGGTGCTGGCCCTGGAGTCTTCAGGGACATGCTCACTTTGCTTAATCTTCAGTGTGAGCACATGTGCAAACCCCACTGCGGTGGGTGCTTTTTGTTTGCAAAGACCAGACTACAGAGCGGCCTTTTGCTCAATGTAGGTCTAGACGTGGAGGTTGCCTGTGGAGATGGGCATTGGTTCCTGGGACAGTGATGAGGAGGAGTGACGGGAAGAAGGGGTGGAAGGCTGAGAACTGTGTCTGCCCTTGCTTATCTCTTCAACTTGTCGGTTCTGTTCTGAGAACTGGGGCTTTCCCCTTTGGCACTGCTGGGATGAGGAGGGAATCTTTCAGGGGCTGCATCACGTTTTGCAGTGACTTTGCTGGTCACGAGGGAAGTGGGTGGAGGTGCTCTCAAGGAAGTGCATCTGTGAGCAGTTGGTTTGCCCAGGCTTTGTCTTCCCAGACACAGTGTCGGTTTCCCAGTCAGGTAGAGCTGCTGGCAAGAGGGCAGGCTCCCGTGACCGGTGTCCACCTTGCTGCCTTGAGGGAGGTCTCGGTGTGTTAAGATGAGGCCACTCCGTCCTTCATCAGTTCCACTGTTTTCTTTGTTGAGCATATTTTAAATAGCAGTCGTCTCTCCTGAGCAATTTAAGTTAACCTCTTTGGGGTCACAGTTTGTTCCCTCCCGGGTGCTTTTGTCCCCCTGGGCCATGGGCTCATTGGCTCTCTTCTCCGACAGCTCCCCAGTTCTGCGGGCAGCTACTGTTCCATTTTCCTGTCAGACTAGCTCTGTTCATTGGCTGTACCCCCTTCTCTGCCAGACAGTCTGAGGCATTCTTCATCACTTCACATCCCTGAATTCAGTGAATCTTCAGACTGCTGTCTTTATGTTTCTTTTTCTACCCAGAAAAATCACTTTTTTCTTAATTTACAGGTGGTTGTGTTTTTTACCTAGAGGGTTTTGTCCTGGAGGAAGACTTCACATATAGGTGTATGAGTGTGTGTGTGTGGGGGGGGGGGGGGCAGAGGATTTTGATTCTCGCAAGAATTTCTCATCCTGGTGCTTGGCTCTGTATGGGGGTTTTCAGATGGTCATACGGTTGAGAGTTAAGAATGCCAGGTGATGTATGTCGCCTTTCTTCAAGCTGCATAAACACACAGACTTCTTACCAGCCAGCACCCACAGGCATGTCTCAGTGTCAGCTAAGACATGTTAGCATGTCTCACACCTCCGTAAGTGGTGAGCTTTCCAGAGGCTCCACCTAAGCTACCCTCTGTATGAGAGGAGAGCTGAACACACTCAGAAGCAAGCTTATAAAGGGACTTCCCAGTCTGGGTTCTCTGGGATGTCACTGAGAAGCATTGGTGTCTGAGTAGAAAGAAATGCAACAAGGGGGCTTGTCGACCTGCCTGCTGAACTGTTCCTCTTGTTTTGGTGGCTTTATCTCTAGTCTGTGACTCGATGAAGTTGCTCAGACCAGAGTCACAGCAGAACAGAGCTGAGCCAGCCTAGAGCCCGGCACACTGTTCACTGCAGGGCCGTGGCCCCCTGTCAGCCAGAGGTTGGGGTTCAGCCAGTGTGTGTGTTGGCATTTGGGAGTGTTGACTCTCAGGACGTGTGATGCACAGCAAACACAAGCCTCCTTCACCATGCACAAAGTTCTGGCTGAAGTATAGACAGAATCCGTTTTTAACACAACAAGCAGTTTGAGAGCTTGGATAAACCTACCTGCCTATTTTCGTGTTACAGATGTGGGGACTAGCCAGCTGGGAGAGCAGGTCGGTGTTTTACAAAAACATCGCTGGTGTTGAAAAATGAGTTTTCCTGAGACCCAGAGGAACATCACACACCGGTATGCCTAGCTTTGAAATCTCAACCTCATACAAGAGTCGCTGGTTTTCTCACATGGTGAACCGGCCTCCCTATGTGTTGTGTATGCACAGACCTGCGGGGCCACCCTTCCTGGGGTCCCCTCTCCCCACTGTATCCCAGTCTTTACCTTACAAAATGTCAAACATCCAGGAAAGATGAGAAATAATCCAGTGATAATACAATATCAGCCCTCCACCTAGATTCAGAAATTGTTCGTATTTTGCCATGTTTGCTCTATCTTTTTATACCTTTTCTGTTTCTTTCTTTTTTTTGGCCAAGCCATTTGAAGATATGTTGCAGCCAGGATCACACTTCACCCCTAAAAACTTCCAGCTGAATCTCCTGAGAAGGAGGACAGTCTTCTACATAATCACAGTCTCACGATCATGCCTAAGAAAATGTATACCTCCACTATGTCACCTAAGAGCCAGTCCATAGTCACACTTGCCCACATGTCCCAAGTCTCTCAGAGCTGGGGTTTTTAGATAAACTGAGAGTTAGTCAAGGGCTACACGTTGCACTAGTTGTGTTTTGAAGTCACTTTTACTATAGAACAATCTCCCCCTACATTCACTTGCACACACTTTTTTTTTTTTTTTTTTTTTTAATGACTGCCTTTTTGAAGAGTCCTGGCCAGTTGTCACAGGCCGCATCCCGTGTCGTGGAGTTGTCTGGGGTGTTTCCTTGTGGTGTGTGAGCTGTTTCACAGGCCCCTGTGTTCCCCGAGTTTGATCTGGAGGAGGTGTTAGACTCGGGTAACCTTTTTTACAGCAAGAACACCCCGTAGGCAGTGCTGTGTGCTTTATACTGCCACGTACCAGGAAGCTCGTGGCCTCGGGCAGCCCTGCTATCAGTAATAATAAGGTCGATTACTTGGTGGAGGGGTGAGGTCTCTGGATCTCTCCCTTGTAAAGGTACGTTTTCCCCTTTGCAATGAATAAATTATCTCTGTGGTGGTGATCCTTTGAGATCGGGGGACTATCCTGTTCCCCAGTAACTTTTCCCTCAGTAGCCGCAACGGGACCCAGTGGTGCCTGCACGGGGAACTGGAGCTCAGGAGAGAAGCCCCCTGTCTCAGGGCCCGGCACCCAGCACTCGATAAATGTCGGTTTCCTTTGCTCCTTCCGGAGTGCCAGCCATGGCTGAGGAAGATCCCTTTTTCTGTCCCGGGCTGGCATTGTGCCCACAGGGGAAAAGACGATGGCCAACATTAGTGTGGCAGCTGTTTAGGAATCTTTAGAGAGTTTTCAGGGTTTCTAAACACTAATTTATCTGGTAGCATGTATTCATAATGGTGATCTCCTCTATTTATAGTAAAATTTAATTAATTTGGAGTAAAATCAGGGCAAGAGGGAGTTGTCTGAATTAGAGGACAGTCTGGGTTGTAGAATAATTTAATGAAATGCATTTTTTAGCCTTTTAAATACCTCTGTTTGTCAAGTGTTGCCCTGTAGGGGCCTATCCAGCCTCCACTGCTTTAATGATCTGTTTAAAATCCTTTGCAATTAGTATAATATTTGCATGAAGATGAAGTCTCTTTGAAGGAATTTTACAGGTGGTTAAAAATAGCAGGATCCCTGGCTCTGGAACCAATCTGACCTGGCTTCCATTTCTGCTGCTGCCTCACTGTGCCCTTGAGCAGCCTACCTATATTGCCCGACGGTTCCGTTTGCTCCCCGGTAAGATGGAAATAATAATTTTTCTGGGCCTGTGGGGATTAGGAAGAATGTAAGGAAGTTGGATTAGTATCAGGCATGTGTTAGGCCCTCTGCAGGGGGCGTGGGGAGGTGAAGTCATCCTCGTTGTTACAGTATTTGCATTTGAGAGTCCCATTGAAGAGCGTTTCACAAGTGCTTGAGTAACTTGTTTTCTGGATTAGGTTAAACATTTCCCTTGCTATCTTGTTTGCACATCTTTACCTTTCGCCCTCTTCATAAACTGCATAATAGTAGACAACCTGAACACAACCAGCTCCTTGCTGGTGAATTCCAAATTAGCATGTAGACAAAGCAGATGGCTTTAGTAGAGGTAATGCTCTCCTTTCTTCACCTAACCCTGACTTGTGTTTTCACCTACAAAGTGTCTCATGGGCCTTGAGAGGGCAGCCTGGTTACAGGTGATTAACCTGCATCCGAGGCCATGCCCCAGGTCCCATGATGGCAGGTGGTGGCACTGGCCCCTAGACCTAGAGCCTCTGTCTTTCCTGAAGCTTGCTCTGTACTGAGTCCCCATTGTGCTGGCTCCTGGGCCTGGCCCTTGATGTACTTCCCAGGCACCCCGGAAGGAACAAGGACAGTGAACACGTCCTGGTTAGTAGGTGTAGAGCTGAAATGTAAGCCAGGCCCAGCAGACTCCAGACCCTCTTAACCACTTCCCCTACCCCTGCCTGCCTTCCTTGAGCCCCTTTCCACACAGGTGCACTCTTTGAGGACCCTAACCCCTCGCTACTTCACCTCGTTTTTTCCTGTTTAAACAACTCTGATTTTCTTTCTTAGTAATTCTTTTTAATGTCCAAAGTGTTACCTGGAACTTCAGACTGTTCTATCGCTCTTGATAACATGAAAGTAGACATTTAAAATGACTTGGCAGTCATTTTGTGCATGTATGAGTTCCACCCGGGGTTTGCTGTCCCAGCCTGGGCCTTTGTACAGCTTCTCCCTGGCTGCATGAGGATGACCATCCTTCCGCAGGGACCGAGCCTCCTGGAGCACCGGGGAGAGAGTATAGCTGAGTGTAGCTGAGTCGGTTCAGTAGCTGGTGAGGAGGGCTCTCCATGGCTCTCAGTGGTTTCAGGTTACCGGCTGGTTTTTGGTTTTAGTTTTCGTAGTTTGTTTCCCTGGTGCTGCAAGGAGTATAGTTTATAACCTTGAGTTGGGGAGAACCCTGAAGTTCGTTCCCCTTTTCCTCACTGATGCGTAAAAGTGGTCTGTGAGCCTCTCAGACTGCTCCACTACTGGGAAGTTTGCCGTCTCACCCAGGCTTTTTCAACTTGGCACTGTTGGCATTTGGGGCCAGATAATTCTTTGCTGCGGGGGCTGTCCTGTGCATTGTTGGGTGTTTAGCAGAGTCCCTGGCCTCTCCCCACTGGGTGCCAGATGTACCTCCCTCCCTCAGGCTGAGACAGATAAAAATGTCTCCACACACTGCCCAGTGTGACCTGGACGGAGTGCAGAGTTGTCCCTGTTGAGAACTGCATTTGTTCAGTTTGGGGGTCACTAAGTGAACTCTCAGAGGAGCCTTAGAGAACAGATTCAGTCAGTTTGTGGCCCCTGAAGGATGAGAACAATGCCCTGTGGGGCTTGTTAAGGGCCTGGGTGCTGCCTCGACAGGGGACTGCCGAGACCCGCACCCCATCCCCCAGGGGCTCTTGGCTGGAGCAGGCTGAGGTCTGGACAGTGCACAGGCGGTCGTGGAGGGGAAGGAGGAGGGGTTCTGCCTGCGGCCAGGGAAGCATCCATGGGGAATCCCTCCTCGAGCACAGCACCAGGGATAGGGGCAATGCAAAGGGGACACGGGGAATGGTAAGAGCCAAGGTCCAGAGGAGGTTGTGAGCAGGACCATCGTCCTGGGGTCTGGAGAGCATGGGACAGAGGCTCCCAGGAAAGGAGGCTTCTAAACAGCCTTCCCGTTCAGTTGTGGGCCTCTTTTCCTACAGTTTGTGCTTAAAAGGGAGGGTGAGTTAAATTATTGGGTGACAAGTCAGGTTCTGCCTTTACCTTGTGCTCCATTTGGACTGTTTCTCTGCGAACGTTTCCTTTGAAGCAGCTTTATCACGTCCCTTTTAGATCTCATGGGGTCCCCCTGAGGAACCGGCTGTCCAGCCCCAGAGACATGGCTACTAGCTAGTAAAGGAAGCGGCTTGTTATTGTGGACTGGCTTGCGCTGGCAGCCCTCCACATTACACACCGGTCCTTCCAGCCTCGATTCTGGACAGCTGCTGGGGCGGCCGAGGCCTGGTCTGTGAGCATGGTCCCAGGCTTTGGTGGGCTGGGGCTCCGGAAAGAACATCTCGTATGAGAAGGCCAGGTATGAGCATATTCTAGAAATCCTGTACCTACCCCAGCAGGATTGTCAACCACTGAAATCACCTTTGTGCCTACGATGAAAAGACTTCTAACTTGAGTTACTGCAATCCGTCTTAGCAAATGACAGGTCCTCCCACGTTTCCTTTGATTTAGAGTGTCCTCCTCATCCTAAAGGGCATCTTGTGCCAATGTCAGGCCCCGCTCAAGCTGCTGTGCGTGAGGCTGGGCCTTACCTGGGGTGTGCTTTCATGTGCGGGCCCTGGGGTGGCACACAGGGGTAGGGGAGGTAGGGTCACTCTGCTGGCTGGGGCACTCAACTGTTGTGTTTTTTGTTGGCTCTAAAATTTCTTTGAAAGACTTGGTGTTGAGTATCTATGGCTTTTCCCAACCCCAATCAGTGGTAGGTGTCAAGAGCTTTCACACTTTGTCTTTAGTTTTCTCTTTCATGGACACAGTTGTATGCACAGTAGCTGGGGACACAAGCAGAACCAATAAAAATTTTTTAAAGATTTTATTTATTGAGAGAGCAAGAGCAGAGAGAGAGAGCAGAGAGAGAAGGGAGCAGGGGGAGAGGGAGAAGCAGGCCGAGCAGGGAGCCCGACGCGGGGCTCGATCCCAGGACCCTGAGATCATGACCTGAGCCGAAGGTAGACGCTTAACCGACTGAGCCCCCCAGGTGCCCCTCCTCTAACCTCTTAAGCTCATCAGTGTTCTTTATGGGCTTTTCCATTTTCTTAGAAGACATCTTCACTTAATAACATGGACAGTGATGTAGAGAGGTGAGCACTGGCATCACCCCAGTGACAGGACAAGCCGGAAATGCCGTCCTGCAGGAGTGGGGCACACCGCCTCTCTTGCCCAGACCCGAGGGCTCTGTGAGCATCTGGGCCGAGGCGGCGTCAGAACGCGAGAGCAGGTTTTCTATTTGGGTGGTGAGTTTGGGCCCAAAATATTGCTGGTCGTTCCGACGCAGCAGACTTGAAGATTAAAGAATTGAAGATTTCCACCCCTGCTCCCACCCTCAGTCTGAGCCCTGCAGGGAGCTGGGGTCCAGAAGTCTGGGAAAGAGAGGCTAATGATGAGGGGCAGGTGCTGGGGTCCTGCAGACACAGTGGAGGAGGCCTGCATGAATGTGTTTTCTCTGTCGAGAACCCTCGTTTGCGGGGCACCTTGGTGGCTCAGTTGTTAAGCGTCTGCCTTCGGCTTGGGTCATGATCCCAGGATCCTGGGATTGAGCCCCACATCGGGCTCCTTGCTCAGCGGGAAGCCTGCTTCTCCCTCTCCCACTGCCCCTGCTTGTGTTCCTTCTATCGCTGTGCCCGTCTCTGTCAAATAAATAAACAAAATCTTAAAAAAAAAAACCCTGGTTTGTAATTCTATCCCCAGATTTCTCTGTCAGAAATCTGATCAATTGCTGGCAAAAAAAAATTGCCTTACGAAAGGAGAGTTAAGAAGAATGTTAGATTGCCCCTCAGACCACTGAGCAGATTATATATGGATTTGTCGTTTTCAACGTGTTAAAGTAAATAACTTACTAATACCCCAGATAGGTAAAAAAAGTCTTCAGGGCAACAGCCAACAAACACACTGTGGTCTTGCTATGGACCACTGTAGTTCAAGGGCCACTGCTGTGGATGGGGCGATCTCCCACCCAGCTGGGTGGGAGCTGTGTTCTAGTGATCTTGTTCCCCCCAAAAATGGAAGTTTTCAGGTTGGGCCAGTGTGGACATGGCTCCAGCTGAATTTTGGTCTGCGGTAATGTGAGGCACAAGGCTGAGGAGAGGTTGTGACGGGCGGGTTGCAGTCTGAAGGTGTTCCTACCTGGTTAGCCATGGAACCATGCCAAGGAGCTCCTCTGTCCCCACACTAGCCACAGCTGCCGGCAGCCCTGTCCTTCTTTGCCTTGAACTAAGGTGGTGTCCTGGTGTCTTTCAGGACGGCCAGGCTCCTGGACCTGCCCTCCCTTTCTGAACTCTTTCTGTGCTGCAGACAACGTAGCCCCCACGGTCTGCCTTGTAGCCTGGGCCGAAAACATCCATGTTATGGGACACTGGATGTGGCAGCGTGCCCCAAGGCTGCTCTTCTCCCAGCCCCCGCACCTGCCAAACCCGTTCCTGCCTCTTCCCCTTACCCACATCTCTCTTTCCTCTGAATGCTTTTCTCCTTCCCACCTAGCCACATCCTCCCTGGCTTCCAAGAAACTTCCCCTAGTGACCTTAGCCCATACTGTTAAGTTGCAGGACAGACGGTCCATATTGTCCAGGTATGACCTCTGCTGCTCACTGGGCCTGGTCTGGCTTACTGGCCAGGTTGGTGTTGGCACAGTGCTGGGTGTTCCTCACCTGGAAGCTGGTCTTGGAATAAATAGTTCCTCAGCCTTTCTTTGTCTTTCTTGGCCTTGACACTTTTGAAGAGTACAGGCCAGTGGTTTTGTAGAATGTCCCAGCCGGGGTTCGTCTGATGGCTCTTCATAATTACACTCAGGTTACGTGTTTTTGGCAGGGATGCTGCGTAAGTGATGTTGTGACCTCCTCAGTGCGCCGGACCCTCTGGCACCTGATGCGGGTTTCCCCCAGTACTGGCCAAGTTCTCTTGACGACTGCGGGAAGGCAGCTCCTACAGGTCTCTCCACTGTGAAGTCAGCATTTCCCCCTTTGTAGTGAGTAAATTGTGAGGGGGTATGTTGAGACTGTGTAAGCGTAGGATCTGTTTTCAGTCGTCTTATTAAGCCTCCCCTGGGTTGGGAGGTCAGAGCCACCAGCTCTGAGGCATTTTGGCTAAAGGTGCTTTGGCCCGTGTTTGATCTGGCAACAATGCTGAGTCACACTGCATAGTGCTTATTATGTGTCAAGCCCTGTAAGCGCCTTACATACGTTAACTCATTTATTTCTCACATTAGCCACCTGAAGCGGGTACTCCTATTATCATATTGTATGCCTGGGGAAACTGAAGCATGGAGAGGTTAAGTGAGCTGTCTCAGGTTGTGGCGGGCTCTAAGTGGAATACTGGGATTCAAACCAGTGGTTCTCACTCCAGTACCTGGGCTTCCCACTGCTCCACCTGCCTGCCGTGTGCAGGGTTCATGTGTAGTTCATGACATAGGGACACTGCTTCTCTAACCTCAGTGAACTTCCTGTTGCCTCTGCACATGGACTGCTTCAACGCCATCTGGTTGCATTGTCTCTCACCTGCTTGGTTTTTCACTGAGAGCATCATTGCAACAATTTGTGTAGCCATGATAGGTGCACCAGGAAAAAGCCAGAGGCTTTCCTTCTGAGATTGGAATCCAGGCCTTGTTGAAGTCAGAGGACTCTGTCCCGTGTGGATAAATGTAACATTTGAGCCTGTACAAAAGTGGACGAAGAGACTTTTGCCAGTGAAGGAGTTAGTGGTGTAGAACTTGCCCTTTTCTATAAGCAACCAGAAAACAGACCAAAACATATGAAACAACTGTTTGCAGACATTGGGCGACAGGCGGCTCAGGATAATGGTCCCTGAGGGATAGAAAATAATAAGGTAAGCCCTGTGGTCTCCTTTGCAACTTTCTGCCGGAGGCAATTTCCAGTTCTCAGAGCAGTGAGGAGGAACCCAAGCAGAGCCCAGCAGCCTTGCCAGGTTGAGGAGACAGAGTTGAGGAAGCCAAAGCAGTTGGAATTTCCAGGGACAATATGGAGAAAAGGGAGCTCCGTGGAGGAAAAGCTCTAGACATTTGCTCAGGGGTCTCCTCAAGTCTCTGCACATGAGTCTGTGGGGTGGGGGGGTGGAAACGGGGCAAAGCCAAGAACAGCTGCTGGGAAGCTGGAAGCTGAACTGCTTCTAGGGCTGGGAGACGTTCTGTCCAGTTGAATGTGAGACCTTGTTGAACGCCGGGGGCATTTGGTAGACACCTCTGAAGATCCTCCTTATCTGAGAAAGCTGCTCTCAAACTTCACTGCCTACCCCGGCGGAAAGGGCACAGAGCTTGAAAACAAACCTGATACCATAAAACTGAGCAGAACTACAGCACAGATCTGGATGTAGAAGTGAAAATTGTAACAGTTCTAGAAGGAGACAAAGGAGAAAATCTTTGTGATCTTGGGATAGGCAGAGATTTCTTAGGGCACAACAAGCTTAAACCGTTACCCCCCAAAAAAAAGAAAGAAAAGAAAAGGGGGGTACCTGGGTGGCTCATTCGGTTTAGCATCTGCCTTTAGCTCAGGTCATGATCCTAGGAGCCTGGGATCGAGTCCCGCATTGGGTGGGGAGCCTGCTTCTCCCTCTGCCACTCCCTGTACTCATGCTCCCCCCCTGCCCCGCCCTCAGATAAATAAAAAAAATCTTGAGGAAAAAAACAAAGTTGGACTTCCATCTAAATTAAGCATTTCTGACCTTCAAAACATACTGTAAGGGAAACGAAAGGGTAAGCCACGGACTGGGAAAAAAATATCTGACAAAGGACTTGTATCCAGAATAGGTAAAGACTTCTAACAATTCAGTCAAAAGTCCGTGTAATTTAATAATAGGCAAAGGATCAGAATAGACATTTCTCTAAAGAAGATATACAAACAGCCAGTAAGCACATGAGAAGCTGATCATTAGTGATCAGGGACATGCATGTTAAAGAGTGATACCACTGTGTACCCACAGGATGGCTGCAATTAAAAAGACTGACAGTACCAATCCAGCAATTGCACTACTGGGTATTTACCACAAAGACACAAATGTAGGGACCCAAAGGGGTACGTGCACCCCAGTGTGTATAGCAGCAGTGTCCACAATAGCCAAACTGTGGAAAGAGCCAAGATGTCCATCGACAGATGAATGGATAAAGAAGATGTGGTATATATACACAATGGAATATTATGCAGCCATCAAAAGGAATGAGATCTTGCCATTTGCAACGACGTGGATGGAACTGGAGGGTGTTATGCTGAGTGAAATAAGTCAATCAGAGAAAGACATGTATCATATGACCTCGCTGATATGAGGAATTCTTAATCTCAGGAACAAACTGAGGGTTACTGGAGTGGTCGGGGGTGGGAGGGATGGGGTGGCTGGGTGATAGACATTGGGGAGGGTATGTGCTACGGTGAGCGCTGTGAATTGTGCAAGACTGTTGAATCACAGATCTGTACTTCTGAAACAAATAACGCAACATATTTTAAGAAAAAAGATAGCAGGGGAGGAAGAATGAAGGGGAGTAAGTCAGAGGGGGAGACGAACCATGAGAGATGATGGACTCTGAAAAACAAACTGAGGGTTCTAGAGGGGAGGAGGGTGGGGGGATGGGTTAGCCTGGTGATGGGTATTAAAGAGGGCACATTCTGCATGGAGCACTGGGTGTTAGGCACAAACAATGAATCATGGAACACTACATCAAAAACTAATGATGTAATATATGGTGATTAACATAACAATAAAAAAATTTAAAAAAAAAAAGACTGACAGTACCAAAAGTTGAAGAGATACGAACTTTGGAACTCTTACATATTGACAGCAGAAATATAAAATGATACAACCATTTCACAAAACTGGAAGTTTCTCATAAAGAAAATTACACCTGGGACACCTGGCGGGCTTAGTCGGTGGAGCAGGTGACACTTGATCACTTGATCTCAGGGTTGTAAATTTGGGCCCCACGTTGGGTATAGAGATAAAAATGAAAAATTTTTAAAAAGATTTATTTGCTTATTTGAGAGAGAGAGCACAGGAGCAGGAGGCAGGGGAGGAGCAGAGGCAGAGGGAGAAGCAGGCTCCCCACTGAGCAGGGAGCCCGCTAAGGGGCTCAATCCCAGGACCCTGGGATCATGACCTGAGCCGAAGGCAGACTCTCAACCGACTGAGTCACCCAGGCGCCCTTAAAAGTGAAATCTTTAAAGAAAAAGAAAGAAAGAAAAGAAAAAAAATTAGACCTACCATCCAACCCAGCAGTGTCACTCCTAGACATTTACTTAAGAGAAAAGAAAACAGGGCTATAAAAGGACTTGTACATAAATATTCATAGCAACTTTATTCATAATTGACCCAAACTGGAAACAGTCCAAATGTTCATCAACACATGAATGGATAAACAAATTGTGGTATATCTGAACGAGGGAATACATGTCGGCCACAAAAAGGAATGAACTAGTGATACATGCACAACATAGATGAACATGCTGAGCAAAAGAATCCAGCTTGAGAGAGTATATTCTTACCATGCGACTCCAGTTATATGAAATTCTAGAAGCAGGGACTCTATAGTGAAGAAAGCAGATTGCCTTGGTGTGGTAGGTGTGAGGCCAACTGCAAAGGAACAGGAGAGAGTTTTGGGGGTGATGGAAATTAGTACATTGGTGGTAGGGAGGGTCACATCAGCGTACACATTTCTCAAAACTCTTGAACTATGTTTAACATGGGTGCATTTTGGTATGTAAATTATACCTCAGAATTGATTTAAAAGGGGGGGATGCCTCAGAACAATTGAACTGTTTTCACAGACTTAACTGCTCACCCCAGCGAACTTCAGTACTCATTAAAGGAAGACAACAAAATCCAAATGTTTTGCAGCATACCAATCATAATGTATGGCCTCTAATCAAATATTACAGGTGAAGAAGTAGAAAATTATGATCTATAATCAGGAGAAAAGTGAGTCAATATAAATGAACTAAGAGTGAAACACAGAAGAAAGACAAATAGCAAACAGCCCCAGTGACCCATGGGAAAGTATCAGAAGTCCAACATGTAATTGGATTTCCGGAAGAGGCAGGAGAAAGGGGAGAAAAAAATATTTGAAGACTAATAGCTGATCATTTTCCAAAGTTGATGAAAACTGTAAACACACAGTTCCAAGAAGCCTCATAATCCCCAAGCAGATGAACACAGAGTAAATGACACTAAGCCACATCATAATCAAATTGCTGAAAAACAACAATAAAAAGAAAATTGGTAAAGTACTTAGAGGGAAAAAGACACTACATACAAAGAAATAATCATAAGAACTGGTAGAGACTTTTTGTCAGATTATTCAAGCCAGAAGACAATGGAACAACATCTTTAAAGTACAAAGTAAAACCTGTTAACCTAGGATTCTGTATCCAGGGAGAAAGAGCTTTTATAAATGAAGGCAGGAAAAAAAAAATGGATGAAAGCATTTTGATCCTTCTTTACCCAAAGCAAGTGGCTCCAGTCCTTACGTACTGCCTTACCAACTCAGCTCCTGGGCCCTTTTTACAAATTTTGTCTACTCTAGTTATAATCTCAGGGGTTATGTCTGGTAGGAATTGGATAAGTTGGGGAGAAATTGAGTTGCTTTCCTAACTTTAAAAATTACTTTCACCACTAATGAGCAGCGCAGTAGCATGGCTTTGGGCTCTGAGAGGCCGTGCGTGGGGAATCATGTGATCCCGGTGCCTCCTTTCTGTTGTTGAATCATCTGCCCTGCCCTGCCTTTCCGAAGCAGGCTGCCAGCATCAGGTCCTCGGCCCTTCTTGATACGCCTCCATGGATGGCGGCATTTAGGTCCTGCTGCCCTTGTCAGCAGACTTCACCACACTGATAGGATGCCCTCTTGTTTGAGAAGCTGAATTTAGCTGACAACACTTTTTTGGTTGTTGAAGTAAAATAGGGGAAGCTCCTGTAGAGTTGGGACAGAAACACTGATGACGGCTTCTAGTGCCCTGTTCACTTTTCCTGCCTTGGAGGGTGGTAGCCAGCCAGGTCAGCAGAGAGCATGAGCCAAGTGTTGGCTAAGATGGAATTGAAAAGCAAAGGAACAGTTTCAATTCCGCACCCACATACCCCCGCCCCCTGGAAAGGGTCATCTGTTCCACATTCAGTAAAAATTTCCTGTGAATGTAAAAGGGCACAGGACAGCCAGCCTCCAGGACACACCCCAGTGATCCCCACTCCTGATTTGCACACCCTATGTAGTCCTCTCCCACGTTGTGTCACAGTTTGTGTGACCACAGAATATGGCAGAAGTGTGATGGTGTGTCACTTCGGAGATTAAGTTATCTAAAAACTGCAACTTGGATCCCTCTGGGATCACTTGCTCTGGGAAAAGCCAGCTGCCATGTCTTGAGGACACTGAGGCAGTCCTTTGGAAAGACCCGCATTCACCGTGATGAGCTGAGGAGTCCAGCCAACAGCCATGTGTGTGAAGCTTCTCAGAAGTGGCTCTTCCAGCCCCAGTCAAGACTTCCCATTGTTCGTAAGTTTGCAGCCTTACAAGAGACCATGAGCCGGAACTACCCAGCTAAGCTGATAATAAATGTTCAGCCACTGAGTTGGGGAGCAATCTGTTACATAGTGGTGCATAACTAATACACTGACGGGGAGTATGAGAAAAGTTGAGACTTGATTGCTGCTCTCCAAGAGTCTGTGATCTATTTAGGAAGACAGATCACTTGAACCAGTAACTCATGATTCCAGGTTTATATGCTGAGTGGCTAAAGAGGGTTGATTGTGAGAGACAGACAAGTGAGAGCTTGTTGATTGGATGGATTTCACCTTGGTGAGTGGGCTGAGCCCCCCAAAGGTGGTTGAAACAGGCTTAGAGACACCAGTGAACATCTCCAAGATGAGAGTTGGCCACTGCTTTAGTCTTAAGGGCCTCAGAGGGGCAGTTTGTCATATTCTGTTTGCCAAGCCAACCTCATTGCTCACTGCTTGTATTTTAACTAGTAGGAAATCAGAGTTTCTACAGTCTACACTAGATTGTTGAACAAGATAAATTTCAGACTAATTTGTATAATAAGCCTTTGAGTTACGTGTGGGAGGAAAACAGGGACTGATAATTGAAGTGGAGCCTACTCATTCTACTCATTCGTGACTTTTTACATGTGTTTGGCCTTTTTAGTATCATTTTTTTAAGGATGCACTTGAGGGATGTTCCTTTTCACCCCTCTTTCAAAGATACCAGCAGCCCAAGGAGCTCAATGCTAAGAGAGAGGAAGTGCTAAAGTTCTGGCTTGTATTTAGTATATAGCTTTGTCCTATAGAGTCTTTGTATAGAGTCTTTGTTCACTGCCCAGAGCATCAGTCTCTCCCTCTCCCACCTGCTCTTCCCTTGCCCCTAGCCTGTATGTAGGCTTGGTCACCTCTCCCCAATTCTTGTGTTGGATTGTTTTGGTCGTTTCCTGACAGAGTGCTCTGCTTTCTTTGGGCTCTGTACTTGCCTGCCCACGTGCATGGTACAGCCTCTGGCTTCTCTTGCATGGCATTAGGTGTGGTAAGAAACTTATTAAGTCTCCTGCAGGGAGCTTGGTAGACCAGCAAGCCCAAAGGAAGCATGTTCCCTGGCAGTGCTGTTGTGTCAGAGGATCTGAGGACAGGTAGGGGCCCTACGCCTCCTTTTTCTCCAGGGCCTCATGAGTTGTGTCTGACCTTTCTCATCAAGAGCTGACATAGGCAGGCCTGTTTGAAATGGTAAATAGCAGGGCCAGGGCACTGTGATTTTCTGGGATTCATCTAAGTTCATTCTAGACTTCTAAGAAGGCTGGAACCAAGGGCGAGACAGCTGTGAGTCAGTCCCAGGACAGCACCCAGCAAGCCCCTCTCCAAAACCCACGTTCCGCAGGCAGCTCTCCCTCAGTACCTGTAGCATCATTTTCAGTGCTCTCAAGGAGAGAGATGCAGGCAGACCTCCCTTTGACTTGCTCTTCAGCCGGCTTATCTACCTAGCCTTCATCCGTGTGGCCACTCACTCTGCAGTCTGTGTGATGGGACAAGGGATGCAGAAAACTTCGAAAGTGTCTCTTGTGACCACCATGCCACACGATGATAGTTGGTTAGTGCCCTCACAGAAGGGGAATGGGAGGGATCCTAGCAGGCAGGTGGACAGAGTGAGCAATGGGAGTTGAGGAATCCTAATTTGACTCAGACCCACCTTTCCTAGGGTAGCCTGGGGCTCCCCGTTCTAAGGGTCGTGGTCCCTTCATGTCGTTCCTCCTCTTTTACTGGTGTACACACTGCTGGGGTGTTCCTCTCACCCTGTCCACCTGTTCTATGTAAAGAAGAGGAGAAACCACTGTGAGCAGAACCCAAGGCACCTGAAGCATCCACCAGACCACCGTGGGTAGGATTGCCCCTGCCCGCCAAGGAGGACTTCAGATGTCCGAGCTCCTCGGGGCCTGATGATCTGGGCACTTAAGGTCACAAGCCCCCTGAGGTCAGCTTATTATTGGAGGGTGAGGGCTCCCTCAGCTGCCCTCTGCACTACCCCCTGACTGCCAGGTTTTGGGGCTAAGGAAATGAAGTTTGTCTCTTCTCTTCTGCTGAGGTTCTGGTTGGTTACACCCCTTGGATTGTTGGAAAAGAGAAGACTCTGAGTGCTAACTGCCGTGGATTGAGAAGCTAGGGAAAAGGTCTTAACTGTAGTTTTGTGACTTTGATATCAAGAGAAGAGCTGGTCTTCTATTAATTTTTCTGCTGAGGGTGCTTTTTAATTCACTTCCACTAATAAAATACAAGGGCAAAGCCCCCGCCTGTCCCAGATGAACAGCCTTCTGCCAGGTGAATGCCTGGTTCTCTCAGAGACCACCGTGCCACGTGATGACTGGGCAGCCTCAGCCCAGGTGACGTGTGAATGCTCAGAGATTGTTTCTTGTGCCCCAAATGAGGGAGGTGATTACCTGTCTTAATGGGTTCGTACGAGCATTAAGTGAGCTGGTAAGATCCTTCACCCAGTGCATGGGGGCTGCTGAATAGATGTGAGCTCGCCGAGGCCCACCTTGGCTCACTGACCTCCATAGCAGGTGATCCTGAGGAGGTAGGACAGTGTATGCCCTACTGTCTGTTATTAGAATTGGAAAAATACAGATAACTTAATGCAAGACTCCTGGACAAGACAAGAATCCTGGAGGGATTCGCAGCAGGTCTTGGGTCAGGTGTTGAACCCAGTGTCCTGCCTCCCGGACCTTCGTTCTTTCCCCACCACGGCCCAGTCTCCTGCTGCTGTTTCTTTCCCTCCTTTCCATACCACCCAGACATACTTACAGAAGCTCGCTGGTTTGCCCAGGGGATTTGTTCCAGACTGTGGCATGAGAAAGGGAACTCTTCTCTCCTGTGAACCCACCTTCCCAACTGTGCCACTTAGCCGTGAGAGCCCAGGAGCACAGAACCTGGAGCAGTGGCTGGTGGGAGGTGGCAGAGGAATATGGTGATGGAGGAGGGGGTTGCACACTCTTTGGAGATGCAGGGCTTTCCTCCTGCCCACTGCTTGGGCTGGCCTGAGGCGCAGGGTTGCGCAAGAGCCAGATCTGTGCTGAGGGAGGCCAAGTGGTGGCAGCAGCAGCCTGAGGCAGGGCTTGACAAAGGCGATCTGGGATGGCCTCAGCCAGTGTGGCCTCTTCCCTGTCCTGATGAACTTTGACAGCCAAACCTTCCCAAGATTAACCTGAGTTAACACTTGACTTCTTACCCCCAGCCTTGAAATTTTGGAGCATGCATGCTTTGTAGACATACACACTGCTAGCTACCTTCAGTGTAGGGTAAAGTTCTTGAATTGTTTGTCCATCTGTATATAAATTTTCTGAGCTAATTCTCCTTGGGAGGTTGTTTTTGACTTTTGATAGTGCTGTCTGGATTGCATGTAGAGTTTTGCATTTCACAAGCTTTACGTTTTTGTACCAAAAGGCCAAGCTCAGTGAGACTGATGTTGGAACCTGTTTAATGGGGAGGGGGTGTTGATGATCAGCAGTGGGGCCTGGGTTCAGGTCCTGGACTTTGGAAAATTCCTTACCTGCATTGAGATTCAGTTTCTTCATCTGAAAGTTGGGGTGGTACCGTCTGCCTCTTAGGGTAGGCATGACGAGCGGCTGGGTCAATTAATGTCCAGTGCTCAGAGCCTTCAGTATTCTGCAAGCCGGTGAAGGCTTATCTGATCAGGTTTTTCTGAGACATCCTCCTAGGAACTCCATTGAGTAAGTTATGTATTTTGGGTGTGGGTAGTAGACAAGGCTGTTTTTCTTCAAGGTACGTTTGGGGACCCAGAGTGTTCACAAGGGCTGCCAGCTGAGCGAGGTGGGTGGCTGGGTGGCCCCTTCACCACTGCCTGGGAATGGCACTTAAAGGATGTGGCATGGCCTATAGGACGTCAGAGGGCGAGTGCGGTCATCTTTCTGAATGAAACATAGTACATTGGGGTTTTTCTCCTAGTGAAATTCTCGGAGTTGAATGACCCAGTTAAGTGAGTCAGCAACTTTGTGTTCAGTCCTTTGGCTTCTATGTTTAACTTTTGATGGGTGGATATGTGGCTGGATCTGTACCCTTTCCTTCCAGGTTCCAGGTGTAAAAACCATGTCAAGAGGAGCCTTCCCTGTACCCATTATATGTTCTGTTCTCTGCTGAGTTTGGATCACCCTAAGCAGCTGGAATCACTTCAGAGCCTTGGGTCACAAGGATGAAAATCCATCTTGCAGTGTGTAGCTCATCACCGCACGATGGGGGCTGGCGGGTGTCTCCTCTGACCAGAGGAAGCAGTGCCCAGAGGAAGCAGTGCCCAGACAAGCTTCCGGCTGCCTGAGCTATGGGTCACCGTGCGAGGTGGGGCTGGGCCAGGGGCTGCATATGTTACCTCTGAGAGACGCAGGCTCTGGGGCCGTGTCCTGTTATGTTTGATTAGCCATGAGGTTGCAGAGGCGGAGGTACTTTCTGTCTTCAGTGAGTTCTGCCTGCTGGAAGCTTTTCTCTCAGAAGGAGATTGCTAATGAGTTAGGTTTTAGGAAGGCTTTTAATTACCTAATGTGCAAAATTGTAATTTTGTCATTTTTTAAATTATTTATTGTTTTTAGCATCAGAAGTTTTTTTCCCCCCAAGTAACCATTTTTAAGACCTTTTTTAACTACAAAAGTAATGCATGCTCTTTGTAAACAACTAAAACTTTATGGAAATACATAGCATAGAAAGTGAAAGTTCCTTATAATTCCATCCTCTAGAGAGCTAACCATAGGTAACAGTTAATGTGTGTGCCTTGAAATTTCTGTTTGTATGTATCATTCAAAAAAATCAAAGTAGGTTGTTTGGGTGACTTGCCCATTTAAAATGGGCATTTTTCTGTATCAATGCAGATAGATTCACCTCACTTTTTAAACAGCTTTGTTGAGGTGTAAGGTACATGCCATAAAATTCACCCATTGCGAGGGTACCCTCTCTGGCTCACTTTTTAATGGTGACTTCCACTGGATGATAATTTACATTTACCCCCTTCCGCCATTAATGGACATTTAGGTGGTTTCTAAATCCTCTACGCTCATAGCAATGCTGCAGTACACCCTTTTATACAGATTTTTGGGCATTTGTGTGAGTGCAATTAAAGAAGAAAATCCTAGGAGTGGAGTTTCTGGGTCATGGTGTATAAATAGTTAAAATCATAATAGATATTCTGAAAATACCCACTGCAACTTTCCAAGTCATCGGTGGGTCGATAGGTAAAAAACCGCACCCATCTCCATCCTCTGTGAGGTCAAATGAAATTCCAAAATTTATGGCCAGGGAGTACTGGTCAGCAGTGCAGGGGTGACACAGGGCAGGAACGGGTGCAGTGTGTCTCAGAGTTCCCCAGACCTGGAGGCTCCCCAGCGGCCCAGGGACACCGTCCTAGGACAGCCCGTTTACGCATGGCGCCTCCGTCAGTGTGGAGGAAGAAGTTACACTGACAAGCCCTCCTTCTTTAGGAGTATTTGCAGCTCTCCTCCTCCTCCTGTCCTTCAGACTCTGCGTGCTGGAGGCCTTGTTCGTCCCACCTCCAGTGCGTCCCCGGCTCCCAGAGGGCTCCGTTCACCGTGGCTACCCGGACACCAGCCGGATGTCCCCTCTCAACTGGGGGCTCTGGGGACAGAGCACAGATCTACTCCCGCACACATCCCCCTTTACTTGTCCGCCAGCAACTTCAGAGCCCCTGTTTCCTAATATCCTCCCCCAGTGTTTTCATCTTGGCTAACCTGGCAGAGAGTAATTATTGATTTGCATTTTTAAAACCCACCTTATTGAGCTTGTCTATTTTCTTGGGTGTTTATCAGCCATTCATGTGTCTTTCCATCGAACAGAGCCCCGTGGAACACCCGCACGGTGACAGTGCCCCTTTGGCCCTGCTGAGGTCACCATCGTCAGCAGATGGCACAGCTGCCCTGCTCCCAGGGGAAGCTGCCGTCCTAAGGAAGCCCCATGTTTAGAGAGCCAAGCGTATTAGTTGCTAGACAGTTTAGGTTTTTTTCTCATTTCTTTCTCAGCCCTTGGCAGAACTTCCATGTAGGAGAATTAAAGCTGGCTAACTGTGCACCTTGGCTTCATCTGTCCTTACCAAAAAAGGTTCATGAGCACTTCAGCTGTTTACAAACCCAGATTGTCCGGTTCTTGCATCTAAGGCCAAATGTGGTGAGGGAAACCTTGACTGGCTGGTTCTCCCTGCCCTGTGGCCAGTGAGGAGGAAGAGAGGTTTTGGGTGGCTGTCCTTTGGCATTCTTGCTGGCAGAGTACTTTGTCCAAAACCAAAGGGCTAAGCAATTTTGTCCTGTTGCAGGACGAAGGGCTTGCAAGCTAAGCTTCTGGGAGAACCCTTTGTGCAAATTCACGGACCTTACTGAAAATTAAAAATAAATCCTGGGCAGTACTCAATAAATATGTCTTAAGTGACAGGCTGAATGAATTCCTTTGTTCAACAGATATTGTTTAGCTACCCTTTAAGAGCCAGGCACCCTCTCGATGCCAGGAGTATGGGGGTAAACAGAACCAAAGTTCCTGGTCTTGCAGAGCTTAGTTTCTAGGGGGAGAAAACAAATAGCAGTCAAGGAAGCACATAAGAATTTCTGAGGTGAGGGGAGCCTGGGTGGCTCAGTGGGTTAAGTGTCTGCCTTCGGCTGAGGGCATGATCTCAGGGTTCTGGGATCGAGTCCCGAGTCCCTCATCGGGCTCCCTGCTCAGCGGGGAGTCTGCTTCTCCCTCTCCCCCTGCCCCTTACCCCCCCCAACTCATGTTGTGTGTATGTGTGTGCACGCGCTCACTCTCAGATAAATAAAATCTTAAAAAAAATTTCTGAGACGAGAGGGGTAATTGTGGAGAAGAAAACAGAAGTGGGAAATGCGAGTGAAGGATGGAAGCAGGGCAGGATGTACACAGCTGGGGGTGCGGGGATCCGGGGAGGCCTCCAAGGAGGTGAGCTGGGAGCTGCGACAAGAACAGAAAAGAAGAGGGTGTCCAGACAGGAAGTGCCGTGTGAGCCAGGGTCCTAAGGCAGGATGGAGCACGGTGTGTGCAGTGTGTAGAGAGAAGGCCCATGTGGCAGGAGGGAAGGAGGGGATGAGGCCGGAGAAGCAGACAGAGCCCTAAGTCATGTGGTCCCTTGGCCATGAGAAGGAGCCTGCATTTTATTCTAGCTGCTGTGGAAAAGCATGGGAGGGTTTTGTGTTTGTTTTGTTGTTTTTAAAATTTTTATGGAGGTATCATTTACGTAAAGTAAAATGCACACATCTACAGTATAAAGTGTGACTTTTGACACACTTCTGTGTCTTGGAGTTTTAAGGGGAGCAGCAGGTGATATAATTTGATTGACATTTTGAGACCTCCACCAGCAGCCGTGTGGAGGATGGATGGACAGATGGGCGAATAAATGAACGGAAGGTTGGGTCTTACTACATAAACAGTGTGACTCTGAGCGGGACGCTTTGTGGCAAAGAGCTGTTGCAGGTGGCCTCTGCAGGCTCGGCCCCAGGAAGAGGCTCGGAGGTGGGGCCGGTGTCAAGCGGGAATGCCACAGTCCCAGGCGGGCTCACACTGGCTCCTGCCGGGGGCTTCTGCAGTTCCCTAGGCGCTCTCACAGTTCCTTCTCCTCAGACGAGGCGCTTACTGAGTGTAGTGAGCAAATGCAGCCAGCTCTGCTCTCTGACGGACGCAGCTGACTCAGCCTTCTCTCTGTCCAGGGTAAATGTCAGCCCTGTGATCAAAAGGGCAATGGTATTGGCCCATGGGGTGTGATTTTTGAGGGTCACTAGAAAGGTCTCTCTTCAGAGATAGCTTTTCCATCAGCCTTTTTTGGTGCTGAAATCCTACCATTAAAATGTTTTGATTTTAGAAACAACAGGTGTTGGTGAGGATGTGGAGAGAGGGGAGCCCTCTTGCACTGTGGTGGGAATGCAGACCGGTGCAGCCACTCTGGAGAACAGTATGGAGGATCCTCATAAAGTTCAAAGTAGAGCTACCCTATGTTCCAGCAATCCCGCTTCTAGGTATTTACCCAAAGAATACAAAAATACTAATTCAAAGGGGTACATGCACCCCAGTGTTTATAGCAGCATTATCTACAATAGCCAAATTATGGAAACAGCCCAAGTGTCCATTGATTGATGAATGGATAAAGAAGTGGTACACACACACTGGAATATTATTCAGCCATAGAAATTAATGAAATCTTGCCATTTGCAACAGCATGGATGGAGCCAGAGAATATTATTCTAAGCAAAATAAGTCAGAGAAAGACAAATACCATATGATTTCACTCATATGTGGAATTTAAGAAACAAACAAGTAAAGGGGAAACAAGAGACAGACCAAGAAATAGACTCATAACTACAGAGAACCAACTGGTGGTTACCAGAGGGGAGGTGGGTGGGGGGATGGGATGAAGGCGGGCACTTGTCATGATGAGCACCAGGTGATGTATGGAAGTGCTGAATCACTACGTTGTACACCTGAAACTAGTATTACATTGTTACCCAACTGGAATTTAAATAAAAACTTTTTAAAAATATATCTACCATTTAAAAAAATAACAAGATGTCTTGATTTTGAGTGTGTGAAACCACCAGGGGCTCTGTCCTGTCTGATGGGGATGGTGTTGGTTAATGGTTTGCTTCCCCGAGTAACAGCGGAAGGGATCAGGGTGCAGGGCAAGCAGGTTGGGCAAGTGGCTCTGGGACTAAGAAAGGCCCGGGGCCTGCAGCACTCCGTCCTGGTGGACAGGCCCAAGCGAGGGACTGGCACAAAGGCCAGGACGCCCAGAGTGGACAGGAGTGCTGAAAGGTGCTGAATCCCGGGGTGCCCGTCGCAGCCTGCCTGCATGGGCAGCAGCTCCGACCTGCTCTTCCTTCCGGATCGCTGTCTGGGGACAGGTGTCTGGTCTCATGGTGTTTCTTGAATCAGTGCCACATCGGTTCTAGTCTTTTCCTGACTGCGAGTGATTAAGGAAGAAATTCTGCACGCCCAGACTTGATTTCACAGTGGGTCTCCTCTAATCATCCGAGAACAGTGCAAGGCAGAGCGGGAACCAGCCGTGTCCAGCCAGTGGTCCTCTGAGCCTTCACAGTTGGTCGCGGGCACCTGTCCTGCCGGTCCTTCGGCATTTCGCCCGTGCATCCTGCCCTGGAGGTGGAGCCCCCGCATTTGGGGAATTCTCTGAGTGACCAACCTTTGGTGAGAACTGACGGAGGCTAACGACCGGGGAACAGAGCGCAGCCTGGCCCAGCTTCCAGTCCCATGTGGGAGGCGAGGCGCAAGCCAGGAGGAGCTTTGGAACCAGAATGAAGGTGCTCTGACGACCAGCGGGCTTGGTTGTGCTTGGATGGTTACATGTTACTTTTCTTTGGTTTCCAAACTGGTTACAGTGATTTGTAACATAAAAGAAAAGGGAAAGACTAGAGGGATGCACAGGTTAGACTCAGCTATGTGCTCTTGCTCTCTGCCGCTCCACATTACTTGCTAAGTACTCTAATATGTTGTCTCATTAAGGCTCGTAGGAGGCGGCTGCTGTAATTCCTTCCATTTTCCAGAGGGGCAGAGTAAGGCCCAGAGAGGTTAAACAGCTTCCCCTGTCCCCACAGTAAGTGTTGCTGTGAGGTTTGGGACCAAAGGTTGCACTCCGTGCACTAAGCTGTTGCCTCCTCTGACTCGAGTGTTCTTCCAGTGTGTTCTCCCTTTGTTCCGGTCGGTGGTTAAGTGCCTGCTTCCTTCCAAGTGCAGGGCCATGAATAAGACAGGGTCTCTGTCTGCTCCCTTAACTGGCGGGAGAGACAGACAAATCTCAATATTGCATGTGAAATATCAATCCAGAGGTATGCAGAGTAGGATGCGTAGGAGACTTTGGGGAGCCAGACGGAGGGATGCTTAGCTCTACTGCAAAGGAGGCAAAGCTTCGAGTTGCCTGAACTGAATCTGGTAGGATGCCTGAGAGTTAAATGTGGGGGCCCTCCCAAGCCAAAGTGACCATGTGAATGACAGGACCGAGACGGAAGGTGCCAGGCCATGGGGAGGGCCCAGTTTGCCAAGCCAGAAAGCCCGAATTGTGTTCCCTGAGGAAGGGGAGGTGGGGCACGCACTGAAAGGCTTGACTGAGAGGCGTCATGCTCAGTTCATTACAGCTCATGTGCGGGAGGGCTTGAGGGGAAGAAGACTGGAGTCAGGAGGCCCTGAACTTCTGCCCTTATGGTACACCCATACCAGAACCTCCGTTGCCTTTGGACTAGGCTTCCTCAGGACAGCAGGGGAAATGTGAGCTTTGCAGTCAGAGAGACATGGATGCAGGTCTTATGCTATTTTTGGCCTCAAGGCAAACCCTTTGGCCTTACCTGTAAAATGAGAATGATCCCTTTCAGGGTTGTCATAAAGGTTAGAAATAATCCTGTAAAAAACCTGGTGGCCACAGCTGCAGATGCTTTGCTCCCCACAGTGACCCTCTTAAGTAGACAGTTGAGGAAACAGACCCAGAAAAGTGACTTGCTTAAAATAACATTTTTGATAAAGCAGGGACTAGATTTCAAGCTAACACCAGCTTGACTGCCATTAGTTTCTTGCCGTAGGAATCACCAGGCCCTTCATTTCTCCTTGAAAAGGGGTCCACCCTGGGTTTCACACTGTCTTTGGCTAGAACTTAGTCCCGTGGCCACCTCCAGCTTCAAGGGCATCTGGGGATGTGGTCTGTCAGCTGTGCCACTGAGTCCTTAGGAAGGAAGAAAGGGGGTGGGTGGGTTTGGGGGAGGCAACCAGCAGTCTACCTCAGTGGCTTTCTGGGACCTTTTCCTGCCCTAAAGAAATAGGTACTTCTGGGCTTTTCCTGCCACTAGCGGGTACTGAGGGGGTTTGGGATGGGGCTTGACTGTTTATAATTCAGGGGAAGTGCAGGAACATTTTCCTTGATTGCTGGTTCTATCAGTGAAGGTGGATTCACGCAGCGCCCCCTTCCCCCGGACCGTTTTATCATTTTTGAGCACAGGGGCCCTGGGCTTATAGAACCAGCAGGGTGTGGCTTGCGGTCTCTGCCAGGGCCAGTTGGAGGAAGAGGCTGGCTCAGGTGGCTTGATTTCATCCCAGGCCCACTACTGACTACCTGGTGATCCCGCACAGATCACCCCTTCCCCA